>NW_023602073.1:35329573-35401911 GCF_014898055.3 Talpa occidentalis
AACCAGATCAAATAGCCACAGATTTTGTCATTCATTCCTTCATGTGAAGATGGTATTGCCTACAAAAAAGAAAAATAGTCCAATTCATCTCATGTAAATATTTTTCTTGGCACATTATAGCTGGGAACGCAGCAGGAGTGTTGTGTGTGCACTTGCGTGTCCTCGCATCAGGTGCTGTAAAATGTGGATTTGAGGATGACAGAATAATGAAGATAATTTTTAATGCTTCAACCAAGACACTTTGAAAGACACTGCCTTTGAGTTGTGTTTCTGAGGTAAGTAGTTGTGAAGAATAACTGCAGTTAGTAATATAAGCTCCATTTTTAGTAAGTTTTACCTCAGCAGATGGCAAAATAGTGAAAAAGCCAATGGTGTCTTAGTGACGTTTAGAAAATAGTTTTGACCTCGTGGCTCCTGTGACAGGCTCTGGGTGACTTCAAGGATTCCACAACCACACTTTGAGAAATGCTTTTCTCAGTGAACCAGGGAGCATCTCCCAAGTGTTCTCTGCCTTTGCCTCCTCTTCACTGCCCAGCATCCCTCTCCCTGGCTGGCTCCTGCCTCCCCAATCTGCCTCCCCTGCAGATGCAATGGGGAGCAGAGAGAGGACCCAGGAGACGTGGAGCTTGCTTTGTCATGAGAGATGGACAAGGAGTAAAGGTGACAAAGACACGTGTAAACCCGACCTGAGCCAAAGGCTGGGAGGAAGGAGCGTGTTTATTATGAAAGTAGAGCAGTAGGAGCACTTCTATTATTGTAAATAATATCAAAAGATGTAAAAAATATATTAAAAACAGGGCCTCACTGGTGACATAAGGTTTAAGTCTGAGTGCTATCACTGCTTAGAACTGAGTTTGATCCCTGGCCAGGGAGCAACACATGGGGCAGCAGACCTCTCCTGTCTCACCCACCACTCCCCTCAGCAGTGGATTTCAGTGGAATTGGCCTATTCTGCTCCCTACTCTGTGTCTGGTGAATCCTCTCACCCTCTGCACCTCTGGCCTATACCCCAGTTCTTCTATGCATAAATAAATAAAAATGAATCTTAAAAACAAACAAAAAATTACATGCAGCATCAAGTACAAGATCCAGCAAACAGCAGAGGCTGGAGACCCAGTGGTGGTGCAGGTGCAACAAGACACAATGTGGGATTCAGTCAGCTGGAGTCAGGCTTTGTCATCAAATGAGTTTGATGTCAAATTAGAGAGGGTCAGTCCACCATCCAGCTGTCAGGCCAGAAAGTCTGGGCTGGTCTGCAGCCCCAGCCAGTAGTCAGGCACCACCTGGGAGACTCAAGGGATAGCTTAAACTAGCCCTTTGTTTAATTTTTCTATATCTATATCTAAGTGACATATTTGTCTTTCTTCTTTGGGCTTATTTCCATTAGCTCCATCCACGTTGCCCCAGATGGCATGAGTTTATGTTTCTTGATGAGTAGTATCCTATTATCTATGTACCATCCCTTCCACAGCTCGGCTACTGTAAATAGTGCTGCAGTGATCAGGGGGGTGCCGGTTTCCTTTGAAGTAGTGTAAGGTCCTCTGTGGGTGTGCTGGCACCTGCCGCCCTAAAGGGAGCCAGAGTCTCTGAGAGCAACTGCTTATTCTGCGCAGGGGGTTCCAGGAGGTTAGAAGTTCTGCAAACAGAACTTTTTTTTTTTTTTAATTTTATTTATACAAGCACTGGGTACAGTCAGAAGCGCGGGATGCTGAGAGAATTCACCAGAGCCAGAGCAGGGAGCAGAACAGGCAGAGGGACCGAAGTACATTGTTGAGGGGAGCAACGAGTGTCAGGAAAGGACTGTCTCACCATGTGGGACCCTCACCTGTGGCCAGGGATCGAACCGGGCTGCAGAGGCTGCGGGCAGTAGAGGCTGCAAGCAGCTTCGCAGCCCAACACTCAACCACTGTGCCGCCAGGGGAGGCCCCCAAGGTTGTTGTTTCCAGAGCCTGAAGTCTCTTGCAATTGTGCACACGATTGAGAACCACAGTGATGAGTCCCCTACCAGGCACTATCCTTCCATCGGCTCTAGCCTGTAGGCCCCTATCGTATGGGTACTGTATTGCTCGAGCCCATGGTTTTGGCTTTGGGGCTTTTTGGCAGCCCTCTTGTCTTATAGCCTGTGCAGGTGGGTGCCACTGCGGCCTATCCTGGCATCCCATCCTCATGCCCTGTGAATACCCTTTTCAGTTGGGATCCCAGCCGGTGTCAGAGACACCAAGGGTTAAAAGCTCTTTATGAGTTGCTGGACAACACCAGCAACAAACAGCTCTTTCAGACATGAGGTCCAGAGCCTTTGGTGCTCCTATCAGGTGATGACAGACACCGACTGGAGGCCCCATCTTTGACAGAGGTCTTCATCCTCTCTTCCTCCCGCAGAGGTTGGCTACTGGATGCTGCTTGTCTTCTTTCAGCTTCTGGCCCTCCTTTCTTCGGAGGCCAGGAACAGAGTCTTCCCCTTCTTTCTTTGGAGGTTGGAACAGAGCCCCTCAGCTCCCTCTAACCCTGGCTTATATCACTCTTCAGGGTGTCCCAACATCAAGTCTGGTTGGACTATTTTTCTTTTTTTGTGCAGAAGAACTGGGGTATTGGCCAAAGGTGTAGAGTGAGCAGAACAGGCAGACTGACTGAAACACACTGCTGAGGGGAGCAGCTGGCAAGGCAGGAGAGGTCTGCTGCGCCCTGTGGGTCAGCTCCCGGCCAGGGATCAAACTCAGGCAGCAGTGGTGATGGTGCCGAGACTTAACCTCTAGGCCACCAGGGAGGCCCTGGACCATCTTCATCCTTGGCTGACTGGACCACCTGATTGGTCCTGCCCATAACCCAGGAAGCATGCAGAAAAGGGCAGTTCTGAAGAGCAACTGCTACAACGGACTTGTGGTGGAGCAGCAGAGTGGAGACCACCGCTGCTGCTGGCTCCCGCCACCAAGTCATCTCCCAGATCTGTGCCCACAGATGCCGGGGACAGGCACAGGCCCCTCTTCCTGAGGCAGGCACTGTGGGACTTTGCCACCTGCCCAGGCCCCTTCCCTCACCGAAGCAGAACTGCTTTCTAGTGCTCTCTGAAGTGAAGGATGCTGAGGCTCAGCCCTGTTCAGTGAAGCGCGACCCAGAGCCAAGTCTGGAACCAGGATGTCTCCACGTCTCCTCGTCTCTCCCCTACTGGCTCATGCCTCCAGCAGGGAGGTGACCTGCAGTCCCGAGGAACCCACCACTTCAAGTCAGAGCCTAGGGCACAGGTGGTCACGGACCTGGCAGGACTGCAGGGTCCTCAGTGCCCCCCAGCCCTGAGTTGGAGCCATCTCTGTCCCGGCCTAAGGACCTCCCTCCCGGAGGCCTCCGAGCCCTTCCCAGCTAGCGCAGGCCTTACCAGCTCCTTCAGCTCTGCCAGCTTCTCCCGTACCTGGCCGAGTTTCATGGCCAGCTCGCTCTTGGTGTGTTGCTCTGTTTGGAGGGAGCCGGTCATCTCCATACTCTGATGGGCCAGGACAGACAGAAGAAACAATGAGACGCCACCCAATACAGCTGGAGACCCAGAGCTCGGTGTCCCCTCCCACATCAGGAAGAGGTCATCCCCCAGCCCAGGGCACCCCAGGCACCTTACCTTCTTGCCAAGCGCTCTCTGGGCTCCGAATCTGATCATCTCCTGCACCCACCCTCTGCCCGGGACTCCCACGTCACCCGCTCTCCACGGGGATGAACACTGCCCACCTCTACACATCAGTCTCAAAAGCCACCCCTCCAGCCTCCAGACCCTTCAGAGCCAACTGCTCCCTCAGTTGCCACATCCCACCTTGCCGCCTAGCAAAGGGTCTGCTGCCAAGGGCCCATGGGAGATGGGTAAGTGTCCAGTTGATTTTTAAAAGACAGTGGGGGAGGATGTCCCAGTCACTCATCTCTGGTGAACCTCACGCACTTGCAGTTCTGCTACAAAACTCACCTTAGTCCTTGCACCTGTAACAAAAGCCCCCTTTCTCCTAAGCCTGCATTTCCCACTCCTAAGCTAAAATGAATTCATCACTTTGGAAAATCAACTGCAGTGTGGACTGTTGGTCTTTGCGGGACATGCCCAGAGGACAAGCCCCGTGTTTGGGGCGGGGGTTTGAGGCTCTCCTAGTAGGACGGGCCCCTGAGCATTCACCCTGGAGGCTTGGAAGGCCCAAATCTCACACCCCTGCTCTGGAAGCTCTTCCCAAATGACCTCTCACCCTCACGGTGTATTGTATCTTCTCCAAGATGATAAAGATGTGCGGGAAGGAAAACAACGATCAACCAAGCAGGTGAAATAGCAGACGTGGACACACCGAGGGTTAATGATGGCAACATAAAATCAGCCAGAGGCCAAGTACCTTAACCAGACAAGCCTCGGGCATGCACGCTGGGAGAGGCCAAGCCAGAGAGGGGGTCTCGGCACGGCCTCACCTTCCTCCTGTCCAATGGGGGGAGCGCTACCCCATTGGAGCGGTTAAGGTCGGACACAGCACCTGCAGAATGTCCTGAATCTACAGGAGGTGAAAAGAGAAAAACAAGGGCAAGGGGAGGAAGAGAAAAGCGGCTTAGAGAAGACAAGAAGGTCAGAGAAGGAAAGAGAGAGCAGCTCTGGACGATGGATGCTGGAGACATGGGTGACGGATCATACCACGGCCTGTGCCTTCTTTCCAAACGGCCACTCACCACCTCGCCTGAGGCAGGAAGCAACATGAACCAAGAGATGATCAAAGCTACCAAATCAGTCTGGAAGACACTGATCTGGCCCAACAACTTCATCTTCCAGTTGAGGAAATTGAGGCCTGAGAAGGACGTGACTTTCCCTGGGATCACCCAGCAAGTCGGTGGCAAAGACGGACTCCCACCTCAGAGGTCACCTAATCCCAAGCACCTGGGGCTCATCTTTGCCGCCCTAAAGGGAGAGGGTGTCCTCACTGACTGGCTTCCCCTTGAGGCTGGGGATGAGGGAAATTGCCAGAGCAAGAAGTCCATAGCGACGCCCTGTACTGAAGGCTCACTGCGCACCAGGCCCCGCACGAAGGGATGAATGCACAATCCTCTCACGGATGCTGCCTAGATTTAAGTAGAGCTGTAGCACCCTGACTCACAGGTGGACAAAGAGCTTAAACAGTGTTGCCCCAAATCAGATCCCCAGCAGAGCTACGGAGAGGCCGCACTCAGACCCAGGGTTCTTACCCACTTCTTCCATGCTCTTCACCTCTCACTGAGCTGCCCCTGGAGCACCCCTCTCCCAGCCTGGCTGAGCAAGACTTACATCTTCAGATGACTTACAACCACTTCCAGTGGTCTCTTGCAGGAGACCCCAAGATGTTTTTCCTTTGGTAGTCTCTCAACTGCAGAGAGGAAAAAGAGAGTTGAGGCTCACGAGAACGGCAAGCCCCTGTACTCACACCCCACTTTACAAGTTAGATTTGCCATCTGACTTCATGCCACCAACATCTCCACCAGGTGCTGTGAGTATTCCCCCGTCCCATCCTCCCAATGACAGAAGAAATGGACTGACAACTTGGTTTAAAGAAAAAATGTTTAGGAATTTTCACTCAGTCTTCAGACTCGAACTTCCGGGATGCCATGACTCAGTAGCTGCCAGCAGGCAGCGCTGCTCAAGCTCCTGCACCAGTGGATGCTGATGGCAGGAGGCAGTGAGGGGACAGCCAGGGGCACAGCCAGGCCCATTTCAGAGCAATCTGTTACAATCTCACATATGTCTGCATACGTGCATTAACACAGAAGGCTTTTTTTTCTCAGGAGACTCAAGCAGAATTGATGCTTCAGTCGCCTGTTTATCCTGTGGGAGCTGAGCAACCCATGTTGAGACGACTGGGGGAAGATTCCCAACTGGGAAGGTCAGTTTGCTGGGATCTGATCCACAGAGGGTAAACAGATCACTCCAAAGAGCACTGATTGGGGGGCACTCTGGCCCCAGGGTCATAAGGAATTAGAATGTGAGATGGAGGAGTCAGACAAAAATTGGAAAGTCTCCGTGGAGAAGTAGAAACCCCGCAGAAAACCAAACTAAACAATTCTTCCCAGTGTCTCCCAGAGCAGTTGCCAGCGTTTCAAGTTTACTAGGGAAGCGTAGGCTTTGTAGGCGCTCAGTGTTTAAAGGTGGGGTACAGTACAGAGCAAGCGAGCCTGAACCCTCTCCCAGGGTCGGGTCCCATGGTCTTGGGTCCCCTTCAAGTTGGTAATCTGCAGCCACAAGAGAAACCTGAAAGGGGGTTAGTCCTGGGGGCTGGGGCAACAAATCAAGCACCCAGCTCTTGATGTGACATAAGGATGGTTCCCAGGGATTGTGAGGGAACTACATTCCACCCCTTGCCCCTCCACGCACATTCGCCGCTCCTCTTTGTCCTGGGCCAGCCCATTTATGAGAACCCCTTCTCTAGGTGCTGCTCCCTCATTACTGCTCTCTGGTCTGGCAGAGAGCCAAGGGGGTGGCTCAGGCCTGGTTATGAGGGTCTTCTGCAGGGATGCGAGAATGTGGGTGGAGAAGGAGTTGGTTAAAGGTGGTAGGAGACATTTCCTGAATGTGAGCCTGTGTGAATTTCAGGAGGCAAGGAGCAAAAAGAAAAAAAAAAGTAAAGTCATCATTAGTAGTGGCCCCAAGAGTGGGAGGAGCCATGACACTATAGGATTTTGAAACCATGTCAGCGGGGAATTGGAGCCCCCAATTTCCCTTTCCATGTCTTTGCGTAGTTTCATGAAGGCTTCCACATTTTGTTCTACAATCTTTGATTCATTGATACAATAACAACATTCTTCCCTGAGGAACAGGCAGGTGCCCCCCTTGTTAGCCGTTAACAGGTCCAGAGCCCGCCGGTTTTGGAGCATGGCCTGTGCCAGGGAGGGGAGCTGTCTTTGTGATGATGCTAAAGACACAGAGGTTTTTTCTAAGGAGGGGTAGATACCTTTAACCGAAATGTTAGAAGTGCAGGAATGAAAGCCGACAAGGGCATCAGTTGGATAGCAGGGGTAGCTGTGATTGGAGTCCCATAGGGGGACTGAGAGTTGGGGAGTCTGGCAAGCAGCGTCTGTAATCTTGGTCATAGTGGTATTGAGATGAATTGGAGCTTCCGCCAGTAGAGGCCTCTGAAGGGAAGCACAGAGGAAACAAGAAAGGTATTAGATCCAAAAGAGTTATGTAGGAATAGTATAGCGTTTTGTATTTTACGAATCCAGGTTGAGGGTGTCTCCGTCTTTTCTGATGATGTTAGCTGATTTTGTAGGACTTGCTCTGAATGGAGGATGTCCTGGGAGACTTGGACTGTGGCATTTTGTGTCGGGACATAGTCCCTTGAGATGGGAAAATGTTGCCACTGTGTAGGAATGCCAGCCAGTGTACCCTGTGGCTTGGACTCCCTGTACCCAGCGTAGGTCCCAAGGACCTGAAATAGTATAGTTAACTTGATTCGTATTGAAACCCGTATTATGACAGATGGAGAGAACATTCGGCCTTTGTCTGGAAGGTGCACTGTACATGACGGGCAAGGGCACCCCCCATATTCTTTGTAGGTATTCTTGCAATGATCTAAGGTTTGATGGTAAAAGAAAGAAAACATGGTGTTCATAGTGTTGTTAATTGATGAAAGAGTTAGGGTGAGAGTGATGGGTGCTGTGCATCCGGCCTGTGGGCACTCTGCAGTACCCACCAAGTGGGTAGTCTCCGTGGATCCTGAGACAAAGGTCTCCCTAACTTTGAATTTCCACACATAGGACACTGAGCTAGGGGAGATTTTGACAAGAAATGCGCATCCTAGTAGGACCCAGGTTACAACATACATACTGTTTGTCTTCGGGCGCACGTTTGACCCGAGAGAGATGGTACCAGGAGGGGTCTCCCAGAGGTGTTACCACTATAGGCGTGGTGAGAATGACTGTGTGCGGACCAGTCCATGGAGGCTGCAGTGGCTTTGGCTGAAGCGGTTTGAGCAGAACTTGGTCTCCTGGATGCAGTGGTGGGGAAGGTCAGTTGAGGAGGTCGAGATTCGGGCAGGACTGGGTAAGTACCGGTCTGCATGTTCCTGGAGCAGTTGCAGAGCTCTCAGGAGAGTTTAGTCAGGTGACCCTTGATTAGCTCATTGGCGCGCTCCACTTTCCCTGAGGATTGTGGGTGGTGGGGAATGTGAAGCTTCCAGGTGATACCCAGAGCTGCAGAGACCTGCTGAGTAATCTTTGAGATAAAAGCTGGACCATTGTCAGATAGGACAGATGTGGGGAGGCCAACGCATGGGATAATGTGGTTAAGAAGGGCCTCGGTTACCCCCTGAGCCGTTTCTCTAGCTGCGGGGAAGGGCTTGACCCAACCTGTTATTGTATCAACCGTTGTGAGCAGATATTTAACTTTTTTGTGAGTAGGGAGGTGAGTAAAATCAACCTGCCAATCCTGTCCGGGTAAGTGTCCACGCAGCTGGTGAGCTGCAGAAGAAGGAGGTTGGCGAATTCCCCTTGAGGTGATCCACGAGCACCGGTTTGACGATGGGAACACAGCTGCCAGACTTTTGCATTCAAGGAGGGGTGGAAGAGCGGACTCAGGATTTGGCGTTCATTAGGTTCCTAAGTCGGAGTGATGGAGGGGACAGATAGAGAGAGAATAGGACCAGGATCTGCAGCAGAGTGAGTTGTGGGAGCCCTTGTTGCTGCATCAGCCTTGTTATTCCCTGTGGTCACGTAAGAATTGTCCGTGTGGTGTCCTTCACAGTGGATCATGGCGACTTCAGTTGGAAGCTGCAAGGCCGCTAGAAGCTTAAGGGCAAGTTTAACGTTCATGATGGGGGACCCCTGGGTGGAGAGGAACCCCCTTTCCTGCCAAATCGCAGCAGGACTGTGAGCCATAAGGAAGGCATATGTTGAATCCGTATAGATGGTGACTTTCTTATGGTTGCTGAGGGTCAGGGCCCCGGTAAGTGCTCTGAGTTCTGCCTTTCGGGAGGTGGTTCCTCCGGGCAGCTTTCCTGCCTCGATGACCTGATCGAGGGTAACCATGGCCTAGGCAGCCCTCCGCTGACCTCGCGCACCTTCGCAAGAGCTGCCGTCTACAGACAGAGTCCAGTAGGCATCTGACAAGGGGAGTCGGCCAAACCCAGTCTGGAGGTTTGCATTTCGTCCAGGATTTCAGGGCATGAATGAGCGGCAGAAGGGGGGCCAGAGACAGAAGAGGGGCTGGGTTGAGAGAAGTTGACTGAGTGAGACTCGCCAGAGGGTTTTCGATAAAGAGCACGTGGAAGTCCTGTGAGCGGGCAGGAGTGAGAGTGGAGAGCGGGCCGGGAGACAGGAGGGCCTGAAGGTGGTGCGAGGAATGTGCTTGGACAGGTCTTCCCAGAGTAAGTTTGAGGGGTTCCCGGGTGAGTAGAGCTGCCGCCGCCAGGGCTCTAAGGCAGTGTTGCCAGCCCCTGACAGTGGGATCCATCTGCTTGGAGAGATAAGCGACAGGACACAGGGCTGGGCCCAGAGGCTGGGAAAGGCCGCCTGCCGCCATACCCCGACGTGCATCTGTGCACAGGAGGAAAGGCTTTTCTGGGTCAGGAAGGCCAAGGACAGGTGCCCTAAGGAGGATATGTGTGAGTAAAAGGAAGGCCCTGCAGACCTCCCAGGGAGATTGGAGAAGTCCTTCGAGGGAGGCTTTTGCTGTGTCGTACAGTGGCTTGGCTAGGAAAGCAAAATTAGGGATCCAGTGAGGGAAGAATCCGACCAAACCTAGGAAGGAAAGGATTTGTTCTGCCGATTCAGGGGAGGGAAGGTCCCGGATGGCCTGTTTGTGGTCCACCGTCAGCTGTTTGGAGGAAGGAGTTAGTGGAAGACCCTGATAGACGCCTGTGGGAACTGAAAGTGGGCTTTGGACGGGGAGACACGGTATCCTTTTGAGCCCAGGAAGGTGAGGAGTTGTGCAGTGTGTTGCTGAGATTGTGGCAGAGAAGGTCTGCAGAGGAGGAGGCCAGCAACATATTAAAGGAGAGCCCAGAAAGGAGTTGGACTTACCTGCTACCTTGACTGTTACCCTGCGCTCCTTGAAGTTTATCGGGGTCGATGAGTCCGGGCCTCTTCAGTCCTCAGCTGCCAAACCGAAGACCGCCGGTGGCAAGAGTTGCAGGGGCTGGAAGGACTGGCCCACCACAGCCAGGCATGGAGGGACAGTCACTTTTCCAGTGACCCTGGACGTTGCAGATGGGGCATGGTCCTGGCAGGGGTTGGGGCATTGTCTGGACCAGTGGCCTTCTCGACCACATTTGAAGCAGGCTCCCAGCGGTGGTCGGTTGGGAGCCATGGGGCCCATTGTCATCCTCTGTCGGGCGGCAGGCACTGCGGTGGTTGAAGAAACATGGCCTGGTGGTCTCAAGGCCCTACCAGGGCCTGAGCTTGAAGCCCAGCCTTCTGGAGACTACGGAGTTCCCTCTTTGCCCTGTCCTGTTCCTTCCGGTTTTTTAAAACTGTCAAGGCCATATTCAGCAGATCCTGGATAGGGGTTTGATACAGTCCTCAGCCTTCTTTAAAAAAAAAAAAAGATTTATTTATTCATTTACACTAGAACTGGGGTCCAGGCCAGATACGTGGGAGGGTGAGAGGATTCACTAGAGACAGAGTGGGGAACAGAACAGGCAGACTGACGAAATACACTGCTGAAGGGAGTAGCAGGCGAGGCAGGAGAGGTCTGCTGTGCCATGTGGGACCCTCGCTGGCCGGGCGGCATGGAACCAGTGCTGCAGAGGCCTCGGAGAGACTCACAGCGCGGCGCTTTGCCATCTGCGCCATCAGGGGAGTTCTCTCAAACTTCTTAAGCTTCTATTAATGTCAGGAGCTGACTGAGATATAAAATGGGTAGCCAGAACTGTTGAGCCTCCATTTGAGTCAGGGTCAAGCCTGGTATGGCGCTGGAGCGCCTCCGTCAGGCGACTAAGGAAGGCAGCAGGGTTTTCTGAGGCAGACTGGGTGATCTCCCTGAGCTTAGCAAAATTTACACTTTTGTGCACAGCCACTTGGAGACCAGCTAGGAGACAGGTAATAAAATGGTCTTGGTGAGTCCTGCCCTGGGGGCCCTGCCTGTGTCAGTCTGGTAGCCCCACCCCAGCTCTGGGCTGGGAACTGCTGCAGAGCCTGGGGCCATGGTTGTGTCAGTCACAGGGACCTGATCTGCTTGGTCTTGGGCAGACCTAAAAACCTGCTCCTTTTTGTCAGAGGTCAGGGTGGAAGAGAGGATCACATGTAGTCATGACAAGTAAGGTCACAGGCTTGGGTAAGACAAGGAAACTCTTTGGTGTAGGTGGTGGGATTGTTAGTGAAAGAACCTGGAGGCTTTTCAGTCTGGGAGAGACCAGACAGAGAGGAAGGACCATGGACTCTAACTCCTCCTTCAGTCCCTGCCACTTCCCTGAGGGGACCCAGAAGAGGACCACCCAGAACGGGTGTGGTGGCTAGGAGGTGAAAAAAAGAGGGGAGGCCGGATTGGGGAGCTGGAGGAGGTGAAGACTGAGAATCTAGAGGATCAGAGTCCGTTGAAGAGGGTCCAGAGAGGGGGAGAGTGAGAGGAGTCTCAAGACTTGGAGAGTGTGGCAGGTTTTCAGGAGGGAGGGGCTGGAGGGGGGCACGGGAGCACAAGAGAAAGCCAGCCTGGCCCTAAGGGATCTCTGACCATTTTCCATTGCGGTGACAGAACTCTTTAGGTCTGTAAGGATGGAGAAGTCAAAAACGCCATGCTCGGCCCGTGGGAGCCATTGTCCAGTTGGTATTGAGGCCACGCAGCGATGCAGTAAAAGATGAGACGCTTAGGGCACATATCTGGCCTAAGTTCCAAGGGACCAAGGTTTGAGAGAAGGCATCTGCCGCGAGGGTGATGATAGATAAGCTTCTGTCAGAAGTTGGCACTCAGAGAGAATTTGATTCCTATATTGGTCACACACACACTTAAGTTCATACAGGCAAGCCAACCCCAGGTTCCCAAAGTACCTCCGACTGAAGACAGCCACTGAGACTTGTCTTACCCGGGCCTTCCACCTAGGTGGATGTTCTCTGGCTGTGGAAGTCTCTAGGCTCGAGGGCCCACAGAGCAGATGGTCACGCAGGGTGTTGAGCTGATAGGCCGCTTGTGCCGCTGTCAGGGAGCAGGCCGTCAGGGAGCCTTCGAAATTCATGCTGGGGGTGCAGCCCCCATCCCCCTATGTGAGTGTGCTGCTGGGGCAGGGCAGCCACCTTGGGAGCTTTGGAACTGGATCCACCACAGGGCAGAGGAGGTCTGACCCCTCCTCCTTATTGTGGCAACTGAGTCGCCTTCAGGAAGGCTCAGGTTGTCTGATGGCTTTGGAAAGCCTAAGGGTCCAAGCCACACCCTCGGCCCGCAGCCACCTTGCAACCAGGCAGGCCACAGAGCGCCTAGCCCTCCGTGCCTGCTGTTGCTGTTCCCGCCAGCACAGGGCCAAGGCAGTCCCTGTGCCCCAGGTGAAGCACCGAAGCCTACAGGACCTGGGCCTGGGCCTGTTGTTCCATAGTGTCACTTCTCCTTTTTCAGCCAGGGGACCTCAGTGTCGGCTGACCTGGGCAAGTCGGCTTCTCTGAGTTCTACCCCAGCTGGTCAGTAAAACTTGCCCCACAGACCTGCCTGCCCCCGCACCCCTACACTGATGCTTGCTCTTCTGCTTTTCCACACCAGGAAGGGCCCAGCCTCACCTACACGACCTGTGGTCCCCCAGCCTGCTGAGGCTCCCCTCTTAGACTTATAAGCCTGTGGCCACTAGCATCTGGCCTCCTGCCCTCCCTGCCTCCCCAGGGTCCATATGGGGAACTACTGTGCTTTCTGCCTACCCAGGGGGCCCCGGTGCTCCCTCCAGCCATCCTCTCAGCTCTGCCCTCCCGGGGCAAACAGTGATATTCCGCCTGTCTTTCTCCATCAGAAATGGTGGAGTCACGTGGGGCCCGAGGCCGCCTACTCCTGACACTAAGGGTGACCCTGGGCCTGTGGGTTGAAAGACAGGGGAGCAGAGAGGAGGGAGCTGGAGGGGGCGATCACATGTCTGGCACACGGGTGCACTGTCTCGTGTGTGTGAGAGGCTGGCGAGTGAGCAGGGAGAGGCTCCAGCTCCTGCTCCTGCATCCCCCCTCCCTGTCCCCCCTCCCTCTCATCCAGAACCCCTGCCCACACCCTCCCCTACTTCGTCTTCCCTCCCCACCTCCCCCCAGTGCTGCAGCCCAGGCTGTTAGGGGGAAATGATGTCCTGAGATAATCCCATACAGGCTTTGTGGACTCCACCCCCACTCCAGACCAAAGCCATCAAGACTCTGGGAAAGACAAATCCCATCACCACCAAGGGAGGGTGGCTGGGACCTGAGGGTGGAGTTGGGAAGCCAGGTTGGATATAAAAACCAAACACGTGGGCCTTGGGCTCGCTCTCTGGCTCGCGATCGCTCACCTCCTGGCTTCACAGCTCCTGGCTGGCGAACAAATCTGAGAGCGCCATTTTGGGATTCCTGATCGGCGGATCGGGTAGGACTCATTTAAAACTTTGTCTCCCGCTTTTCTCCCAGAGCTGTACATTTCCTCATTTCCCCTTTCCTTGTAAATAAACCTTTTATTAACCTTTCACGTGTGCCTGCAGTAGAGCATTGATAAGTCCTTTTAAGCGCGCGGGTGAGGACCCACAGTCAGGCACCCCGTTTTGTATCGGGGTTGCTCTACAACAGTTTGGCGCCCAGCGTGGTTTCCAAGTTACACCCGCGGTTGACCAGCCCAAAGTAACATTCCTTGCATTGGTCACCATAAGCGCACTAGTTCTGCAGGACTAGCAGTATAATATTTGTCTCTAGTCCTGAAAAGTCTGTTTTTCACCTGTGCGTACAGCCCTTGTGGGTGCGTTTTGACTCAAATATGGCCTCCACCATGAGCCTATACAGTTTCATCCGTAGCCTGAGTTCTTTCAGTTTCCTTCCGGCCTTGAATTTGAGTAGTCTTCTTCCATTAAATATCACCACCAGTTTCATTAATATAAATAATTTGATGAAGCCTGGTGTATGGCACGTGATTTTACTATTGTATACATACATGGGTGGTTTACAAGCCATCCCTTTACAGTCTGTGCTTCTGGGTGGTTTTTTGGTAATATGTGTAAGCGCAATTTGCTACATTCTTGTTACTGTGAGAGGTAGAAGTTCTACTTCACATACTGAGAATGTGCAACAACACATTCAGGCTCTTAACATAGCCATGCAACAACAAAATCAGGCTTTTGATTTAACGATTAAGAGTATAAGGGATGAAAATCGTAATGTTTTTGAGTCAGCTTATCAAAGCATGCTGTATCAAGTGCAACAACAAAATCGGACTTTTGAGTCAGCTTTTAAAGGTATGCAGGACCAGATGCAGGCCGCCCTCCATAAATTAGATATGGCGGAGGTGAAGGTTAGGCTAATGGTGCAGAGAAAGGATAGACCTTCCCCTTTCCATGAGGACAGCCAGAGAGCAGAGTTAGAAGAGGAGGAGCATCATATTTTAAATACTTTAAATACACCAGGACAAAATCCTCTTCCACGTGACAAAGCCCCTCCCTTGCAGACCCCTGAGGCTGCACAGCCTCCACTGCCCTCTGGGGAGGACACTAAAATGGCGTCTCCTCCCCACACTAGACTCGGCACCCATTTTGGCAGGAAGGATCACCCTGAGGCAGGGCAGTTTCCCCTTCGCCAGATGCCAATGGGTGGCTTAAATGAACATGGGAGACCTACTGCGTACTTTTGGTCACACCATCCGTTCAGTACTGCGGACCTCCTAAATTGAAGGAGCTCTGTTCCCTCGTACCGGCAGGCTCCCAAGAGGATGGAGAACTTGTTGGCCTCTATCTTCGTCTCCCACCGCCCTAACTGGGCAGATATACAGTCCATGCTGCACACTTTATTAACGCTGGATGAGCAGAGGATGGTATTCAGGAAAGCCAGGGAGGAGGCTGACCGTCTCCACCAACAGGATAGGCAGTCCCCAGAGCCGGAGGTTGTTGTCCCAGAGAGAGATCCCGGATGGGACCCTAACAATGGAGGAACGGCGATGTTGGATCTCTATAAAAAATGCTTATTGGTAGGACTGCAGCAGGGGATCCCCAAACAAAAAAACTTTAACAAAATATTGCAACTCGAGCAAGGAGCTAATGAGGATCCGTCAGAGTTCCTTGAGTATTATTCAAACTTACACTAACCACACGGATATAAACCCAGATGCCCCAGAAAATGCTCGTCTGATCACTATGGCTTTCATTACCCATAGCGCCCCAGACATAAAGAAAAAGTTAGCTAAGGTGGACGGCGTCACTGAGATGAGTCCGTCCCAGGTAGTGGACCTGGCATTCAGGGTTTATAATAATAGAGAGGACAGGAGACCGAAACCTGCAACTGTTTTTTTTACAAAGAGAACACAGAACAGGGTTTCAGGGAAACAGTAATGGACAGAGACGTGAACCCCTAGGAAGAAATCAGTGTGCTTTCTGTAGGGAAGAGGGACATTGGAAGTACAGTTGTCCCAGGTTACAGGGAAGCGGCAGACGCAATAATTATAGAAGGCAGGATAGAAGACAGAGAACCCCAAGACATGATGATTCACGTAGGGGTTACAGGAGGGAATATAGAAGGAGCACACAGAACCAGGAACCAAGGAGAGAGGAAAGAAGACAAATGTTAGCACAGAGTGGAGGCTCAGATGATGACAGGGAATACAGACAGAGAAGGAATCGAGAGCCCAGTACAGAGGACAGGAGACAAATGACAGCACAGGGTAGAGCCTCAGGTGAAGATAGGAGGGAATACAGACAGAGTAGAAGGAATCTAGAGCCAAGTGCAGAGGAGAGGAGACAGATGATAGTTCATGGAGAAAGTTCAGATGCAGAATAGGGGTGCCCGGGGGCTCCACTAGATCTAGAGAAGCCCATTAGAATAACCCCCTCAGAGCCCCGGGTAACACTCGTTGTGGGGGATCGTCTCATTGATTTCTTGGTGGACACTGGAGCGACATACTCAGTTTTGAATTCGAAATTAACTAAAATGAGCAAGAAGACTGCAGCAGTCATTGGGGTTACAGGGAAGTCACAACAGACACCCTTCCTGCAACCTTTGGAGTGCCGGCTGGGCACCACACAGCTCCAGCACAGCTTCCTGTACATGGAAGAGTGTCCAATCCCTCTCCTTGGTCGTGACCTTTTAAGTAAGCTCAACGCACGAATTATATTCTTACCAAAACATCAGAGGCTTCACCTACAGGTGCCTCCAGAGCATGCTCTGCGGTTCCAGATGTTACTTACTCAAGATGTTCCACCGAAAGGTGAAATTTTACCTCCAGAAATTGTTGAAAGAGTAAGTAAAGGGGTATGGGCTGATGGAACCCCAGGATGTGCGAAAAATGCGGAGCCTGTAAAAATAGAAGTGATAGAGGGGAGCAGAACCCCGAGGAGGAAGCAATACCCCTTAAAGGAGGAAGCCTTGAGGGGAATTAAGCCAGTATTGAAAAGGTTCCTTCAATCTGGACTCATTCGGCCCTGCCGCTCACCGTACAACACTCCGATTCTGCCAGTGAAGAAACCCCATACAGGCGAGTACCGTTTTGTCCAAGGTTTAAGGGCCATTAATGACAATGTTCGGGATTTACATCCCACTGTGCCTAATCCCTACACCTTATTAACTGCCATACCTGGTGACTTTGGGTGGTTTTCGGTATTAGACCTGAAGGATGCCTTTTTCTGTATCCCAATAGATGTCCAGGATCAACCGCTTTTTGCCTTCGAGTGGCAAGACCCTAAGTCCAAGAGCACTCTCCAGTATTGCTGGACTGTGCTTCCACAGGGGTTTAAGAACTCCCCAACTATTTTTGGGGAAATACTGGCCAGGGATCTCAGGAAGGTTCAATTAAACCAGGGAGTCTTGTTGCAATACGTAGATGATTTATTGATTGCAAGTCCAGACTACAAATCCTGTCTGGAAAATACCATAGTGATACTGAACCACCTGGCAGAATGTGGCTATAAGGTGTCACCCCAAAAGGCACAGATCTGTAAACAAACGGTGACATATTTGGGGTTTGAAATTAGGAAAGGCAGACGGAGCTTGATGACAGAAAGGAAACAAGTAATTTCAGCCCTTAAAGTCCCCAGCAACCGGCGACAGTTGCGTGGATTTTTGGGTATGGCTGGGTTTTGCAGGATTTGGATTCCTAACTTTGGATTAATAGCAAAACCCTTGTATGATGCTCTCAAAGGCCTGGACTCTGAACCTTTGTCTTGGACCTCAGAATGTCAAAAGGCCTTTGAAGGAATAAAAGTAAAGTTGATTTCAGCACCAGCATTAGGGCTTCCAGATCTTAGGAAGCCATTCAAACTTTATGTACATGAGAGACAGGGTGTTGGCCTTGGAGTACTAATCCAATTGTTGGGACCAGAAATGCAGCCCGTTGCATATCTGTCCAAACAATTGGACCACACCACTAAGGGATGGCCTCCATGTTTGCGTGCTGTAGCTGCCACTTGTGACCTCCTACACGAGGCAGAGAAGTTTACATTGGGTCAGCCCATCACTGTGTGTGTGCCACATCAGGTCTTGACATTGCTGGAGCAGAAGGGTGGACTTTGGTTGACTGCCGGGCGAATGGGAAAATATCAAGCAGCTCTGTTAGACAATCCTAATGTGAAGCTGCAGGTTTCTAACTCCCTGAATCCCGCCACACTGCTTCCAAGCAATGCAGATGGACCTGAGGATGACACTTTAATCCACAATTGTTTAGAAACCATAGACACAGTGTATGCCAGCCGACCAGATCTAACTGACCAGCCTCTGTCAGACCCAGAGTGGGAGCTATTTACAGATGGCAGCAGCTTCATGGACCAAGGCCGTCGATGTGCTGGATATGCAGTGGTGACGCTCCAGAACACCGTGGAGGCCAAGGCTCTTCCGGCAGGTACATCAGTGCAAAAAGCTGAATTAATAGCCCTGACCCGTGCATTGGAACTCTCGAAAGGTAAAAGAGTCAATATATCTACTGACTCCAAGTACTCTTTTATGATTCTCCACATGCATGGGGCCATTTGGAAGGAGCCGGGACTTCTTACTGCCAGTAACAAGGACGTCAAACACCCATTAGAAATCCTGGCCCTGTTAAAGGCAGTAGCTTTACCATCAGCTGTTGCCGTGATACATTGTCTTGGCCACCAAAAGGGTGGGTCTGACATGGCAAAGGGCAACAGGGCAGCCGATGGGGTGGCTAAGGCCGCTGCCCGTTCTGCCCATTCTGCCCTCCAGGGTGCACTCATCCCTCTTGTGGACCTGACTCAGTATGCTCCTGAATACACCGAGCGGGATGAGGAGAGAGCTCGTGCATGGGGATTCACTGAGTTTGACCCCAGCTCCACTCGGAGAGTAAACTCCCATGGGATGATACTCCTCCCGGAGGCCCTAGTATATCCAGTGCTAAAACATCTTCATGAAGGATCTCACTATGGGAGAGATACCTTATTAGAAACAGTGCGCCCATATTTGAAGGGCCCGTATTTACACAAAATAGCACAAGGAATCACGCGAGGTTTTGAATTATGTGCCAGGAATAACCCCAAGACTGACTCCCACCCTAAAGCCATTGGGGTTCAATATTGGGGCAAGAGTCCTTTTGAGGACTGGCAGGTGGACTTTACACAAATGCCTAGAACAACAGGCAATTTCAAATACCTCTTGGTTTTTGTGGACACGTTCTCGGGATGGGTGGAAGCATTTCTCACAAAGACGGAAAAAGCTTCTGAGGTTGCAAAACAGCTACTGAAAGAGATAATCCCTCGCTTTGGGTTGCCGGACTCTATCCAGAGTGATAATGGGCTGGCATTTGTCTCCGACGTCACTCATGCAGTAAGCAGTGTGTTACAGATCAACTGGAAATTACATGCTGCATGGAGACCGCAGTCTTCTGGACAAACAGAAAAGGTGAACCACACCTTGAAGAAAACCTTGGCAAAACTGTGCCAAGAAACACAACTTCGTTGGGACCAGGTACTATCCCTTGCCCTCCTCCGCATAAGAGTGGCACCTAGAAGTGGGCTACAATTAAGCCCCTTTGAGATTGTGTTTGGAAGACCTTTCCAGGCCTCAGTTGTGAAAGCCAGTCCGGAAATAGCACAAGATTGCCGGATCACACAATATGTAAAACACATCCAGGGGGTTCTGGCAGTAATTCATTACTTTGCAACCTCAAGGACCTCTATGCCTCCTGATCAGCCATTGCATCCCTTCAGACCTGGAGATCAGGTCTTACTGAAGACTTGGCAGAGCAGGGATGCTCAAAACCAGCTGTCAGAAAAATGGACTGGTCCCTATGATGTCTTGTTGAGCACACATACTTCTCTGAAACTTGCAGGCATAAAACCCTGGGTACATCATTCCAGAGTTAAGAAAGCCCCAGGAGGAACTGACCCAGAGACGAAGTCCCAGTGGTCTTGTGAACCCATTGAGGACTTGAGATATTTGTTTAAGAAACAGACAAAAACTTGAATATTACTGACTTCTTTTCCAGTTATTGTTGTAGGATACCCAAGGACTCACATTTTCTGAAGAAACACTGAGAAAACTAACATGCTCTAACCAATCATCCTTTCAAAGTTTAGGAAAAGTGAAATAACATCTAGGATCATGCATATGCTGCCAGTATTTTTTTTTACACGGAAAGGTGTTCAATCTTGATTTTGGTATTTCTTTTTAACTTTTGTTTTTAACTTTGAGATTTTTTTCTTTTCTCTGCTTGTTTTTGTGACTTTGGCCTATGTGTGAAACTGCAGTTGTATGAGATATCCCATGTGTGATAAATGGTAACTAAAGAGCTCTTTGTGTCTATATGTTGTATGTCTGTATGTCCTTTCCTTGTGTCCTTGTCTTGACCTCCAGTGGTTGAAAAATTGGTACACTTGGTGCCCATAGACATTGAAGAAAAAAAAAAAAGAGTCTCCAGTTATGAGAAAAACTAAAGGTTATGGTTTGATTGTCAACATTGTGCTACTGAACTAAGCCGGTGCCTTCATAAAGATTGAATGTTGTTGTTTCTGTTATTTTTCTGATATTTATGGCAAAGCTTCCTAGAAATCTAAATTCAAGTACAAATTTGGTAGCCTGTCATTTGGCTGATGGAAGGAAATTTTGTGGAACCTCAGTAGAGCTCCTGAGACACTCCACAAAATTTCTCCCTTTCCTCCTGGGAAAGGCATTAGATGAATTTGTTCTATTTGGCTTACCTAGTAGAGTAAAACTAGAAGGGAAGCATTGCCACTTGGCAAAACGGGTAACACCTTGACCTGATACGAATGTAAATTGTCAGTGATGATTGTCACCTTTTAATATTGTATACTTCAATTGTTTAATATCTACAGGAATTGTTTCTGGAAATATAGAGAGAAAAGGTCACAACAGATTCCTATTGATGGAACTGTTGAGAGTAAAACTTTCCTACTAAGGACTGAACAGGCTTGGAAATACACCTGATATTTACTAAGTTTTCTTTGACATAATACTGATAATTTTTTTTTTTGCATTTTGTTCTGAATCCACAAAGTTTTCTTGTTTTGGTGACCAGGATCTGCAGCAAGGTTGCATTTTTTTTTTTCCAGCAAAGCTAACTTGTGTTTGCATTTTCTCTCCCCTTGGTACCAACACAGCATAAAAATAGTGGTAGTAATCTTTTACTACTTATCTCAGAGTCTGTTTTTACAGAACTTCCATTGGGATTTTGTTTGCCTAAACTGAAAAAAAATTGGACATGAGTTTCATTGTGTGGCTTTGTGTGGAGTTCTTCCAGAAAGTTGAAACAGCTGAACCAAGAAGAGGAGAACCTGTTTGCTTTGTTCGTGGGGTTCCAGAGACCTCCAAAGAAGGTGAGGAAGCTTGCCTCCATTGGCAGGACTGGACAGTCCAGCCAACCAAAAGTCCCTGGTACCATGGAAAAGAGGAAAGCCCAGGTGGAGTCTGATGAGACCAACTTGTTCCTGAAGCCTACATGGACCGGATGTCAACACTTCGCTCTGAATGCTATATGGAGTATTCCAATGAAGCCAGCTAAAATTGCTGCTTAGTTATTCTGCCCTGTGATTTTATGCAAAAATAGGCAATATGGTTTAAAAGTAGATTTAGTTTGTAAACTTTTGCTATGCTGTTCAAAAAATTTAGGATCAAGGTTGAGAGAATTTTTTTTTACATAAGTTGAACCATTTTAAGATTTTTTTTCCTGTGATTTTGATGTATTTGCTGTCTTGTTCTGGCTAATGCCTCCAGATGTTTTCTTTCGGCTTGGACTGATGAACTGTTTTTCCAGGAATGGAGGACTTTTGCTTTTCACAATGGACAATACCTGGAGGGAATGGTTTCCTTTCACACTGGAACCCTGGAAAATTTTCATCTGAGACTAAATCCCAGCATCCATATGTTTGATCTTCATCACCATGGAAATGGTGGCAAAAAGTGAAAGGGGGGAATTGTTAGGGGGAAAGGATGTCCTGAGCTAATCCCATACAGGCTTTGTGGACTCCACTCCCACTCCAGACTAAAGCCATCAAGACATTGGGAAAGACAAATCCCGTCACCACCAAAGGGAAGGTGGCTGGGACCTGAGGGTGGAGTTAAGCAGCCAGGTTGGATATAAAAACCAAACACGTGGGCCTTGGGAGCTGGCTATCGCTCGCCTCCTGGCTTCAGGGCTCCGGGCTTGCAGCCAGCTCTCAGAGTGCCATTTGGGATTCCAGATAGGCGGATCGGGTAGGACGCATTTAAAACTGTCTCCCACTTTTCTCCCTGAGCTGTACATTTCCTCATTTCCCCTTCCCTTGTAAATAAAGCTTTTATTAACCTTTCGCGTGTGCCTGCAGTAGAGCATTGATAAGTCCTTTTAAGGGCGCGGGCGAGGACCCACAGTCAGGCACCTCATTTTGTATCGGGGCCGCCCTATAACACTTGCCTCCTAAAATTCATACAGGCTCGCATTTGGGAAATGTCTCCTGCCACCTTTAACCAACTCCTTCTCCACCCACATTCTCGCACCCCTGCAGAAGACCCTCATAACCAGGCATGAGCCACCCCCTTGGTCTTCACGCCCTTCCAGCAGGAAGTAGCCAAAGAAAGAACCATTGCCCCTTTTCCTATCAACAAAAGGCTGGTATGAAAGGTCCATGCTGGAGGCCAGAATGCAAAAACCCACCAGTTAACCCACCTGAGAACACGAATGCAGAAGCCTGCCTAGAGGATTCAGACAATGAATCTTCCCCTCCCTACAAATCTTTTCTCAGACAAAGAAACTCCTCCTGTAACAGGGTGGTCCCCAGGAAAGGGGGAGGTTCCCTGCCCCACCCAAGGGAGGGTGGAGCTGAGCAGGAAGAAGAGAAGCTACAGAAGAGACTGAGGAAGGAAGGAAGCAGGATGGAGCCAGGAGACCTGGAAGAGGCGCATGGAGCCTAGAGACACGTGAAGAAACTGTGCTTGTCTTTTGGTCGTGGACTGGGTGACACAGATGTGG
Source organism: Talpa occidentalis (assembly GCF_014898055.3). Classification (NCBI taxonomy): domain Eukaryota; kingdom Metazoa; phylum Chordata; class Mammalia; order Eulipotyphla; family Talpidae; genus Talpa; species Talpa occidentalis. The sequence continues at coordinate 35,352,072 of NW_023602073.1, forward strand.
GTGAGACCCGTGGGGAGGTGACAATGGCAGCTTTTATCTTGATGTTGATTTTGCTCTTTTCCTTCCGGACTTGTCCGGTTGTTTGTGACCCTTTTCTGTGGGTCCCCACTGGAAGATGCTTTAGACTTGTGGCAGGCTTTGGGGCCTTGTTCTGGGCCGATCCCATATGGATGGACTTTTACCCACGAGGGGATGGGTAACTTTGGGTGCTTCATTTAGAAACTAGACTCTTTGCCTTTCCTGTATTGTTTCCTAGTTTTATTAAAGTTCCTTCCCATTGAAGTCTCATATGTTTTGTGTTGATGCGGCGGATGGCAGAACCCATTTAGAATAGGCAGGTTTGCAGGGTTTGGGCTGCCCTTCTCCCTGTCCTATAACACTCCCACCCTGCAAACTTTTTCCTGCTGTAGGAACCCGCTTCCCACCTGACCTCTCCTCACCCTATAAAAGCCTTCCTCCTCCTGGCAACGTGCGCAGCTTCACGGATCCCCATCTTGGGTCCCTGAGGTCAGCCCCGGGGCGCAACAAATTTTCCCTTCCTTTGAGGAATTTAGCCTGGTTCTCCTTTTCTTTACCTCAGGGAACCTTTCGGGAAGGAAATGATTAATCCACCAGCATCAGGACAATTTGTATCTGAGAAGACAACAGGGAACAGTGAACAGTGTGCTCTGATAAAGCAGCAGGAACAGACCCTGAGGGGCTGGAGAGGCAGTGAGGGAGTAAGGGTCTTCTTGCAGGGAGTCCAGTGTCCCCCAGGGTTGTCCAGGGACACCTACCCTGTGCTCCGTAGCCCCTCCGCATCTTTTTCCTCTCCAAGGGCAGCCCTGGGGGGAGAAGATGTTTCTGGGTGTCCTCCTGGGGCAGTTTTTCCTCCTCCCCTCCCCCTGGGATGGGTGGAGCTAGGGGCTGGGCTGGGCTGAGAGCTGGGGTGGGGGTGGGACACATCCTGCAGCTGCAGCCCCTCCCCCCAGAAAGTCTGGCTGGTCCTCTACCCTGAGGGGGCAGGTAACTTTCAGTGTTTTGTCGGGAAACTGGTATCCCGCCTTCTCTTCCTCTCTGTGGAGCGCCTCCACTGTGTTCTTTCACACTCAGAGTGTGCTCTGCCTTTATGGTTTAACTTCCATAGGGATTTTGTCTGCTTAAACTAAAAAAAAAAAAATTGGAAATGAGTTTCCTTGTGTGGCTTTGAATGGCTTCTTCCAGGAAGTTGAAACAGAGCTGAACCACGAAGAGGAGAACCTGCTGCTTTGTTCGTTGGGTTCCAGAGACCTCCAAAGAGGGTGAGGAAGCTTGCCTCCATTGGCAGGACTAGACAGCCCAGAAAACTAAAAAGTCCTGGTACCCCCGAGAAAAAGAAAGCCCCGGTGGAGTGTGATGAGACTGTTAGGGGGAAAAGGATGTCCCAAAGCTAATTCCATACAGGCTTTGTGGACTCCACCCCCACCCCAGGTCAAAGCCAAAGACACTGGGAACTCCAAATCCCATCACCACCAAAGGGAAGGTGGCTGGGACCTGAGGGTGGGGTTAAGCAGCCAGGTGGATATAAAAGGCAGACACGTGGGCTTTGGGGGGTACCCCATTTTTGGCTCTCCGCCAGCTTGCAGCGGTCAGGCCAGCTCTGAGAGTGACTTTGGGTTTCCAGTTCGTCGTATAGGGTAGGATGCATTAAAGACTTTATTTCCCTATTTTTCTCCCTGAGTCGTACATTTTTCCTTATTTCCTTTTCTCTTGTAAATAAACCTTTTATTAACCTTTTGTGTGCATCTGTAGTAGAGTATTCATAAGTCCCTTTTAAAGCGTGCGGATGAGGACCCACAGCCAGGCAACCTGTTTTATATCGGGGTTGCTCTATAACAAGACCAACTTTGTTCTTGAAGCCTACATGGACCGGATGTCAAGAGTTCGCTCTGATCCTATATGGAGTATTCCAACAAAGCCAGCTAAAATTGCTATTTAGTTATTCTGCCCTGTGATTTTATGCAAAAAAAGGTAAAATGATTTAAAAGTAGATTTAGTTTGCAAATTTTTGCCATGCTGCTGAAACAATTTGGGATCAAGCTGCAGAGAACTTGTTTTTACACAAGTTAAACCAGTTTTAAGATTTTTTTCCCTGTGATTTGATGTATTTGCTGTCTTGTTTTGGCTAATGCCTCCAGATGTTTTTTTTTGTTTTTTTTTTTCCTTTGGCTTGGACTGATGAACTGTTTTCCAGGAGTGGAGGACTTTTGCTTTCCACAATGGACAATACCTGGAGATAGTAGAAATCTGAAAACTTTTCGTCTGAGACTGTACCCCAGCATCCATACATTTGATCTTCATCGCCATGGAAATGGTGGCAAAAAGTGAGAAGGGGGAATTGTTAGGGGAAAAGGATGTCCTGCACAAACTCCATACAGGCTTTGTGGACTCCACCCCCACTTCATCAACACACTGGGAACTACAAATCCCATGATCCCCAAAGGCAGATTGCAAGGACCTAAGGGCAGAGTTAAGCAGCCATTTTCTCAGCTGGTGTTTATAACCGGCCATGTGAGTGGGGGGTCTCTCTCTCTCTCTCTCTCTTTCGGCTCACTCTCCTGGCCAGGCAGCACTTGGTCTTGGCGGGTCATATGGGATTCCAGGTCAGCAAAACAGGTAGGACACCTTTAAATTAAATTATCTCCCTCTTTTCTCCCTAAGTTGTTCATGTCCTCATTTATCCTTCTTTGTAAATAAACCTTTGATTAGCCTTTTGTGTGTTCTTGCAGTTTAAGTCTCCTTTAAGCACATGGGTGAGGACCCACAATCAGGCAACCCATTTTATATCGGGGTTGCCCTGTAACAAGAGGAGAAAGCATACATTGTAAAAAATGAAAAATGATGTAAAAAAAAAGATTGGGGTGCTCCCCAACCACTCATATGATGACACAGTTAAGAGCAGTCACTAAGCTGTAACATGAGGGGCAGGGATGACAATTGCTCAGTCAGGGGTTCATGGTGTTTTGAAAAGTCAACTATCAAAAGTGTGAAAATACCTTTCTCCTCATTTTTTGCTTTTGATTTATTTGTATTAGAAACACTTGTAAGTTATTAATTCATTTCACTCCACCAATATTTGTGGTATGTATAGAACAGATAGATTCACTGTATTCAGAGAGCTGCTTTCATGCAGTGAATAATAAAGACAAGAAACCTACCCCACCCCCACCTGTAGAGGGGCTGAGAGAAGGGACAGGCAGGGAGCTGGTCAGGCAGCAGGGAGGGAGGGGTGTGGGGGTAGCAGTGTCCATCAAGGGGGTCAGTGTAGATGGTGAGATTGGAGCAAAGCCCTGGGGAGGGGGTGTTGGGGGTGAGGGTCCCATGGAGGGAACAGCTTGTGGGGAGCTGGCTGGTGCCAGGTGTGCAAGGACAGGGGGTCGGGGTGGAGGGGGGAGAGGTGAGGATCAGCTGGAGCAGAGGGAGAGGGAGGGACACAGGAATGGGTGACAGAAGCCTGGGAAGGGGTGATCCTGTGGGACTGGGAGTGACTGTGGGCCTGGGGAACCCCTGCCAACATGTGAGCTGAGCAGGACCTGGTTTAGCTCCCAGGTGAAAGGGGCCCAGACTGGGGGTGGCAGGAGAGACTAGTCTGTGTGTCTCCAGGTGAGGGAGGAGGGGCTCAGGCCAACCTGGGGCAGCACAGGTAAGAAGCGACTCTTTGGAGGTACAGGGGACTCCTGAGGACAGCACAGTCCTGTCCTTCCCAGGCCTCCTCAGGTCAAGGACACTGACTAGGGAGCAGGCTGAAGGAAACTATTTCTTCTATTTTTTTTTTTTTTTACTGAGGTAACATTAATTTACACACTGCACAGAAGTGACGTGTACAGCTTCTCATACCCATTAGCAAAAGTCCAATCACAATCCCCCACCAAGCTATTCCCTCCACCCTCCTTCCCCTCTGGTGACTGCCATTTTGTTGTGTTTGCTGATTGCTTTTTTCCTCTTTATATTCCACAAATCACATGGTATTTATCTTTCTCCATTTGACTTAGCATAATTCCCTCAAATTCTGTCCATATTGTTGAAAATGACAAGATCTCATCTTTTTAAATATCTGAGTACTATTCCATTGTGTGTGTGTATGTACATGAATGTGTGTGTGTGTATATATGATATATATAAATGTAAGATATATATCACAGTTTCTTAGTCTATTCATCTGTTCTCCAGCACTTGTATTGTTCCATATTTTGGCTCCTGTAAATAATGCTGCAATGTCTTGTTTTGAATCTGTTCTCATATTCCTCAGGTAGATATCTAGAAGTGGAAATACTGGATCATATTGTAATTCTATGATTTTTTTTTAGAACCCGCCACATTGTTTTCCAAAATGTCTGCACCAATTACATCCAATAGTGCACAGGGGTCCATTATCCCCTGATCCTCACAAAATTTATTTCTTGACTTTTGATAGTAGACATTGTTATTGGTGCGAGCAGAAATCTAATGGATTTTTTCAAATGTTGACCCATCCTTGTGTTGCTGAGATAAACCCCACTCAGTCATGAGGTGTGATCCTTTTTCATGTATAATTGAATTTGGTTGCTAAGGTCTTGTTGAGGATGTTTGCATCTATGTTCATCAGGGATTGGTCTGTAGCTTTCTTTTTGTGTGGTGTCCTTCTCTGCTTTTGGTATCAAGGGAATGTTGACCTCATGAAATGTGTTCTGTAGCATTCCCTCTTCCTCTATTTTTTATGAAGAGTTGAGAAGTCAAGTATTAGTTCATCTTTAAAGATTTTGTAGAAGTTACTGAAAATGTCTGGTCCTGGGCTTTGTTTTTTGGGAAATTTTTGATTCATGTTTCAGTGTCTTTGCTTGTAGTTGCCTTTCTCTGAATCTTCCTGATTTAGACTCAGAAGGTTGCATACTTCTAAGAATGTGTCAGTTTCTTCTAGGTTATTTGAGTATTTCCATTTATCGATATATATTTAGTGTTGCCTTACAATCCACTCTATTCCTAAAGAGTCTGTTGTAACTTCTCCACTTTCGTTTCTTATTCTATTTATTAGAGTTTTGTTTTCCTTTTTTCCTCCTTGAAAGTGTAGTAAAATATTTGTCTATTTTATTTATTTTTTTTTCCAAGAACCAGATTTTGGTTTCCTTGATTTTTTTGGTCTTTGATTTCTGTGTCATTTATTTCTGCTTTAATTTTTTGCCTTCTACTGTATCTTGGTTTCATTTGTTCTTTCTAGTTCTTTTAGGTATAAGGTTAGATTCTTTACTTGAGCTCTGTCTTGACTCTAGGTGTGGCCTGTATTGCTCTATATTCCCCTCAGTGCTGCATGTGATGTGCCCACTAATAGGTTGTCATTTGTCTAAGGTATTTTTAAATTTCTTAAATTTCTTGGTTGCATTCCTCCTTAACCCAAGAGTCATTTGGTAGTCATTTATTCCCCCCACCCTGGTTTCTTTTTATGATTGATTCTGGTTTGATACCATTGTGATCAGAGAGATACTTATATGATTTCAGTCATCATGAATTTATTGATGTGTGAGCCAACAAGTGGTGTATTCTGGAGACTATTCCATGTGCACCTGACAAGAATATGTATTTAGCTTTTTATGGAGTGTAGCACCCTATAATATCTATTCAGCTCACATGGTCTAATTCCTCACTTAAAGCTATAGTTTCCCTGAGTTCTGTCAGGTGGATGTGTCCTTGATGAAACTGGGTTGTCGAATTTCTTTACCACTATTGTGTTGCTGCCAATATCTGTTTTCAGATTTGTTAATAGTTGCCATATATATTTTGCTGCTACTTTGGTGCATCCATATTGATGAGTGTTATGTCTTCCTGATGTAGGATTCCTTGATCATATGATGTTTATCCCTGTCTCTTGTTACCTTTTTTAGCTGGAAGTTTATTTTATTTTATGTGGCAGCCCCTGCAATTTTGGGGCGCCCCATTTTCTTGTGTTTTTTCCCAAGAACTTTCTTTTATTTTTTTTTAAGATTTATTTATTTATATATTTATACAAGCACAGGGTACAGTCAGAAGCGTGGGAGGGTGAGAGAATTCACCAGAGCCAGAGCAGGGAACAGAACAGGCAGACTGACAAAATACACTGCTGAGGGGAGCAGTGGGCGGCAGGAGAGGTCTGCTGTGCCATGTGGGACCCTTGCCGGTGACCGGGGATTGAACTGGCTCTGCAGAGGCTGCGGGCAGCTTCACGGTCCAGTGCTCAACCACTGCGCCAACAGGGGAGGCCCTCCCAAGAACTTTCTTGATCCTGTCTCCTGGAGCCAGCATAAAGTTGGGTTCTGTTTTTGGTGCAACCAGTCACTCTGTGCTTTTTTGTTTGGTGAGTTCAATTCATGTACATAAAGCATGGTTACATGATGACTTACTACTGTCCTTTTGTCTTTAGTCAAATGCAACTCCAAGAAATGTGTGGTATCTGGAGAGGGTGGTGACGGCTCCAGGCTCACTGCCTCATAGGTCCCCTGGTCAGTTTGCAGGACGGTGTCAGGCAGTAGGCTTAGACTTTAGCCAGGTGGATGGGGTTAGACCTGGGCACTGCCATAACCCCCCAATCCCCATGTCCTTGTTTCTGAAAGGGAATGGGGGAGGGATGTCAGGACAGTATCAATGCACAATTCACAGAGTGCTGGGGAGGGATTTCCAAGGTCACACAGAGAAAGTAACTGCTGAGGTCACGTAGTCGGCCTTCCATCAGCTCCCTGAGCCACTTCTGTTCCTGTGCCCACATCTGTCTTTCAAGACCCAGCTCCCATGTCCCCTTCCTGCTGAGGAAGGAACCTCCCTGGCTCTGCCCTTGGCCCCCTCTGAGGCAGCTACTGCAGCCCTTCTCTCCTCACACACCCCAGGCTGCAGGGCCTCTAGGGCGGGGTCATGGGGTTCTCTGTGACCCCAGCACCCAGTGGAACATGTTACTGGGCACCAGTATGTGTTGGGCTAGGGGACCCCAAATGCATGACTGCAGGTCTGTGTCAGCAGAGTCACCTGGGGTGTGTTTGGAGAGAAGTCCCCGGCCTATCCCCAGAGGAAGAGAGTGGGCTCTGGCTGCACAGTGCTGGGGAGGGGAAGGTGGGGGTGGTGCCCATGGGCCCAGGCCCAGGAAACAAGGTTATTGTGGTGATGGAGATGTTCTCAAGGTAGAGTATGGGATGGTTGCCCTGCTCTGTGCTTACCAAAAGGACATGAGAGGTGAGCCTTCAATAAGGGACTTAAAAGTTATAAGTTATATCTTAATAAAATTGCTTTAGAAATATTAAAAATTGGGTGTACAAGTTATCCTGTGTCTGTCCTCCACTGTATCCACATCCAGGGCTCGTGGGGCAGGAAACTGCCTTAGCCCACGAGGAGCTGAGCACAGATGGCTTCACTGCACAGATGCTCTCAAAGAGCCTCCTCTGCGTGGTCCTGTGTCACATGCTGAGATACTGACGTCATGCTGCTTCTGTGATGGAAGAGACTTTTAGGAGCCTTAGGTGGGAGGCAGCTTATTTTTCATGTGGGCAGAATAGAAAAAATTAGTGTCCAGAAGGTCTACTGGGTTGGTTTTCAATTTTCCACCAGTTCTGTGATACACAGGAGGGGAGACAGTTCCCCCCGTGAGTGTGTCTGACTTGCTGGCTCTTCCTCGTGAGGAGAAGCAGAAGGGACGTGCCACGTCACAGAGTCAGGCTCACAGGGGCTGATACTTCCCACCTGGGCTCCCCACCTGGTCCCTCTCTGGGGTGATTCCCTGCACATGGTGGACCCTCAGCTAAGGGGACGCCCACAGGACAAGGACCTGAGGGTTTTCTCCAGGAGCCACATGCATGAGCTCTGAGGCAGGACCTTCCACGCTGATCACGGCTGTTCAGATCCGCCAACATCTCGTCCCCATCGCAGCCTCGTGGGACCCAGAGCTGGAGCCTCTGAGTGAGGCCCCTTCTGCTGCCTCCCCCTCAGAGACTGTGCCAGATGCCAAGTCTTTGTGGTTTAGCTGCTAAGTTTGAAGTAATTTGGTACGAACTATTACTGGAACCAGCGTCTCAGTGGTGGGAGCGGCAGGACAGTGGTGTTTTCCACCTGCTGCTCCACCACAAGGCAGTTGTGGCAGCTGCTCCTCAGAGCCCAGTAACTGCAGTTTGTAATGGGTTGATCAGGTGTGAGCTGGTTGGTGCTAAATGGTCCCATCAGACTTGTGGGTGAAAGGATAAAAACCAGGATTAGAGGGAGTTGAGGAGCCCCCCGACCCAAGAAAGGAGATGACGACCCCAGTCATGAGAGAAGAGGACAAGGGAACCCCGAAGAAGGAGAGAGACACCAGAAGCCCCTGAATAAAAGAAGCTGGTTCCAGCCTCCAAAGAAAGAAGAAAAGCAGCACCAGCAGCCACCCTCTGAGGAGGGAGAGAACCCGAAGGACTCTGTCATGGGCTGGGACTCGGTCCTGTCCCTGACATCGCCTGAGAGGAGCCCAGAGGCCCTGGGCCTGGCGTCTCAAAGAGCTGTTTGTTGCTGGTGTAACCCATCCCCTCACAAAGAGCCTTTACCACTGGGCATCTCTGACACCACCTCTGCGGGACCCGTCGTGGCCATCACTACTGGCCGGTGCTGTCCAGCACCCCTGGGGACCGGTGGCGACCATCACGGATGCTCCCTGGGTGAGCAGCTGTCACTTGTGGGTACAGTGAGCTCTTTGTTTCCCCTGTTTGTAAACTAAACCCCATGGTTGTGTTACGGCAATTTCCCAGAGGTCAACGGCACTCAGAGAGGTGGAGACAGATTTCATTGTCACACCGGCGGGCTCAATGGGATCGCTCCCAATAGGCGGAACACCAAGAGTAAAAATGGCAGGGTTTGACAGAGTTTGTGCGAGAAACTTGCTCTCCCATCCATCATAGCATAAGCTATCTTTATGGTTCAGGAACGGGATTTAAGGGAGTCATGGCTACCCCTGTGAACAAGCAGTGCAGCACACCCTGCAACTCCTCTGCTCCAGCAAGCAGCAGAAACAAGGCCGAAGACTCCCCCAAGCAGCAGGCTTCGGAAACTTCCTGCTTCAGGTGTTCCTGGAGCCTGAGGTCTCTTGCAATTGTGCATGCGGATGAGACCCACAGACAGTGGCCTGTCCTCTTACTGGGCACCTTCCTTTGTTGGTCTGTAGCTCTTGCTTTTGCGCCTTTTGGCCTTCTGGGGCTTTGTTGGCTCCCTGGTCTGAGAACCTGGGCAGGGGGTGGCCCTTCCTTCCATCTGGCCTCCTGCCCTGTGGCCTCTACGTGGCCCTCTCCGCCCCTGTTTCAAAACTACTAGAAAATTCAGGGAATAAAGTGATCAGTGGCTGTTTTCTCACAAGAAGCAGGGCGGGCCAGAGCAGCTGGAGTGACACAGTCAAGGTCCTGATAGAAATAAGGTGTCAAGAATTCTACGTCCCTGGAAGTGTCCTTCAATATACAGGTGATTAAAATATTATTTTTACTGTTTTTAGATTCCATTTAATTTTGCTGTTCATTTTTTTTTTTTCCTTCACACTATCCCCAGAGCGGTGTCTGGAGGGTCACTGCACAGAGGGGCTGTCCGCAGCCTGGAGCTGTGAGCGGGGCTGACTCTGACCTGCCTGCAGGGAGTGGGGCCCTGGAGCCCCAGAATCAGCCCCTAGGGCTCATCCTCCAGGGTGGCCCAGGCCTTGCTCTGTCCTCCTCTTGGTTCCCTGAATCTTCCTGACACCCCATCATTGAGGAACTGAGGGGGGATGTTCTGGAACAGGAGGGCAGCCTCTCCTTAGCCATCTGTCTCCCCCGTCTCTCTGCCATCCGCTGCATCAAGACAAAACATGTAAGACCTTTCATGGAAAGGATCTTTCATACAGTTAGTGTGCAACAAAGAAAAAGGAAAGAATAAAGTTTCCAAACCAAGCACCCAAAGTCACCATTCCCTCGTGGGTAAATATTTAGCCAACATGGTTGCCTTAGAGCAGGGCCCGAAGGCCTGTCACAGTCTAAAGCACCTTCCCGCGGGGACCCATAGAAAAGGGTCAGAGACAGGCAAGTCTGGAAGGAAAAGAGAAAAATCAAGATAAAAGCTGCCATTGTCACCTCCCCGTGGTCTCTCACCCACGTCTGTGTCACCCAGTCCAGGATCTAGAAGCACGTGCAGCTTCTTCGTATGTCTCTCTGCTCCACGTGCCTCCCCCAGGTCTCCTCTTGGCTCTTTCCTTTCTCCAGTCTCCTCTCCAGTTTCTTCTCCTCCATGCTCAGCTCCACCCTCCCTTGGGTGGGGCAGGGAACCCAGATCCTCCCCTGGGGACCCCCTTGTTACGGTCCTCTCCGTCACCAGCATGTGCGTGTGTGTGGGTGACACCAGGCTTGCAAGGACGGGCAAGGCCCCGGATGTGCGCAGTTCCCTGGGCAGTTACAGGCCAGCACTGCTGCATCCCCCAGGTGAGACAGATGCTCCAGCCCCCAAGTGAGAGCCAGTGTCACCCACACAGACCTTCCCCCTCAGGGTCCCCCATGCTGCCCCTTCCCTGCCCGGTCCTCTCTGGCTTCCCGCTGCACCCCTTTCCACCTCTGTCCCCTAAAGCCCCCATTTCCATCCTCTGCTCTCTCTTCCAGGAGCCTCCCCATCTTTCTATCCAGAGCCCTGGGGCTCACCTAGGCCCTCCCCTCATCCAAAGGATGGAGAATGTCAAGTGATTCCCAGGAGGAGGGACTTTCATCCTTGGAAGCAGAAGCAGAAACAAAGTACAGGGACTCTGAGGCCAAGTTTCCATCCCAAAAGACTGAAGCAGCCTATATATTTGGGGATTTGCCCAGAATCTAGGGGCCAGTTGTTATGTCCTAGAGACCTGGTTATCTCCTAAGTCCAAAGTCACCAACTGGCTAGGAAATATGACACTTAAACTGACACAATGGAACAAGGACAGTTTGTTCAATAAGTGGGACTGGGAAAACTGGACCACCACATGCAAAAGAATGAAACTAGACCACTACCTCTCACCAGGCACAAAAATCAACTCAAAATGGGTAAAAGATCTGGACATGAGACCCGAAACTATAAAATATATAGATTTAGGGAAAACACTCCAAGACATACATCTCAGTAACATCTTTAATGTCTTGTCCCCCAAAGCAAAGAAAGTGAAGTAAAAGACAAACACTTGGGATTACATCAAACTGAAAAGCTTCTGTACAGCAAAAGAGACATTAACCAAAACAAAAAGACACACCACTGATTGGAAAAAAAATCTTTGCACTCCATGCAGCTGATAAGGGACTGATCACAAAGATATACAAAGAGTTGATGAGACTCAACAAAAACAAAGTAAACAATTCAGTCAAGAAATGGGCAGAAGCCCGCCTCCCTGGTGGCACAAGGGGTTAAGATGTAACCTAGGAAGCTATCCACAGCCTCTGCACCACGAGTTCGATGGCAGGCCAAGGAGCCACCCACATGGCACAGCAGACCTCTCCTGACTCGCCCGCTGCTCCCCTCAGCAGTGTATTTCAGTTAATCTGCCTGTTCTGTTCCCCACTCTGTCTCCGGTGAATCCTCTCAGCCCATGTACCTCTGGCCTGTGCCCCAGCTCTTGTATGCATAAATAAGTAAATCATTAAAAAAAGAGCAATGATGTATAATATATATAAATAAATAAATTTTTAAAATGAAAGCAAAAAAAAAAAAAAACCAAAAAACTGACAGACTTGGGCGCCCCCTTGTGTGCAGATCCCTGTCCTGCCGCTGGGGGCCCAGGGAGCCTGGGGAGGGCCTGGCTGAGCAGGAGAAAGGGCGGCTCTGGGCTCCTGTGCTCAGCCCTGTGACCACACGGGGGCGCTGCCGCGCTGCTCCGGATTCTGGTGGCGCCTCCAGGACGGGGCGGGGGCTGAGGTGGGCAGAGTTCAGGGTCCTGGGGGGCGGAGTCCTGGGGGTGAGATGCTCTGTGAGGAGTCAGAGCAGCAGGGCTCAGAGGAGAGGAGAGTCCGGAGCTGCCCTGGGTGTGAGGTTTCCAGCTTTTCTCCCCAGTCCTTCTTTTCTCTCTCCAGCCCCTGGATAACAAAACCTGGGAAAACTGGAAAGTAGATAATGTTTTTCCTTCTACAAGCTATTAAGTGTTGAGGGTAGTTTAAGAAAATTAAAGAATACTGTTACATTCACAGAAAAGTTGTAAAGGTAGTAGGTTCTGTTAGGGGGAGAGGATGTCCTGAACAAACTCCACAAACAGGTTTTAAGGCCCCCACCCCACCCCAGACCAAAGAGATCCAAGACACCAAGGGCTGCAAATCCCACCAAGGACCCCAAAACAAGAAAACAATCAACCCAATCAAAACAAGAGCTAAACAGGCCTTTCTCTAAAGAAGACATACGTGTGGCCAATACGTACATGGATAAATGTTTGTCATCATGTGCTGTCAGGAAAATGCCAATTGAAACCACAATGAGATGCCCCCTCACACCTGTGACAATGACCCAGTGTAGGGTGGGGAGGAAAAGGAACTCTGGGACATGGTGGGTGGGGATGGAGGCGGTTCCTGTTAATGTGCTGAATGAGGGGTTCCCTGGACCCTCAAACCTGATGAATCTGAGTGGGTACCGTCATCAGTTGCATAGACAAAGCATAGTACAGTGTGTAAGACCTTTAATAGAGAAGTATGATAATATAATTCATGTGCAATAGAGAATTAGTGTGTAATAGAGAAAGAGAAGAGAAAGAATATAGTTAAAATAGTTTCCAAATGAAACACCCAAAGTTCTCGCCCCCTCATGGGTAATGCCCAGCCAAACAGGGTTGGCCCAGAGCAGGACTGCTGAGGCCCAAAGGCCTGCCACAGTCTAAGGCACCTCTGGTGGGGACTCCCAGGAAAGGGGCAGGAAGGGCCAGGCAATTCTGGAAGGACAAGAGCAAAATCAAAATCCGCATCAAGATAAAGACTGCCATCGTCAGGCTCCCCGAGATCTCTCACCCACATCTTTGTCTCTTTTAAGTGTCTCTTTCATGTCTCCCCTGGTCCTTAGCACCAGCCCAAGGCTCAGAAGAAAGTGTGGTTTCTTCTTCAGATGTCCCTCTTCTCCATGCGTCTCCTCCAGTTTCCTTTCCCTACCTCGTTTCTTCTGCCTCCTCTTTAGCTTCTCATCCCTGGTGGGCTCCACCCTTCCTGGGGTGGGGCAGGAAAACTGGAACCTTCCTTTCCTATGGATACCACACTGTTACAGTCTTGCCCCTGTGGAAAGAAGATTGAAGGTTCCTCAAAATATTCAAAATACCATCTCCCACATGGTTAAGTATTCAATTCCTTGGTATTTATCCAAAGAAGGTAAAAACACTAATTCCAAAGGATATGTGCCTGCTGTGTTCACTGCAGCCTGTGCACAATAACCAACTGTGGAAACAACCTAAGTGCCCAATGACAGATGAGTGGACAAAGAAGAGGTGGTAGACAGACACCATGGAATACTACTCAGCTGTGAAAAAGATAAAGCCTTGAATTTTCAAAACATGGATAGATGTAAAGGGGAAGATGCTAAGTGAAATACATTTGAAGGAAAAAGTCAAATACTAGATAATTTCATTCATATGTGGAATAGAAAGAAACAAAGCAGGGACAGATGAAATAAACTAAAACATACTCTAGAAATATGAGTGGAGAATTGACCCTATGGGTGAGGGAGGGTGAGAGCAGGACACAAAGAGGGAAGAGGACCTCATGGACTGTGGTGGAGGACTGTGGGTGCCCTTAGGTGGGTGTGATGTGGTAACAAACATCTGAAGAGGGTGACCCTGTGCCTCTGAACACATGCAGTGTGTAAACTTAAGTTGCCTCAGTGGAAATAATACAGTAATGAGGGAAAAAAGAAAGTACAAAAAAAGGTAAATTGTCTCCTCCATCCATCACTGACCTCAGGACTTTGCCTTCGCCTCCTCACTGTCAAGCAGGCTGAGGGGCTGGTTTCCCACAAGGTCAGAGAGAGGAGGTGCAGGGACTCCTGGGGCTGCTCAGACCCCACTGAGTAGAGACACTGCAGAGAGGGCGGCTCTGAGGGGACCAGAGACAGAGGGTCAGAGTAACCCCCAGTGCTGAGTGAGGGTCTGTCCCAAGGAGAGGGGAGTGTGTGTGTGTGTGTGTGTGTGTGTGTGTGTGACAGGAGAGACATAGCACACAGCATAGACAGTGAGAGGACAATTACACATCAAGCCCAGCATCAATGAATTCAAATCCCACAAAGAGTAAAGAATGTCAGGACAACACCTCGATGGCAAAAGTTCCATCAAGAAGCTATTTTTGAGCAGGTCTGAGAAAGCAATGGGTATGAAGAAGAGGAGGAAGTTTAGAAATATGTCTTGGTTGGACTGAGCTGGAAGGAGCTGGGTAGCACCCCACTCCAGGACCCCTGCTAGAATGTGGAAGCACCCCCACCTCTAAAACCTCCCTCCCCCAGACCCCAATGTACACTTCAAGTTCACCTCCTTTGGGGTCACTATAGAAAACCCACTGGCCTCCGAGTCAGGGGGCTCCAGCCTGGCAGCCCCTCAGTTTCCCAGGGGGTCACTTCCTCCGTGGGCTGCAGCTACTTTCTCTCTAGACAAGAGCTGGAGGGAGTCCCACAGGAGGAGGGAGGAGTGTGTGCCCTGCTGGCCTGGCCCAGGGTCAGGGTTAGCCCAGGTCACCCCAGTTCCTGAGCTGAGTCTTTGCCACAGTCCAGGAAGGGAGGGAGAGATGAAGCAGGGTCTACCTCAGCTCCTGGAGGAAGGTGTAACGTTAGAGGGGGTGAAATTATTGTTTCTTTCTCATTTTCTCATCATCACAATCCACTGGAAACATCCAGAGTGAGGGTTGGGTCCTCTCAGTGACGGGCACCCACTACCTGCCCAGGCAGCCCTTTTATTGTGAAGACTTAAAAAAAAAATTCCTCCTGACATTCTCGTGATGGCGGGAGATGAGTGGGAGAGAGGGGAGGTGATGACAGAGGCTGGGCCCTAAAACTTCTACAGAATGACCAATTTCTGACCTCTGTTCAAACAGAATAAGGACACATTTTCACATCAGAGTCCTTGAAATGTCAAAATGTCTGAAACCTCTGTGTGCATAAGCAGGCCAAATCCCAACACAATACATGGTTGTTTTCAGCATGTTGGTTGGTGTGAGAGTCCTAATCCACCATTACCAGAAACAAGAGTCCTCCTGAGCTGCTTTTGGCATAACCACATTAATTTCTTAACTCAAATGACATGTATTGGGGTGCCACCCACCAGGCACTGGGGCGCAGAGTGAGCCGACCCGGGACTCTGTGTGTCTGTAACTCAGAGTCCAGCTGGAGACGTGCCCAGGGAGCACAGAGCGAGGGGCCCTGACCTGGGAGCCACTGGGACTCCTCCCTGAGGAGGTGACAGGTGACCTCAGCCCTAGGGGGAGCAGAAGGTGACAGGGAGGTGAGTCACCCTGAGGAGACAGGGTGAGGGTCCTGGTTGTTGGGCGTGGGGTGGGGCCAGGACTGGGCATTGGCAGGAGCTGGAGCCACTGCAGTGGGTGCTGAGGGCTGGGGGACTCGCCCTGGGTCTGGACTCCAGCCCGTTCCTACCCCCCCAGTACGCGGGTTGGACCTGCACAGGGACACCCACCCCCCGAGCCTCAGTTTCCTCACCTGCGTGTGGTGAGGTTACGGACCTAGTGAGGATGGGGAGCTGATGCCCAGGGCCTGGCACAGGGCCTGGCACATCGTGGGCACTCAGCCCCTGTCTGCTCTCCTGGCTGCAGGGAAAGGAAGTGCGGGAGAAAGTGGAGGTGATGCCAGGCCCTGTGAGCCCTCCCTGCCTGGTGTGGGGAGCAGAGAAGGCAGTGAGGGTCCATGTTGGGAAAGGCCTGGGGCGCCGTGGGGAGCAGAGACTGGAGAGGGTGAGAGTGTGTGGGACAGGGAGGAGGCTCCTGCGGCCTGACCAGAACAGGTTTGGTCACCTACTCCATGACCCTCTCCTCCGCCCTCCATTTGTTCCCCTTCCTCACCCACCTTGCAGGACAGTCATGCCCTCAGGGCCACGACTGATCCTCCTGGCAGAGGAGACCTGCAGCATCTGCCTGGAGACAGGGGCCCGGAGCACCTCCTGTGGCCACAGCTTCTGCCAGGCCTGTCGCAGCCGACTCACTCTCAGACCCAACGAGGGCCATGTGCTATCCATGTTGCCAGGAGCCACCCAAGAGGGGACAGCAGCCCCGCTGGGTCCTGGTCAGTCTGTGCTCTGGCCCAGCATTGGCACCCAGGGGAGAGACCCCAGAGGAAATGGGGGTCTGTGGGCAGCACAGGAAGAGGACATTTCTCATGTCCAGCAGGCCAGGAGGGTGTGGTTTGCAAAGACCTCAAACACAAATGTCACCCCGTGCTGCAGAAGGGGAAGATTCTAGGTCTTATGTGACTGGCAAACTCTAGGACTATTATTGAGTTTTTGAAGTTGAAAGTCTTGGTGGCTTGTTCTGTTATCGATTACCAGGCACTGTCCAAGAGAGATGAGCTCCTGCATTCTCAAATCACCGCTGCTGCCAACACTAGAATCTCTGATCTGATTGTATTATTAAAAACGACTTGTGAACATAACTACCTGCATTATCAAAGGCCCCTCCTAGATGATAGCAGGGGGGTCCCCAGGCCTGAGGACCCCTGACCCTGAGAAGTGGGGAGTAGGGGTCACCAGTCAACTCACCTTTCTTTCCCTCAGGTGGGAGGGGATGCAGTTTCCACTCCCATAGCTGTGTCCTCAAGGACTTATTGCCCCTTATTTAAAACTGAGCTTGGAAAATTATAACCCTTATTTCAAGGCTACACAAGAGGGAGCAGAATGAGGATTCAGTCTTGGCATTTCCTTCGAGATCATGTGCTTTGCTGCATCATACTCTACAGACATTTTTTTTTTTAATTTAATCATTCTTGTTTTTTTTTTTTTTTTTTTTCACAATGTAGAATCTCTCCCCTCAGTTAGGGTCATACAGTTTTTCCCCCACCAAAGCTCACACAGCCTCCTCCACCAGCCCCCCATTCCCTACTCTCCCCCTTTTCTTCCCCTCTGCTCCTGTGTGTCAGGTCTAAGGTCTGATTTCTAGGGTCAGACTTACTGTTTGTCTTTGTCTGATCTTTTGCTTAGTGTCTCTAGATTCCACATATAAGTGACACAACCTGTATTTCCCTTTATCCTTCTGGCTCTCTTCTCTTAGAATCATCCTTTCCAGCTCCATCCATGTTGCTGCAAATGGCATGAGTTTATCTGTTTTGATCGTTGGTAATATTCCATTGAGTGTATGTGCTACGTCTTCTTGATCCACCCATAAATACTTGGGAATTTAAGTTGCTTCCATATATTGGCTATTGTAAATGGTACTGCTAGAAATAGGAGTGTACAGATGCTTTCAAATTAATATTTTTGTGCTGTTTGGATAGATACCTAGGAGTGCAATCCCTGGAACATGTTTACGTCCATTTTCGTCTTTTGAGAAATGTTCACACTTCCTTCCACAGGGGCTGGACCTGTCCACCAAGAGTGTGATAGGGTTCCTCTCCCACCAGGCCCTCACCAGCACTCATTTGTTGATTTTTGTAATATGAGCCCTTCTCACAGGAGTGAGGTGGTATCTCACTGTGGATTTGATCTGAATTTCCCTGGCTGATGATGAGCATTTTTCACATGTCACAAGCCATCTTCATGTCTTCTTGGAGACAGGTTCTTCTGCCCATGTTCTGATTGAGTTGTTTGTTTTCTTTTGGTTGAGCTGTGTGAGTATCCTGTAGATCTTCTTTATCAATTCCTTGTCAGATATATATGTGCTCTGCAAATATTTTCTCCATTCGGTAGGGTGCCTCTTTGTTTTGGTCACTGTCCCTTTCACTGTTCAGAAGCTTTTTGTTTGATGTAATCCTAGTTGTATATTTTCTCCTTTGTTTAACTTGATGCTAAAGATGAATCTATAGATATTTCTGAGGTTTACTTCATGGAGTGTTTTGCTTGTGTTTTCATCTGTGTATTTTATGGTTTCAGGTCTTACATCCCAGTCTTTTATCTATCTTGAGTTGCACGGTGTGTTATGGTGGTCTAGTTTCATTCTTGTACATGTGGCAGTCCAGTAGTCCCAATATCAATTACTGAAGAGGCATTCCTTGTTCCAGTGTAGATTCTTTGCTGCTTTGTCAAAGATTAATTGTCCATAAATCTATGGTCTCATTTCTGGGCTCTCAATTCTACTCCATTGGTCTGTGTGTATGGATGCCCCCCCCCTGCAACAAAACCATGCTGTTTAAATTTTTGTGACTTTTTAGTGAAGATGTCAGGAAGTGTGATACTTCTATTTTTCTCCATTTTGATCAGGAGAGCTTTGGCTACTAGGGCATTTTTGTGATTCCATATGAATTTCAAAATCTTTGTTATTTTTCTTTGAATCAAAAAATCCATTAGGATTTATACTGAGATTTCATTGAATCTGCAAATTGCTTGTGGTCGGATGGCCATTTTGACAATGTTGATTCTACCAAACCATGAACATTGAATATCTTTCCATTTATTTTTGTCTTCTATATTTCTTTTAACAATATCTTACAGTTTTCCCTGTAAAGTTCCTTTACCTTCTTTGGTTTTTTTCCCAGATATTTATTTTTTTGGTGAGATTATGAATGGGATGACTTTCTTCTTTTCTTCTTCTTTTAGTTCATTATTTACATTTAGAAAGGCAACTGAATTTTTGTGTTGACTTTGTATTCTGCCACTTCATTGAACTGGGTTATTGCATCAATTAGATTTCCTGTGGAGTCTTTGGGGTCCTCTATGTAAATTTTCATATTTCTACAGAAAATGGCTTTAACGCTTTCCCAACTTGAATTCCTTTTATTTGTTTTTCTTGCCTAATTTCTCTATCTAGGACTTCTATACTATGTTGAATAATAGTGATGAAGAGTTTATCCTTGTCTTGCACCAGAACTGAAAGGCTTTCAGTTTTTCACCACTGAAAATGATATGTGACTTTTGTTATATTGATATGTTCCTTTTATTCCAAGTTTTTAAAGGGCTTTAGTCAATGGCTTTTAATCAATGGCTTTTATCAAATGCTTTCTCAGCATCTACTGATATGATCATGTGGTTTTTCCTTTTCTTTTTGTTAATATGGTGCATTACATTGATTGCTTTTTGGATGTTTGAACCTTCCTTGTGTTCCTGTTATAAATCCCACTTGGTCATGGTGTATAATCATTTTAATGCATTGTTAGATTTGGTTTGCTAAGATTTTATTGAGAATTTTTTATCTGTGTTTATTAGGGAGATAAGTCTGCAGTTTTCTTTGTTTTGGTGTTAGTATAATGTTGGCTTCATGAAAGTGTGTTTGCAAAAATTTCTTTCTCAACTTTTTGAAAGAATCTGAGCAGGATAGTTATTAGCTTATCTTTGAAAGTTTGGTAGAACTCATTTGTGAAGCCACCTGGTCCTGGACTTTTGTTTTGGGAGCGAGTTTTGATTACTGTTTCAATTTCCTTGCCTGTGATTGGTTTGTTCAGGTTTTCTATTCCTTCCCTATTCACTCTTGGATGATTGTATAATTCAAAGAATCTATCCGTATCATCTTGGTTGTTGAATTTGTATGGGTATAAATGCTTATAGAAATCTCTTATCCTCTGAATATCTAGTGTCTTTTGTAACTTTTCTTTCATTTTTAGATCCTATTTATTTTATTTTTCTCCCTCTTTTTTTTAGTGAGTTAAGCTAAAGTTTTATCTACCATTCATTTTTCTTTTTTTTTTAAGATTTATTTATTTATTTTATACAAGAACCGGGATACAGGCCAGATGTGCGGAAGGGTGAAAGGATTCACCAGAGACAGAGTGGGGAGCAGAACAGGCAGACTGACAAAATACACTGCTGAGGGGAGCAGTGGGCGAGACAGGAGAGGTCTGCTGCGCCATGTATGACCTCGCCAGCCAGCCGGGATCCAAGTGGCGCTGGAGAGGCTGCGGACAGCTTGGCTTGGACAGCTGCGGACAGTATGGCACTCAACCACTTGCGCCACCAGGGGAGGCCCAACTATTCATTTTTCAAAGAAAGAGCTTTGGCTTCATTGATCTTCTGGACTGTCCTTTTATTTCTTTTTAAAAAATTATTAATATATTTTTGCATCATTGTTCATTCTCCTCACAGGTGAATTACCACCACCAAGACATCTATGAACCGTCACTATAGTCTTATGCTCTTCCCTCCCCTGTTTTGATCCCTATCTCTCTCCCTCCCCAGCTGAATATCTGGGTTTATAGTATTCCCCCCTGTCTTTTTATATCTTTAAAAAAATTTATTTATTTTTGCATAGACGAACTGGGGTGTAGGCCAGAGGTGCTGGGGGTGAGTATTCACCAGAGACAGTGTGGGGAGCAGAACAGGCAGATCTACTGAAATACACTGCTGAGGGGAGTAGCTGGTAAGGCAGGAGAGATCTGCTGGGCCATGTGGGTCAGCTCTCAGGCTGGGGATCAGGCTGTAGGGGTGATAGTGCTAAGACTTCACCCCTAGACCCCCAGGGAGGCCCTGCCTTTTTAATTGCTATTTTATTATATGTGCTTTAACTTTTATTAATTCCTTTCTTCTACTTACCTCCTACTGTGTTCTTTCACTAAATATTTATTTGGTGATAAATGGAGACTTAATGTGCCTGCTTATATTTACCAGGTTAATGAAAACACCAAGATTCCCACTATAACAGAGCCAAGGGTTGGCTCCATGATGGGCACTTTTGAACAGTTATGACTTTGGTGTTATAAATCATTTTAGCCTAGTATCTCTACAGTCTAGTTGTTAAAATACATGTTAATTATATTTTCTTGGATATGTTATATTTTAACGTTGTGTGTCAGACCCACACAGATAAGTCGATGACAACCATATGAAGATAATTTCAATAAACATTTACCTTTGAGTCACACAGTATTTTGAGGGGACAGATGTTGAAAACTAAGGACATCCTAGATATGCGCTTTCCAATATGGTAGCTAATAGTCATTTATGGGGATTTTTTGGTTTGAATAAAAAAAAAATTTAGGGTCTCCCAGGTGGTGCAGCGGGTTGAGTGCAGTGCTGTGAATCTGTCCGCAGCCTCTGCAGCTCCGGTTCGATCCTGGCTGGCCGGTGAGGGTCCCACATGGCATGGAAGACCTCTCCTGCCTCGCCCGCTGCTCCCCTCAGCAGTGTATGTCGTCAGTCTGTGTGTTGTGCTCCCCGCTCTGTCTCTGGTGAATCCTCTCACCCTCCCATGCCTCTGGCCTGTGCCCCAGTTCTTGTATAAATAAAAATAAATCTTTAAAAAAAATTTAAAAATAAAAAACTCGAATTTAAGAGGGGGCGGAGCAACATGGCGGCAAGGAGACACTGCGAGTAAGATCTCCCATTAAAAAAAGTGAATAGGGAGGAAAAGCGGCAGGTCCCAGTGAGAACTGGGAAACGGAAGATAAACGGACGACTCCAGCAAACTACCCGAAGAAGAAAGTGGCCATAAAAGAGGACTAGAAGGGAGGGAAGCGCAGAACCCTGCTCCCCTCCCCCGCCCACAGAGGCGGCACTCTCCGACCGGCAGAGAGGAGGAAACAACAAACCAAAACGGCCCACAAGAACAAACGAGGCAGCAAGCGGGACTGTGAGTGGGAAGGAACTATTGCAGCCACCACACCCCGTGAACTGGAGCTGAGGCGAACCCTGCAGGATCCGGCCGCGGCGGTGAGGGAACGGCTCCGGGCGCCATTAGAGAAGAACAAAGACCCCGGGAGACGCACACAGCCCGGGCTGCCGGTAAGCTTGTGCGGAAAAGTGGCGCGCTCGGCGCGCTTGAAAAGCAAGTGCAGACGGGGATCGCAGCTGCCCAGGTCCCCGCGCCTGCGACCTAGGCTTGCGGGGAGACAACCTAGGCTTGCGGGGAGACACGCGGAGGTCCTCACTGACGTGAAGGTCCCTCCCTGAGTGAGCAGGAACCAGGCGCCCAGGCACGGGAGCGGTGCAAAAGGCGCCCTTCCCGCGCCACTGAACTGGGCTACAGCCCGCGTCCTGGAACTGAGGGCTTTGAACTGAGACCCGGGGCACGAAAATTCGGGGCGTGGTTTCTCCACGACGGTGGGGCACAAGGCAGACACAGCACCCCAAAGCTGTTGAGGTGTACCCTACCATTCCCGCTCTGTTCTCTGTCCCACGGGGTGGGGGGAGGCGAAAAACAGCCCCCCAAGGACAATAGGAGAGATCTCTGGCGCCACCTAGCGACCAGGAAAAAAAAAAGTCACTAACACCCTATAAAACAGGACATTTCTTAAGACTGCTTGAAAAGGGCAGAAGGTTTCTGGAGGACCCAGTGGCCAGCCGGGAAGTTAGCCCACGCCAGGCCCCTTCCGACCAGCAGTCTGAGCCCACAGAGGGAGCAGGCACCCACGTCCGGGGCAGACCGGGTGCACAGAAGAGTGTGCCTGAAACCGGAGGCGCAGGGACTGCATCCCGCTTCGCCATTTGAGAACAGGGACATTTCTTCAGTAAAAACTGCCTAAAACCAGCAGAAAGCTCCCCCAGAAGACAGAGATGGCTCCTGGAAGAGCCAGAGGGGAGCGGAGAAGTTCACCCAAGATGTCAGTCAGTCCGAGCAACACAGTGTCCCAACGCATACGACAAATTAGAAAACAGACAGTAGGGAGTAGAAGAACCACACGCAACCTAAAAACTCCTCAGGAAAGAAGCACACCACAAAAAGAAAACCACTCCCCAGATTGCAACGACAGCAACTTGGAAGAACTTCTGAGCCTTCCAGAAAGAGAATTTAAAATTGCCATGATTAAAAAAGTGATAGATCAGAAGAAGGAAATTGAGTCCCTAAAGAGGGAAGTAAGAGAAATGCAGGAGATCAAAGAATTAATGGAGGAACTAAAGAACTCTGGGAAAAGCAATGAAAGCAGAATAGATGAAATGGAAGAACAAATAAGTAATCTTGAAGACACAGAAATAAAAAGAACCAAAACAGAAAAGGAAAGAGAAGTACGAAGGAAAAAGAACGAAGAAAGACTTCGGGAACTATCTGACTCCATGAGGAAAGGAAATATAAGAGTTATAGGAATTCCAGAAGGAGAGGAGAGAGATGTAGGAACAGAGAAAATATTCATGGATATAATTGAAGAGAACTTCCCAAATGAGAAGAAGGAGCTGAAAATTGATATACAAGAAGCAAGAAGAACACCAAACTTCCACGACGAAAGGAAAAACACAGCAAGACACATAATAGTAAAGCTCCCAAGAATCCAGGACAAGGAAAAAATAATGAAGCTGACAAGAGGGAAGAAACAGATAACATTCAAAGGAAAACCAATCAGGCTGACATCAGACTTCTCTGAAGAAACACTACGGGCAAGGAGAGAGTGGAGGGACATAGTCAACAGACTCCAAGAAAACAGATGCCAACCAAGAATACTCTATCCCGCAAAGCTCTCTTTCCTCCATGAAGAAAGAATATGGACCTTCCCAGACAAAGAGAAACTCCGGAATTTCATTGCGACTAAACCCCCACTCCAAAAAATACTACAAGGAATCCTAAAGCCAGAACCTCAGAGGGACGAATAACAACGAAAGAAGACCAAAAAAAAAAAAAAAAGTTATTAAAAGAATAAATAAATAAAATCAAAGGAAAGACAAACATAATGGCAAATACAGATGCTAACATATCAATATTAACTCTAAATGTAAATGGACTAAACTCTTCAATAAAAAGACACAGAGTTGCAGCCTGGATTAAGAAACAAAACCCAACCTTTTGCTGTCTCCAGGAAACACATTTAGCTACAAAAGATAAAAATAGGCTCAAAGTCAAAGGAAGGAAAACAATCCTACAAGCAAATGGGCCAAAAAAGAAAGCAGGAACAGCTATACTTATATCAGATAAAACAGACTTCAAACTCAAAAAAATAAAAAGAGACCCCAATGGTCACTACATTATGATTAAGGGGACAATACTTCAAGAAGAAATAACACTCATTAACATATACTCACCAAACGAAAGAGCACCAAAATATATCAGACAACTGTTATCCTCTCTGAAAACAGACATCAGAGAAAACACATATGTAGTGGGAGACTTCAACACACCACTATCAACAATGGATAGATCAACAAGACAAAAAATAAGTAAAGAAACTAAAGCTCTAAATAAGGACCTAGAGCATTTGGGCTTAACAGACATCTATAGAACACTAAACCCAAAAAAAACGGAGTACACATTTTTCTCAAGCGCACACGGATCATTCTCCAGGATCGATCACATACTGGGGCACAAGACAAACATCAACAGATACACCAAGATTGAAATCATACCAACCATCTTTTCTGACCACGAAGGCATCAAACTAGAAATAAATCATAAAAAGAAGGCAAGGAACTATCCTACCTCATGGAGATTAAAAGCCACACTACTGGAAGACCACTGGACTAACGAGGAGATCAAAGAAGAAATTAAAAAATTCTTTGAATTGAATGACAAGGAGGACACCAATATCCTAAATGTATGGGATGCAGCAAAAGCAGTAATAAGAGGAAAATATATAGCAATAGAAGCTCACATCAAAAAACAAGAAAGAACTCAAAGAAACAACCTAATCTCGAAGCTCAAAGATCTAGAAAAAGAACAACAAAAAAACCCCAGAACCAGTAGAAGAAAAGAAATAATAAAAACCAAAGCAGAAATAAATGAAATTGAAACTAAAAAAACAATCCAAAAGATCAATGAAACCAAGAGCTGGTTCTTTGAAAAAATAAATAAAATAGACAAACCCCTAGCCAGGCTCACAAAGGAAAAAAGGGAGAAAGCACAAATACACAGAATCATAAATGAAAGAGGAGAAATCACAACGGACACAGCAGAAATCAAAAGAATAATCAGTAACTACTATGAACAGTTATTTGGAAACAAGTTCAACAATCTAGAGGAGATGGACAAATTCCTACAACTCTACAATCACCCAAAGCTAGATAAAGAAGAAATAGAACACCTAAACAGACCAATTACAAGCAGCAAAATTGAAATGGTAATTAAAAACCTCCCCAAAAACAAAAGCCCAGGACCTGATGGATTTACAAATGAATTCTACCAAACATTCAGAGACGAATTAGTGCCTATCCTTCACAAACTCTTCCAAAAAATTGAGAAGGAAGGGACAATACCAAACACGTTCTATGAAGCCAATATTACACTAATACCAAAACCGAATAAGGACAACACAAAAAAGGAAAACTATAGGCCAATCTCCCTAATGAACACTGATGCAAAAATCCTCAATAAAATTTTAGCTATCAGAATCCAACAATGTATCCATAAGATAATTCACCACGACCAAGTTGGATTCATTCCAGGGGCACAAGGATGGTTTAACATCCGAAAATCAATCAACGTTATCCAACACATCAACAAAAAGAAATATAAAAACCATATGATAATATCAATAGATGCTGAGAAAGCTTTCGACAAAGTGCAACACCCATTCATGATAAAAGCCCTTGAAATTCTTGGGATACAAGGAACATACCTCAACATCATAAAGGCCATCTATGACAAGCCAACAGCCAGTATCATTCTCAATGGTGAAAAGCTGAAAGCAATTCCATTAAGATCTGGAACAAGACAAGGATGTCCACTCTCACCACTGCTTTTCAATATAATACTGGAAGTCCTAGCCAGAGCAATAAGACAAGAGAAAGACATCCAAGGAATCCAAATAGGAAAAGAAGAAGTCAAACTATCACTATTTGCAGATGATATGATAATATACATAGAGAACCCCAAAATCTCCACAGAAAAACTAATTCAACTCATCAATCAATTCAGTAAAGTGGCAGGATACAAAATCAACACGCAAAAGTCAGTAGCCTTCCTATACACAAACAATAAATCTGAAGAAGAAGAAATCAAAAAAACCACCCCTTTTATTATCGAAACAAAAAAAATCAAATATTTGGGAATAAATCTAACAAAAGAGGTAAAGGACCTATACAAAGAAAACTATAAAACACTGTTAAAAGAAATAGAAGAAGACACAAAGAAATGGAAAGACATCCCCTGCTCATGGATTGGAAGAATAAACATTATTAAAATGGCCATCCTACCAAAAGCAATATACAGATTCAATGCTATTCCAATCAAAATCTCAGGACTGGGGCAACTAATCCTACTGGGCCTAATTTCCTTTATCTTGGCTCTCTCACACTGAGGTGAGGCTAGTAAGAATGCAGATTATTGTAACAACTGAGTAGTAGTGAAACAGATCCCCACGGCACAGGCCACAGGACAGAACAGGCTCCCCCCACAGCCTAAGCAGCAGGTGTGCTACTGTGTTAGGGCCGGTGGTCCCCGCATGTACACCTGTTACACAGCAAGGTGAGGGGCAGCCCAGAACCCCCAAACCTGCCCACTCTAAATAGGTTCTACCATCCACCACATCAAGACAATACATACTCTAGGGCATAAGACCTCTAAAAGAAAGGAACTTTAAAACCATTAGTTAGTACTGTTGTGGTAGTTATTTTTCACCACTGCTTATTTGCAGAATAAAATACCCGAGGACTTTCAATTCAAAATTTCCCTGTTGAAGCAATAAAATTTGCCTTCCTTATTTTATCATTCTAAGATCCGCATTTTAATAATATCTGATATGATGAGATGAAAGTACACATATGGGGGCTCCCTGTTGGCCTCGGGGTTAAGTCTCAGCGTTATCACTGCTATGGCCTGAGTTGGAACCCCACCAGGGAGCTGACCCACATATGGTGGAGCAGACCTCTCCTGCCTCACCTGCTGCTCCCCTCAGCAGTATATTTTCAGTTAATCTGCCTGTTCTGCTCCCCACTTTGTCTCTAGTGAATCCTCTCACCCCCTGCACCTCTGGCCTGTACCCCTGTTCTTGTATGCATAAGTAAATCAATTTTTTTTCAAAGAAAAAAGACTTGGATTAGTACCCTTATGAGAAGTGACTTGTCACAGATGATCGCCCTCTGACAGGTAAGGATATAGCAAAAGAGTAGCTAGCTAAAAGGCCCTCTCCAATGTGAATTGGTCTTGAATGTCCAGGCCTCCAAAACAGTCAGAAATAAATATTTTTTGTTTAAGCACCCAGTCTATGGAATTTGTTATAGCAGCATTGCCGACTAAAATAAATCACTACCTAAGTACCAGAGAGGCCACTAGCAGTGGTGAACATGGGGGAATAGCTCCAACTAATGTTGCAAAGTCTTTGACAACATAATCCACAGAAAAATGGTCTGAACTTATGGTTATAACTTAACCACACCGCTTGCTGACTTAAAAAAAAAGTCAATTCTCCATAAAATTAATCAAGGGGCATGGTCTAATCAAAATAGCCAAGTAATCTAAATAGTAATCCAAAATTACTGGACATGTGAATTGGCAGGAAAATCTCAGTTCTCAGGGGAGAGACAATCGACAGATGTCAACTCCAGGATGGCATGGTCTAGTGCAAACGCGCACAGGACCGGTTCACTGTCCATTCAGGCAGACAAGTCATGAGAGTCCTGGAGAACTCGGTGGATTTTATAGGCTTTAATGCTCTCTCAGGGAACCAGGCCACAGGCACACCAGGCAGGGAGGCTGGCATGCAAGGAAGCAGGCATGGGACAGGAAGGGTGTCCGGGGGGCCTGAAGGCTGACAAGCCTCACAGCTCCTGGCAAATCTTTGCTCTCTTTCTCTGACTTCTCTCTGGTGTTCTCTGGCATTCTCAGTATCCTGTCATCTCGTGGCCTCACCTCAAAGTGGTCCCCCAAACTGAGTGGTGGTTGTAGTGTCACTGCCCTTACAGCCCCATCAGCACAGGTGCCTGTACTTACACATATGCACCTTGTGCTTCCTAGGCCCAGGTGTCCACAACCAAAGGCATGTGTGCCCCGACCACACCCTTCACCCTGGGCATCTATGCAGGCGGGAGGGCATAAAAGGGCCTGGTTATTTCATTTACTCTACACGTGGGATTTGGAATCATCTGAAAACTTTAAAGCAGCCCTTATGAAAATGCTCAACCCAGTAATTGCAAACAATCTCAGTGAGAGAATAGAAGATATAAATGAAAATATAGTAACATTGGTTGACTGTATGGCAGTGTTCCACTCCAGTGCAGGATGTTGAGAGTAGGGAGGGCTGTCATGTTGGGGGGCTAGTAAGTGGAGACTCTATACTTTCTGCTCACTTTTGATATGAACATAAAACTGCTATAAAAATAAAAGGTATTTAAATATATATCATAAATGAAATAACTACATTTAAAAGCTCACTGAATGGGTTTGATAATAGAAAGCTTATGGTAAATTTATTCACAAGCACAAAAACTGGAAACAACACAATATCCTTCAATGTGTAGATGAATGAAAAATGCAAACAAACCATCCAAATACTACTCAATAGTAGATAAATAAAAACCTATTGATGCACTCAACAACTCAGCCAGAGCTTAAAGGCGATATGCAGAGGGAAAAAAAAAAATCTGTCTCAAAAGGTTGCCTATTGCGTGATTCCATTTGTATGACCTTCTTCCAGACAAAATGGTAGCAACTGAAAATTGCTCAGTTCTTAAACTTTGCAGGGAAAGAGTATATGACAAAAGATTTAACAGAAGGGAATTGTTTTGATTGCTCTGTAATTTTATTGTGTGGTGCTCCCGAAAATCCATACCAGCATTAGAATTCATAAACTATACATCAAAAAGCTCTATTTTAGTTAACCACAATATAGAATTTTTAAAAATTAATGAGTCACATTTTCTTTAATGAGGAGTTCCAGGTATTCCTGCACTGTTCAGGAATTAAGTGTAACTGAGAATAGCCTAGTTTGTTTTTTTGTTTTTTGTGTTTTTTTTTTTTTGTCTGCACAGGTATTTGAAATGTCTGCCTGGGTGCCCAAAGAGGCATCTGAGGTGATCATTTTGAATCAACATTTCCCCAAAACATGTTACAGTGTTAAGTCTCCTTCATTTCTTCTGAAGGTGGTTTATTAAATCATTCTTTTGAATAATTTTCTCTTGCATTTGGTTTGGTCTCTTCTTCATAAATAGTAGGTATATATTGTTTTTTTTTAAGATCTATTTATTTATACATACAAGAATTGGGGTGCAGGTTAGAGGCACGGGAGGTGAGAGGATTCACCAGAGTGTGGGGAGCAGAACAGGAAGATCTACTGAAATGCACTGCTGAGGGGAGCAGTGGGCGAGACATGTCTGCTGCACAATATAGGCTGCTCCCTGGCCACCCAGGGATCAAACTCGTGCTGCATTGGCTGGCGGTAGCTTGATAGCACTGTCTTTAACCCCTGCGTCATCAGGGAGCCGCCCTTGTATTGGATTTTGTCTGTCTTCTTTAGCTATCAGATCTACTTGACCCTTTTTGGCTGTATATGTCAGTTTCAGTTTACTTACGTATTAATTAAGGACAGCGATTATGCCCTCCACATCCTTTCCTATGTTTGCAGAAGAGCCCTTTATCCTTTATGCCACCCCACTGGCTCTTCATTTCGTCCCTCTCTTCTACTTCGCCATGTTTTGCCAACTCATATGTCCTCTCCTTCAGTTGTCTGACAACTATTCTCTAAACTCTTTCATCTCTGTATCTCTTACATCAGGTTTTTACAGTTCTATACTTTTTGGAGACTATATTACCAGGGCCTGGAAAACCCTCCATTAATCTGTTTACCTCTCTGACTCTGAACTCTCCACCTTGCCCTCTTTGCTAGCTTCTCAAGACCATCCAGTCTGCTCCAGGGTGTGCTAACATGGCAGGCTGATTATTTTGAGGTGAAGAAAATTGAAATACAGAAGATCCAAGATCTCCTTCCTTCCAAGTTTTATTACTACATAACCTCACTGGAATGATCAAGAAGTTCCACTAGCCATGTTTGGGCCTCTGTGCCCATGCAATAAGATGTATCTTTGCTCTTGCTATTCTATATTATGGCTACTTAATCAGTTTCCTGTCATGGGAACTTTCAAGGATGGACAAAGATTTGTTTCTTCCCCAACACCTGCATTCCAGCAGCACTGCCATTCTTGCTGTTCCTGGGATCCTCCAGACATGGTCCATCCCAGGACGCTGGCAATTGCTGATCTTCTGTCTGGAACACTCCATTCACAGAGGTCCACTGTTTCCCCCCTCACTAATTTTCTGTCAAGAAATTTGACCAATGCTAACTCAGAATATAAGTTTTTTACCTATATTTCATCAATCAAAATAATGTCATGTGGTCTGTTATTGGTACATAGGGAACTGGGAAATGTGACTTTGAAAAAACATGACACATTGGCTCCAAATAAAATAGCCTCTTTTAGTAAAAAAAAAAAAAAAAAAGAGGGGTGGGGGGTGAATGGTTTTTGCAATAGGCAAATATTAGCATCTGCCACTTTCCTCCATGGGATCAGGGGCTGCCTGATTTGTTCATTGGCACCTACGGCCATGCCTGGCACAGCGTATCTTAATAACTCTTGAATAAATTACTGTCATCTCACTGGTCCTCTGAAAAAAATGGCAAAACCCCTATTTAAATGAGGACATTTAAATTTACATCTTTGTATTATTAATTAAAGTGATAACTTTTGATGACTTTTTGATGAGGTTTAGACAAAAGAGATAAGTTTTTTACCCACTAAGGTAACAGAAATGAGGCTTTTTTCAGATGAGGGAGTTGTGCTGGGGCAAGGGAGAATTACCCCCACCCCCTCTGAGTTTTTCTAAGACTAAATGGATGAACAAATTCATGACAGACAGATTCACGGGTAATAGACCAAAATTTAATAGCATGTGTGTGGGGAATTACATTCTTATGAATTCTGAAGAATAATGGTGTGAGCCTTTGATGTCTGCTCTGTGTTTCGGGCCCTGAGGCATCAGGAGAGGGAGGGAGAGACGTCCCAGGATGGGCAGATGAGAAGGGGGTGACTCAACTTCTCTCTAAGAGTAAAGGTGAGATCCTTGGCAGAACAGACATGGTCACTGAACATGTCCAAACTGCTGACACATTCTCGTGGGCTCTAAAAGGGGAACCGTGATTACTTCTTTTACAGGGAAAAGGGAAAAGGACAAAAAGCTCCTAAGTCCTTCATGACTCTTAATTTAAAATATTCTGTACTATTGGGCCTCCCCTGGTGGCACAGGGGTTGAGCGCTGGGCTGCAAAGCTGCCCGCAGCCTCTGCAGCGCCTGCCGGTTCGATCCCCGGCCGCCGGGTGAGGGTCCCACATGGCGCGCAGACCTCTCCTGCCACCCGCTGCTCCCCTCAGCAGTGTACTTCGGTCCTTCTGCCTGCTCTGCTCCCCGCCCTGGCTCTGGCGAATTCTGTCACCCTTCCGCGCTTCTGACTGTACTCAGTGATTGTATGAATAAATAAATATTTTTTAAAAAGTGTTAAAAAAATAAAATAAATAAAATATTCTGCACTATTGAAGTGACAGTAACAGCTTCCTTAGGCACAGGGTCTCCACGCTGGTGACATCCCTGGAGGAGACCCTCCCGGGGCATGTGGGGAGAAGCCCACCCAACTCTTTTGGGGAGACAGGTCAGCAAAATGGGGCTCCTGTAAGAGTGAAGAAATTGGGAGCACGGTTTAAAAAGAGGGAAGTTAAGTACGATGGCGACAGACAGGGCCCGAGAAGAGAAATGGCCAGTGAGAAGGTCCCTGTGACAGGAAGATGGATGACGATGTCCTAAAACCCGTGTTGCCAGTGAGTTGCTGCTTTCTTTCACCATCAGCACCTTATGTTTCCTTGGATGACAGTGTGGGGAGAATGCTGGGCACAGAGGAAGAGTTTAACACAGGAGAGAAGAAATGTAGTTTCAGAAAAGAGAGCTGAGAGGAGATTGAGAACAGGAGAACCATGAGTTTAACAAAAATGACCGTTAAACACAGATCCCCGCCCTGTCCCCAACAAGGAATAGATACAGATATTGGTGGAAAAGAGGGATACTGCAGGGGGCCTTGTTGCCCCCGCCAGATAAGACACTGGCAAGCAGCTAAGAAAAAGGGCCTCACACTATGGGGCCAAAGATTTCCAAAGAGCCTCACACCGGTGGGGCTGAAGATTCCTTGTGCCTCACACCGTGGGGCTGAAGACTAATTTATAACCTATAAGCATCCCTTTGTTTTTTGTTCTTGGTCATAAAAAGAGAAAAACCTCTCAGAAAATACATTGGGCAATAAAGTATATGTATAAGAATATTATAAGCACATGGCTCGGAGAAATACCTGCTTAAAAATTAAACACTGTAAATTTGGCCTGCCTGACAATGGGAAAGAGTGTGTTATACATGAGCATGCCTGACAAGCAATCCAGGACAACAATTATAGTAAGTCCTTCTTTTGCTTTTTAAAGAAGTTTCTTAGGAAAGTTTTTAAATGAAGTTAACTGTGTTAAGAAGTTTCTAGGTGAAAAAGTTCTGATAGCTGAGAAGCAGCTGGTCTCTGGCTGAAGGCCATATGAATAGAAGAGTCTTTGGATGCTTAGGCTTTAGCTGATAGGGATGCACTGGCGGCTATCCACTGTCTTAGGTAATTGTCTAGCTGAAATAATAAGTTTTAGTGTAAGGTTTGTTTTTTCATCTATTAACCTTAAAGGCCATCGTCTAGCTGAGGCCCGTAGGAGCCAGTAGTCCTTGGGAATAGAATATACTAATTGTTTCTCTTTGCACATGATGATGTAATTTCTCTGCTTGCTAAAAATGAACAAATAAAGACCTGCTGGGTCCCTCTGCAGAAGATACTTGTACCTCATCCAGCGTTAGTGTCTCCTCACTATCTCATCCCCTTTCTATGAGCCCTTAAAGTTTCGCCTAGGCCTTCTCATCCTTTAGGAACCCCTGACACCCAGATTGCCGAGGCTGGTCTTCAGCAGAGGGAGACACTGATGCCCAACTGTACATGGCATTTTAGCTAAAAATTAAAGGGTAGATGTATTAGAGTTGTCCAGACAAATAGTCCTATAGACTCTGTGTGTGTGTGTGTGTGTGTGTAAATGATTTCTTACAAGTATTATAAGGAATTGACCAAAATAATGATGCAACTGACAACATACTTTGACTTAGATTGTCCTTTTAGTCATTTCTCCTTTCAAGCTCTATGTTTATCTTCAGTTCCCAAGTCAAATCCCACCTCTCCAGAAAGTTCTCTCTAAGCACTTCAGTTTTGGTTCATTCCAGTGGAGCCCCAAAAAGGGAAGAACAGAAAAGTTATCAGAAGTTTACTTTTTTTCCTGTATTGTTCTTCATTTCTGCTTCCATTTTTAGTTGGATTCTGTCTCCTCATCTCATAACTTCAAAAAGAAAATCAGCACACGCATCACTCTACATTGCCCTGTTTTATCACTATTGCTTTATAGATTCCCCAGCTACTTTACCGGGTAAAGGAGGGCAAAGAACACAGCTCATCTTTTTTATCCTACATCACCCACAGCACCTAGAAGAGTGTTGAATATTTAATGAACAATATTTGCTTGAGTTACTTGTTGTAATAAATGTTCACAATAGTTTAGGAGTGGGTGTTTTACAGAAGTACTGAGAAATCAAGTGTCTAAAACCTAACATAGCTATGAACTGGTTTTCCAAGTTAAAAAAATCTCATACAAATTAGACAGAATTGCCAAATGAATTGTAAAGATAATTTTCTTGGTCATGTGAGAGAAAAATTCCTATCAGGATATTTTAGAGTTGTGTTAATTTTAGACATATATGTATGAGTTTATTGGCTTTCTAAACATACCCTTCAGCTATCTGGACCAATAAAAATTGTATAGGTAATACTAAAATATTTTAACATTGTTAGTGAATGTCATTCTTTTTGTTGTAGTCACTGAAAATATGCCATATAAATTTCTTCTTCACCCAACAAAAAAATTTTGAGAACTGACTGACATTCAAAAATGATCAAATGCTTCCTTCTCAGAGTATTAAAATTACTGGCTACATTGGGAACAATAATAGAGCAAATTAAATTTGATTTCATTTCCAAGATTAGAAAGGGACTAGAATTAAGCTACCTGAAGGAGTCACTGATTATTGAATCCTATGCATTCTGACAAGAAATTCTCTCAAACCAGGAAAACATGCATGCAAGTTTGACACTGAGACTTCAAGAGAGCAGAGATGACCTGGGTAATTCTATCAGCACCTCAGTAAGTGAGCTGGCAACACTAAGTTTATAGCTCTCAGGAACACTTAGATTGAAGGACTAAATCTCTCCAAGGGCACGGTCAAACATACTAACCATGAGGAGGGTTGGTTGCTAATGAGAGAAAATCTCCCACAAGTCATATTCTTTTTATATTATATGGGCCTCTTTAACAGAAACTTGATTTGACATAAAGTAAGTTGGGAGCAGGTATTGCAATGATTGAGAAGTTTCACAGAGTTCAGAGGCAGTAAAAGGGAAATTAAATCTTTGCAGCTCCCTGCTCAGAGGGTCTTAGGCCTGGTGCAGTTATTAATCCAATGCAATTGTAATCAACAAGTTTTGCTCAGGTAACAACTCTTTCCTTAGAAGACTAACAAAATTACAAGGTCAGACAGCCGGCCAAGTTAGTCTCTCTTTTCAAGGCCATCCTGAGATGTCTGTATTCTTGCTTTTTCCATCCCCTTCTTTAGGACCTTTGCAGCAAATGATGTTATCAATGTAAGAATAGTCATGTATAAAAGAAATTCTTTGTCTGTAAACAGGTGCTCAGACCTTATGGGGCTCCCCAGGTCTGGGACCTCATGCATGAGTCATAAAGCTTCTCCTGACCTCACCATCCTGAAGCACCACTTGTTCTTCCTCTTCCTGGGTAAAAAGTAGAATTTTTTTTCTGCAACATTTTGGTGCATTGGTGGGGAACGACAAGCTCATTGGCCCTTTGAGCCATCTGCTTAGGAGGACACAGAGTGGGGGAGGAGACGGAGAGCCAACCAAGGGGAAGTGCACTCCCCTGAGGACTTCCAGTCTCTGACTTGGTTGCTCCTGCCTGGCCCCCACAAGGCCTCCCGGGCCAGACTTCCAAAGGGCTGAGTGAGACCAGGATTTGGTGCCGGCGTCGGATCAGGTAAGATCCCAGGACCCTGGTTCCCATGTGGCCTACCTAGAGTGGTAGAAGGAGAGGCTGATCACCTCTCAGAGAGACCTCGAGGGTCTCATTTGGTTTTGGTCGGGAACCTTGGAGCTCCCAGAAAGGGAGGGATGGTTATAACCTCTGGTGTGTGTGAGAGAGAGTGGCGTGTGCATGAAATATCCACGACTGCAGCTACAGAGATAGATTGGGCTTTCACCTGTGGTTCCGTAGACAAAGCCGGATGACTTAACGGTGCCTGGCCTGGCCAGAGCCTGTCCAGGGATTATTCGGACTCACTTGTACATCAAGGCTTGTCGCCAGCTTCGAGAGAAGTGCGGCCAGCGAAAGCACCTGTGTGTTCCCCCTCCTCTTGCTGCATCACCGTTCATAAGGGGAGGGAAACAAAGCAAAAACATGGTCCTTGAAACCATGCTTAAAAGCTTCAAAAAGAGGGTCTCTCCGGTGGCGCAGTGGTTGAGCGCTGGGTTGCGAAGCTGCCAGCAGTCTCTACAGCGCCGGTTCAAGGGTCCCACATGGCGCGCAGACCTCTCCTGCTGCACCCACTTCTCCCCTCAGCAGTGTATTTCATCAGTCTGCCTGTTCTGCTCCCTGCTCTGGCTCTGGTGAATTCTCTCACCCTCCCGTACTTCTGACTGTACCCAGTGCTTCTATAAATAAATAAATAAATCTTAAAAAAAAAAAAAAAAAAAAAACTTCAAAAAGGATTCTCAGGAGACTATGGTGTTAAGCTCAGTCCTGGGAAGCTAGTACATTCTGTGAGCTGGAATGGCCGGCTCTTGGCGTTGGCTGGCCGGCAGAGGCACCCTAGGCATCCCCACCATTCGCCGTGTCTGGCAGGCTGTTACTCCTAAGACAGGGCATCCGGATCAGTTCCCGTACATAGATTCCTGGTTAGAGGTTGTTCAGGCCTTTCCCCCATGGATACAGTTCAGTCAGAGCAGGCAGGACAGGCTAGGGTCCTTATTGCAGCTCTGCACAGTTCAGGGAAGAGAAGCCTTTTGAACCGGCCAGAGAAACCGCGGATACATATGGGAGACCCAGAGGAGTCGGACTACCGATTCCTCCCCCACCTCCTTACTGGCCACCAGCTGGTGAATCTGCTCCAACAGCCCCACCTTCAGAGATGGGAAACCAAGAAACGCCACCTCCCTCTGTCCCTCCACCACGGGCCCTGTCAGAACCTTCTGACCTTAGGCCGGCAGCCCGGCTCCGCTCTTGGCCAACAGCCCTCCAAATGCCTGTGCGTGAGACCCGAGAGCCGGCGAGAGAGGCGGAGGATGGGACTCCCCAGCCAGGGCGTGTTCTGCTCTATTATCAGCCTCTCAGCACCAGCGACCTCCTTAATTGGAAGCACAATACCCCCTTCTATTCAGAGAAATTGCAGGTGATGGTCTGTCTCATGGAATCCATCTTCCAAACTCACTGCCCCACCTGGCTGGACTGCCAACAGCTCCCCTGCACCCTCTTTAACACCAAGGAGCAGAGGCGAATACTGAAAGGGCCAAAGTAATCCTCACAGGGGCACGTCCCAGTGGGCTGGTAGATGCAGCAGCCTGGGTGAGTGAGGCCACGCCCAAGAGCCATCCTGATTGGGACTTCACCACAGAGGAGGGCCAGGAGCATATCCGGAGATACCAGGAAGCACTATTGGGGGGCTCAAAGCTGGAACTCAAAGCTCAAAGCTGGAGCTAAAAAGCCTATGAATATGGCTAATGTTTCCTCAGTGACCCAACACCCGAATAAATCACCAGGTGACTTTCATGAGAGACTTTGCAAGGCATGTCTGGACCTCAAAGATGTGTTCGTCTGTATATGTTTAGCCCCATAAAGCCAGCCATTGTTTGCTTTTCAGTGGACTAACCCTGAGTCAGGATGGCAAATGCAGATGACCTGGACGAGACTTCCCCAAGGGTTTAAGAATGCTCCCTTTAACGCTGAGGACTCAGGGAGTCAGCAAAAGGTTAATTCAGCCTTTGTGGTGCAAGAGCCTCTGATATTCCGTGGAAATTGCAGAAACCGGAAGGCTTTATCGGGATGAATATCACTCAGTTAATTGAAGTAGCCAATAAAGTTTTCATGAACAGAGATGTTGTGGCAGAAAGGGTGGCAGAAAAACATATGAAGAAGGGGTTCAGTCTCTTGGCAGCTGCCCTGGGAGAACAGACCTCAACATCAGGCATCCCTGTGAGACTCAGGGCCCCAGCCCGACCTCCAAGGAAGTCAAAACAGCCACTAGCTAAGGATCAGTGTGCTAGCTGTAAAGAAAAAGGGCACTGGAGACGAGAATGTCCCAGCCTTAGAAAGCCCCCAGGCCAATCGCGGGACCCTGTCCAGTACTGGCCAGAGCCACGGCAGGGTGGGCTTCTTGGAATGGCTGGAGACTCAGACTGAAGGCAACCGGGCTCAATCTCCCTTGGCCCTGTGAGCCCTTGGTTAGTGTTAAAATTGGGGGCCAACCTGCGACTTTCATGGTTGATATGGGAGCCGAGCACTCTGTGGTCACCACTCCCATTGCTCCATTGTCTGAAGAGACTGTAACCATCCTTGGGGCTACAGGAAAGAAGGCTATTCAAAAGCCATTTTGCCATACCCGCCAGTGTGAAATAGCGAGCCACTTGGTTAAACATAAATTCCTGTATCTCCTGGAATGCTCAATTCCTCTCCTTGGGAGAGACATCCTTTCTAAGCTGGGAGCCCAGATTACTTTTGAGACATCGGGGGGCCACCCACTGACTCCGCCCAGGCCCCCAGCAGATTGTATGGTACAAAGTTTATTGCACCAGGTTGTCCTGATTTTTTAAATGAGTTTCCTCATGTGTGGGCTGAAAATAACTCCCTTGGCCTCGCTATTAATTGGGTCCCCATTATTGTGGATTTAATTCCTGGAGCTGTACCACAGAGGCAGCGTCAGTACCCGCTCCCGCTAGAGGCCCCGAGAGGCATTCAAGAACATTTGGCAGGGCTCAAGGACTCAAGGATTGGCGGAGTGCCAATCCCCATGGCCCACTCCCTTCCTTCCCATAAAGAAACCTGATGGAGGTTACAGACCAGTTCAGGATCTCCGCGCTCCGCGCAGTTAATAAAGTGACTGTCTCTCTCTACCCAGTGGTACCAAACCCATATACTTTGCTTGGACAAATTCCAGGATCAGCCCATTGGTTTACCTGTCTGGACCTCAAAGATGTGTTCGTCTGTATATGTTTAGCCCCATAAAGCCAGCCATTGTTTGCTTTTCAGTGGACTAACCCTGAGTCAGGATGGCAAATGCAGATGACCTGGAGGAGACTTCCCCAAGGGTTTAAGAATGCCCCCATGTTATCGGTGATGCTCTGGCGGCAAACCTTGCCACATTCCCCAGAGAACAGACACACTGTATGTGCTTCAGTATGTTGATGATCTGCTTCTAGCTGGGGAAACTAAAGAAGATTGCTTAGCCGGTACCAGAGCCCTCCTCCAACTTTTAACTGACCCGGGGTACCGCGTTTCATGGAAAAAGGCACAGATCTGTCAGCAACATGTAAAGTACCTAGGCTTTTACCTATCACAAGGCTAGAGTAAGTTGGGGGTGAGAGGCAATGGGTCATTACCTCCATACCCCAACCAAAAACTCATAACAACCTCCGAAAATTTTTGGGAGCAGCCAACTTTTGCCGGATCTGGATTCCGAGTTTTGCAGCTTTAGCAAAGCCACTCTATGAACTTTTAAAAGGACCTGAAAATAGTCCTTTTATTTGGACTGACACAGCAGAGGCTGCCTTTCAACGCATAAAGGACGCACTGGGGAGTGACCCTGTGTTGGGATTACCAGACATGAGCAAACCGTTTCATCTCTTTGTACATGAGAAGGACAAAGTGGCTCTGGAGGTCTTCACACAGACTGTGGGGCCTTGGCAGCGCCCCATTGCATATCTCTCTAAACATGTGGACCCAGATAGCGGGATGGACCCCTATCTCTGAGCAGGAGCACTTGCTGCCACTGTTCTCCTAATCAAAGAGGCAGATAAGCTCACCCTGGGACAGGTGCTCAGTGTTAAAACCTCACATGCCTTAATTTCCCTAATAAATGGGCCAGCGCACAGATTTCCCTCCAACTCCCGCCTCGCTCAGTATCAAGGTTTGCTCTGTGAGAATCCTCGGGTGGCTCTGGAAACTATCCATATGATTAACCTTGCCACCTTCTGCTGGAAGCCAGCTCCAGCAAACTGTCGTGTCAGGGGGTTCATGCAAGAACAAGAGGGCGTGGACGAATCTGAGGGGTGAGGGGGAAGGGAATGAGGAGACACAGACACTTGGTGAGGTGCAAGTATCTCCTGCGAGGGTCTCAGCAGTACTTTATTTATACATCACAAGCAAGCCATAGGAGTACATAAGCGTGTGCTTTCAAGTGAAAAACTAATAACTGCGGCATTTTTTCAAAGTCAACCTGGGGTCTCATGACCTCTTGCAAAGGTGATAATAATGATTGAAACCAGCCTGGGGTTCTTAGACCCCTTGCTTTCGAGATAACAATTATTTTTACATTTTTCTATAAATATATTTACCACACAAAATGTCCCCTTAACAACCATTTGTTCTCCACAACCAATAATTGTTCTGTTAACATTAAAACCAGCAAACAACAAAACTCATGTGACTAAAAGCTGACTTCCTTATAAATTCTAAGTTACTAATTGATCAAACTTTATAAAATTTCCTAATCTTATTAAAAAACATAATTACTGCTAAAAGCAAAAACTTCTTACTCCTATAATTAATCTATCACATAATTCTAATTTAATAGAAAATAGTAAATTATTAAAAATCAAAAACCCAAAGAATTCCAGTGCTGCATAAGCTGCACTGACATTTCTCTGACCTCAAACTACAAAGAACAAGCGAAATTCTATTAATTACTTAAAACAATATTTTTGCTTGTCACTCTTCTAATTATTTTGTCAACTACTATCTCTAACTTCAAACCAAAAAAAGTTGTACTTCTTCATATGGCCTTTGCCTTAAAAGACCACAACTTTATATCAAAGACTTGGCCGGGAATGTTTGCAGCCTTTAGTTTCCAGAAGTTTTTTAGGTGTGGCATATCACTTATTTTGAAAATGTCGTAGCATTATGACCATATGCTAAGGTCAGTTGCTTTTTTATGTACTAGCAGCAAAACAACTGTTTATAATGAAATCTTAGAAATCAAATTATAGGGTTAGGTGGAAGAGTATTGGTTGTTTGGCATACATTTGTAGAGGTGTGAACCTATATTCCAAAAACATACAGTGTTATAAATTAATGTTACCTCAATAGACATAATTAAAAATGAAAAAAATTCCATTTTCAAGAGTAAGTAGAAAAATCAACACTCTCAGAAATAAATTAAACACAAATATACAAGACCTTTTTCTGCATGTTGCGATTGTTAAGATATACATTTATAAATAAAACTGCAAATGCTGTATGACCACTTACTAAATAACTAATTTGATGAAATGGCACTGCATGATACAAACAGTACATTTTTGAGTAATGTGGGGTGGGGGAGTGGGGGGCGGGGTGCCTGACGGGCAGCTTTTTGTCCCCACAGCACTGGGAAATCAACTTGTACTGGAATATCACCAGATCACACATCTGGGGAAAACGGCTCTAGAAAAGCTCATCCAAAAACATTTTTTCATCAGTCTCTTGTCAACACTCTGTAAGTCAGTTAGTGAATGTTGTGTAACTTGTGCCAGAAATAATGCTCAACAGGCACTGGAGTTCTGGAAGAAAGTGAAATCTGCAACTAAGCTGACAGATTCTAGGAAGTGCTCTTGGTCCAAATCTGCTTCTCCTTTTTGCGTTTCCTCTTCTTTCTCCCTGAACTTTGCCTCTCTCTGGTCTTCACTTCACAAAGTGGGCTGTAGTTGAAGGCCACATGAAGAGGCAAACTTTATTCTTGTACATAATTTTGAAATTCCTGGGTGAGACCATAGTTAACCAGTTAGTTCAAGTTGCCAGAACTTCAACAATCAACAGTGGCCATGGACCATCTTACCTGTCATTCTATTTTACTGCCTGCTCTTTTTCTTGTAACAAGATGCTTAAACAGAATTTTGAAATACTCAGTTTTGAAACCTGCCCTAAATTTCCTCATGGTCAATGTCATAACGAAGTATACAAAATACACAAAATATGTCTAGCATAACAAAAAAGACAAAAATCAATTTGTTCCACCCTTACTTCCTTGCTTGCTCAACAGTCAAATTACATTTTTTAAAGATTTATTTATTTATGCATATAAGAACTAGGGTATAGGCCAGAGGTGTGTGTGTGGGGTGGAGTGGGGGTGGTGGTGAGAGGATTTACCAGAGACAGAGTGGGAAGCAGAATAGGCAGATCTAACGAAGTACACTGCTGAGAGAAGCAGTGGGTTAGTCAGGAGAGTTCTGCTGTGCCATGTGGGTAACTCCCTGGTAGGGGATTGAACTTGTGCTGCAGTGGCTGTGGATAGCTCTATAACCCCTTGCGCCACTAGGGAGGCCCCTCAAATTACATTTTTGATAGAGGATTGTGAAATGGGCTATTTCCAAAGAAGAATCATGAATTTGTTTTATACTCTAGAAATAGATGTTTATTAGATATGCAATTTGGATATAGCTTGCAGTTAAAATTTATTTCTTTGGGACATGAAATGTCATGAAAATGACATACAAATGTCATGAGAATAAGTTGAAATGAAAGCTAATGTTGTCACATTACATTCAAACAAAAATAATAAAATTGCAAGGAATCATAAAGTACATGCAAAACAGTATTAGGTAAAAAAGGTACTGTACCAATTTTATGATATCATTTGTAAAAGCTTAAAAACATCATCTCAATTTCAGTGATTCCTGGGTTGTGTGATAATGGACAATTATTGTGCACTTTTTATTTAATACTGGAACTGCTATTTTAATAATTTAAAAAGTTTTTTTAATAAAGAGAAGGTGCTATCCCTGGAGTAGGAATAGCACTGGAATAGTGGAAAC
Source organism: Talpa occidentalis (assembly GCF_014898055.3). Classification (NCBI taxonomy): domain Eukaryota; kingdom Metazoa; phylum Chordata; class Mammalia; order Eulipotyphla; family Talpidae; genus Talpa; species Talpa occidentalis. The sequence continues at coordinate 35,394,137 of NW_023602073.1, forward strand.
ACTGTCTTGATTGTGGACACTAATCAGTAGTGATACATTGCTAACGTGTCACCAGAAAAGGGTAAGAGCAGAGTGTGGTGCTGGATGAGAGCAATGCTGAAGAATATTCAGGTTCCTTTTAAATAAACTTTCCAGTTGAATACCCGATTATTCCCGTACCTTTAACTGAAAAGGTTTTCCTTGACCCCAATGCATTACTTTGCTGTGTTTGTTAAAAATTAAGTGATTGCCCAAGTTCAAAATTCAGTGAACTTTTAGTAGGTAAGTAAATCTAACATTTTTTAGGTAGATTTTTGAATGTTTAATTTATTAACTGGAATGAGCTAGTAAAATGTGTCTATTTCCAGACACTCCAATCTGTTCTGTTGATTCCTGTCAATACTTAGGTCAGTATCACATTGTCCTGATTAATGCAGCTTCGGTAAATTTTGAATTCAGGTACTGTAAGTTTTGCAATGTGTTCTTTTTCAAAAGGAAAAGGTATATATGTCCATTCACTTGTGCTTTCCTTTTTTCTCAGCAGTGTTTTATAACTTTTAGTGTGGAGGTCTTGTATATTTGTGTTTAATTTATTTCTGAGAGTGTTGATTTTTCTACTTACTCTTGAAAATGGAATTTTTTTCTTTTTTAATTATGTCTATTGAGGTAACATTAATTTATAACACTGTATATTTTTGGAATATAGGTTCACACCTCTACAAATGTATGCCAAACAACCAATACTCTTCCACCTAACCCTATAATTTGATTTCTAAGATTTCATTATAAACAGTTGTTTTGCTGCTAGTATATAAAAGAGCAACTGACCTTAGCATATGGTCATAATCCTACGACATTTTCAAATTTCTATATTGTCGCTAGTAATTATCAGGTACTTAGAATTTTTATGCAAGTAAATATTGTCGTTTTTACTTCATTTTCTTGCCAAATTCCATTGGTGAGGGACACCACTTTAACTTTGAGAGGTTATCTTGGCCCTGTGTTAAATTTTAGAGGGAAAACACTACTTTGTCTTTGAGCATTATATCAACTGTAAGATTTTTATTAATACCTTTTATCAGATAGAGGAAGTTCCTCTTCGATTCTATTTTGATTAGAATGGGTTTTTTTGGTCACGAATGAATTTTTAATATTGTCATGTGCTTTTTATTTATTTTATTTTATTTTATTTTATTTTTTTGACCAACTGTGGACAGAAGTATGTGTTCAGTGAAAAAATTTTCTGGTCTGTCCTTAAAGAGGTTCTGAATCTGTCAGATGATTCATTCAGTAGACTGCTTGAAGGAGATTGTAGTCTAGTGGAAGGAAATACTTTAAACCATGATTATTTGCTATATTTTTTTTAATAATAAATTTTATATTTATATTCCCCATACAATTTCAACCCCCCCATTCTGACCCCAATCCCTCCCCTCCCGCACCCCACCCCAAAAAGTGTCTCTGGTTCATAGTTTTTTGTTGATTTTAATTTTCACTTTCTTATAGTTATTAATTTTCCTGATCCCTTATTTAAGTTTTCTAGATTCCTGCTATGAGTGGGACCATCCGGTATTTTTCTTTTTCTTTCTGGCTGATTTCGCTGAGCATGATCCCTTCCAGCGCCATCCATGTTGCTGCAAATTGCATGTGTTTATCTTTTTTGAATGCTGAGTAATATTCCATGGTATATATGTACCACATCTTCTTGATCCAGTCATCTATTTTTGGGTATTTGGGCTGTTTCCAAAGCTTAGCTATTGTAAATAGCACTGCTATAAACATAGGGGTGCAGGTGTTCTTTGGAATTGATGTTTCTGTGTCCTTTGGGTAAATACCTAGGAGTGGAATTGCTGGATCATATGGAAGCTCTATATTTAGTAGGTCCAGAAATCTCCACACAGCTCTCCATAGTGGTTGGACCAGTTTGCACTCCCACCAACAGTGCAGAAGAGTTCCTTTTTCTCCACAACCTCGCCAACATTTGTTGTTGCTAGTTTTTTTAATATGTGCCATTCTCACTGGTGTAAGATGGTATCTCATGGTAGTTTTGATTTGCATTTCCCTGATTACAAGTGATGTTGAACATTTTTTCATATGCCTGTTGGCCATTTGCATTTCCTCTTCAGAGAAGTTTCTTTTTAGCTCTTCTGCCCATTTTTTGACTGGATTATTTTCTTTGTTGTTGTTGAGTCTCATCAGCTCTTTGCAGATTTTTGTGATCAGTCCTTTATCATTAGTGTTGGGTGCAAAAATGTTCTCCCAGTTGGTGGGGTTTCTCTTTGTTTTTGTTATTGTCTCTTTTGCTGTGCAGAAGCTCTTTAATTTGATGTAGTCCCAGCTGTTTATCTTTGCCTTCACTATCACTGCTTTGGGTGATATGTCTGTAAAGATGTCTTTAATGTGAATATCACGTAGTGTTTCGCCTATATTTCCTTCTATGTATTTATGGTTTCAGGTCTTATGTCTAGTTCTTTAATCCATTTTGAGTTGATTTTTGTGTATGGTGTGAGGTAGTGGTCAAGCTTCATTCTTTTGCATGTAGCAACCCAGTTTTCCCAGCACCATTTATTGAACAAACTTTCTTTGCTCCAATGCATAGTCTTTGCTCCTTTGTCAAAGATTAGTTGATCATAAATCTGTGGGTTTATTTCTGGATTTTCTATTCGATTCCATTGGTCTGTGTGTCTGTTCTTGTTCCAATACCATGCAGTTTTGATGATTATGGCTTTGTAGTATAGTTTGAAGTCTGGGAGTGTGATGCCTCCATTTCCTTCTTTTTTTTTCAGGAGAGCTTTGGCTATTCGGGGTTTTTTTGTGATTCCATATGAATTTCATCAATAATTGTTCTATTTCTTTGAAGAATGACATTGAAATTTTAATTGGAATAGCATTGAATCTATATATTGCTTTTGGTAGGATGGCCATTTTAATAATGTTTATTCTTCCAATCCATGAGCAGGGGATGTCTTTCCATTTCTTTGTGTCTTCTTCTATGTCTTTTAACAGTGTTTTATAGTTTTCTTTGTATAGGTCCTTCACCTCTTTTCTTAGATTATTCCCAAATATTTGATTTTTTTTTGTTTTGATAATAAAAGGGATGTTTTTTTTATTTCTTCTTCTTCAGATTTATTGTTTGTGTATAGGAAGGCTACTGACTTTTGCGTGTTGATTTTGTATCCTGCCACTTTACTGAACTGATTGATGAGTTGAATTAGTTTTTCTGTGGAGTTTTTGGGGTTCTCTATGTATATTATCATATCATCTGCAAATAGTGATAGTTTGACTTCTTCTTTTCCTATTTGGATTCCTTGTATGTCTTTCTCTTGTCTTATTGCTCTGGCTAGGACTTCCAGTATTATATTGAAAAGCTGTGGTGAGAGTGGACATCCTTGTCTTGTTCCAGATCTTAATGGAATTGCTTTCAGCTTTTCACCATTGAGAATGATACTGGCCTTTATGATGTTGAGGTATGTTCCTTGTATCCCAAGAATTTCAAGGGCTTTTATCATGAAAGGGTGTTGTACTTTGTCGAAAGCTTTCTCAGCATCTATTGATAGTATCATATGGTTTTTATAGTTCTTTTTGTTGATGTGTTGGATAACGTTGATTGATTTTCTGATGTTGAACCATCCTTGTGTCCCTGGAATGAATCCTACTTGGTCGTGGTGAATTATCTTATGGATACATTGTTGGATTCTGATAGCTAAAATTTTATTGAGGATTTTTGCATCAGTGTTCATTAGGGAGATTGGCCTGTAGTTTTCCTTTTTTGTGTTGTCCTTGTTCGGTTTTGGTATTAGTGTAATGTTGGCTTCATAGAACGTGTTTGGTATTGTCCCTTCCTTCTCAATTTTTTGGAAGAGTTTGTGAAGGATAGGCACTAATTCGTCTCTGAATGTTTGGTAGAATTCATTTGTAAATCCATCAGGTCCTGGTTTTTGTTTTTGGGGAGGTTTTTGATAACCATTTCAATTTTGCTACTAGTAATTGGTCTGTTTAGGTGTTCTATTTCTTCTTTATCTAGCTTTGGGTGATTGTAGAGTTGTAGGAATTTGTCCATCTCCTCTAGATTGTTGAACTTGTTTCCATATAACTGTTTATAGTAGTTACTGATTATTCTTTTGATTTCTGCTGTGTCCGTTGTGATTTCTCCTCTTTCATTGATGATCCTGTTTATTTGTGCTTTCTCCCTTTTTTCCTTTGTGAGCCTGGCTAGGGGTTTGTCTATTTTATTGATTTTTTCGAAGAACCAGCTCTTGGTTTCATTGATCTTTTGGATTGTTTTTTTAGTTTCAATTTCATTTATTTCTGCTTTGGTTTTTATTATTTCTTTTCTTCTACTGGTTTTGGGTGTTTTTTGTTGTTCTTTTTCTAGATCTTTGAGCTTCGAGATTAGGTTGTTTCTTTGAGTTCTTTCTTGTTTCTTGATGTGGGCTTCTATTGTTATATATTTTCCTCCTATTACTGCTTTTGCTGCATCCCATACATTTAAGATATTGGTGTCCTCCTTGTCATTCAATTCAAAGAATTTTTTAATTTCTTCTTTGATCTCCTCATTAGTCCAGTGGTCTTCCAGTAGTGTGGTTTTTAATCTCCATGAGGTAGGAAAGTTCCTTGCCTTCTTTTTATGGTTTATTTCTAGTTTGATGCCTTCATGGTCAGAAAAGATGGTTGGTATGATTTCAATCTTGGTGTATCTGTTGATGTTTGTCTTGTGCCCCAGTGTGATCGATCCTGGAGAATGATCTGTGTGCACTTGAGAAAAATGTGTACTCCGTTTTTTTTTGGGTTTAGTGTTCTATAGATGTCTGTTAAACCCAAATGCTCTAGGTCCTTATTTGGAGCTTTAGTTTCTTAACTTATTTTTTGTCTTGTTGATCTATCCATTGTTGATTGTGGTGTGTTGAAGTCTCCCACTACGTATGTGTTTTCTCTGATGTCTGTTTTCAGAGAGGACAACAGTTGTCGGATATATTTTGGTGCTCCTTCGTTGGGTGAGTATATGTTAATGAGTGTTATTTCTTCTTGAAGTATTGTCCCCTTGATCATAATGTAGTGACCATTGGGGTCTCTTTTTATTTTTTTGAGTTTGAAATCTGTTTTATCTGATATAAGTATAGCTGTTCATGCTTTCTTTTTTGGTCCATTTGCCTGTAGGATTGTTTTCCATCCTTTAACTTTGAGTCTATTTTTATCTTTTGTAGCTAAATGTGTTTCCTGGAGACAGCTAAAGGTTGGGTTTTGTTTCTTAATCCAGGCTGCAACTCTGTGTCTTTTTATTGAAGAGTTTAGTCCATTTACATTTAGAGTTAATATTGATATGTTAGCATTTGTATTTGCCATTGTGTTTGTCTTTCCTTTGATTTTATTTATTTATTCTTTTAATAACTTTTTTTTTGGCCTTCTTTCGTTGTTATTCATCCCTCTGAGGTTCTGGCTTTAGGATTCCTTGCAGTATTTTTTGGAGTGGGGTTTAGTCATAATGAAATTCCAGAGTTTCTGTTTGTCTAGGAAAGTCCTTATTCTTTCTTCATAGAGGAAGGAGAGCTTTGCAGGATAGAGTATTCTTGGTTGGCATCTGTTTTCTTGGAGTCTGTTGACTATGTCCCTCCACTCCCTCCTTGCCCATAGTGTTTCTTCAGAGAAGTCTGATGTCAGCCTGATTGGTTTTCCTTTGAATGTTATCTGTTTCTTCCCTCTTGTCAGCTTCATTATTTTTTCCTTGTCCTGGATTCTTGGGAGCTTTACTGTTATGTGTCTTGCTGTATTTTTCCTTTCGTCGTGGAAGTTTGGTGTTCTTTTTGCTTCTTGTATATCAATTTTCAGCTCCTTCTTCACATTTGGGAAGTTCTCTTCAATTATCTCTTTGAATATTTTCTCTGTTCCTACATCCCTCTCCTCTCCTTCTGGTATTCCTATAACTCTTATATTTCCTTTCCTCATGGAGTCAGATAGTTCCCGAAGTCTTTCTTCGTTCTTTTTCCTTCTTACTTCTCTTTCCTTTTCTGTTTTGGTTCTTTTTATTTCTGTGTCTTTAAGAGTACTTATTCGTTCTTCCATTTCATCTATTCTGCTTTCATTGCTTTTCCCAGAGTTCTTTAGTTCCTCCATTAATTCTTTGTTCTCCTGCGTTTCTTTTGCTTCCCTCTTTAGGGACTCAATTTCATTCTTCTGACCATTGTTTTCCCTCTTTAGGGACTCAGTTTCCTTCTTCTGATCATTGTTTTCCTTTATGAGTTCTGTCATTTTTTTAATCACCGTAATTTTAAATTCTCTTTCTGGAAGGCTCAGAAGTTCTTCCAAGTTACTGTCGTTGCAATCTGGGGTGTGGTTTTCTTTTTGTGGTGTGCTTTTTTCCTGAGGAGTTGTTAGGTTGCGTGTGATTCTTCTACTCCCTACTGTCTGTTTTCTAATTTGTCGTATGCATTGGGACACTGTGTTGCTGGGACTGACCGGCATCTTGGGTGAGCTTCTCCGCTCCCCTCTGGCTCCTCCAGGAGCCATCTGTCGGTTTCAAGCAGTCTTTACTGAAGAAAGGCCCCTGTTCTAAAATGCCAATGTGGGGACACACTCCCCTGTGCACTTGTCTGCCCCTGCGGTGGGTTCCCGCTCCCCCTCTGGGTTTGGAATGCAGGCCAGAAGGGCCTGGTGTGGGCGAGCTTCCCCGCTCACCTCTGGCTGCTGAGGGAGCCTTCTGCAGGCAGTCTTTACTGAAGAAATGTCCCTGTTCTAAAATGGCAATGCGGGACGCACTCCCTGCGCATCCGGTCTTAGGCACACTCTTCTGCGCGCCCGGTCTGCCCCGGCCATGGGTGCCCGCTCTCCCTGTGGGCTCAGACTGCTGGTCTGAAGGGGCCTGGGGTGGGCTAACTTCCCAGCTGGCCATGGGCTCCTCCAGGAGCCTTCTGCCGGTTTCAAGCAGTCTTTTCTGAAGAAAGGTCCCTGTTCTATGGGGTGTTAGTGACTTTTTTTCTGGTCGCTAAGTGGTGCCAGAGATCTCTCTATTGTTCTTGGGGAGCTGTTTTTTTTCCACCCCGTGGGACAGGGAATAGAGTGGGAATGGTAGGGAAAACCTCAATGGCTTTGGGGTACTGTGTCTGCCTTGTGCCCCACCGACGTAGAGGACCCGCACCCCGAATTTCATGCCCTGCTTCTCAATTCCAAAGCCCTCAGGTCCAGGACGCAGGCTGTAGCCCAGTTCCGTGGCTGCAGGAATGGTGCCTTTTGCACCCCGCTCCCGTGTCCGGGCGCCTGGTTTCTGATTACTCAGTGAGGGGACTTTCACCTCAGTGAGGGCCCCCACACGTCTCCCCGCAAGCCTAGGTCGCAGGCGCGGGTACCTGGGCAGCCGTGATCCGAGTTTGCTTTTCAAGCGCACAGCTTTTCCGCGCAAGCTTACTGGCCGGCCCAGGGCTGTGTGCAGGTCTCCAGAGTCTCTGTTGTTCTCTAATAGCGCCCGGAGCCATTCGCTCACCTCCTCGGCGAATCCTGCAGGGTTCTCCACAGCTGCAGTTCACAGGGTGTGTGGCTGAAATAGTTCCTTTCCACTCACAGTCCCACTTGATGCGTAGTTTGTTCTTGTTGGTCGGTTTAGTTTGTTTTTTTCCTCCTCTCTGTTGGTCGGAGAGTGCCGACTTTGTGGGTGGGGGAGGGGAGCAGGGTTCTGCGCTTTCCTCCCTTTAGTCCTCTTTATGGCAACTTTCTTCTTCGGGTAGTTTGCTGGAGTCATCCGTTATCTTCCGTGTCCAGTTCTCACTGGGACTGCCGCTTTTCTCCCTGTTAACTTTTTTTAATGG
>NW_023602073.1:35402011-35423184 GCF_014898055.3 Talpa occidentalis
GACTTAGGAGCTTTTTGTCCTTTTCCCTTTTCCCTTTTCGCTTTTCCCTGTAAAAGAAGTAATCACGGTTCCCCTTTTAGAGCCCACGAGAATGTGTCAGCAGTTTGGACATGTTCAGTGACCATGTCTGTTCTGCCAAGGATCTCACCTTTACTCTTAGAGAGAAGCTGAGTCACCCCCTTCTCATCTGCCCATCCTGGGACGTCTCTCCCTCCCTCTCCTGATGCCTCAGGGCCCGAAACACAGAGCAGACATCACAGGCTCACACCATTATTCTTCAGAATTCATAAGAATGTAATTCCCCACACACATGCTATTAAATTTTGGTCTATTCACCCATGAATCTGTCTGTTGTGGATTTGCTCATCCATTTAGTCTTAGAAAAACTCAGAGGGGAAGGGGGTAATTCTCCCTTGCCCCAGCACAACTCCCTCATCTGAAAAAAGCCTCATTTCTATTACCTTAGTGGGTAAAAAACTTATCTCTTTTGTCTAAACCTCATCAAAAAGTCATCAAAAGTTATCACTTTAATTAATAATACAAAGATGTAAATTTAAATGTCCTCATTTAAATAGGGGTTTTGTCCATTTTTTTCAGAGGACCAGTAAGATGACAGTAATTTATTCAAGAGTTATTAAGATACGCTGTGCCAGGCATGGCCGTAGGTGCCAATGAACAAATCAGGCAGCCCCTGATCCCATGGAGGAAAGTGGCAGATGCTAATATTTGCCTATTGCAAAAACTATTCAACCCCCACCCCTCTTTTTTTTTTTTTTTTACTAAAAGAGGCTATTTTATTTGGAGCCAATGTGTCATGTTTTTTCAAAGTCACATTTCCTAGTTCCCTATGTACCAATAACAGACCACATGACATTATTTTGATTGATGAAATATAGGTAAAAAACTTATATTCTGAGTTAGCATTGGTCAAATTTCTTGACAGAAAATTAGTGAGGGGGGAAACATTGGACCTCTGGGCGTGGAGTGTTCCAGACAGAAGATCAGCAATTGCCAGCATCCTGGGATGGACCATGTCTGGAGGATCCCAGGAACAGCAAGAATGGCAGTGCTGCTGGAATGCAGGTGTTGGGGAAGAAACAAATCTTTGTCCATCCTTGAAAGTTCCCATGACAGGAAACTGATTAAGTAGCCATAAAATAGAATAGCAAGAGCAAAGATACATCTTATTGCATGGGCACAGAGGCCCAAACATGGCTAGTGGAACTTCTTGGTTATTCCAGTGAGGTTATGTAGTAATAAAACTTGGAAGGAAAGAGATCTTGGATCTTCTGTATTTCAATTTTCTTCACCTCAAAATAATCAGCCTGCCATGTTAGCATACCCTGGGGCAGGCTGGATGGTCTTGAGAAGCTAGCAAAGAGGGCAAGGTGGAGAGTTCAGAGTCAGAGAGGTAAACAGATAATGGAGGGTTTTCCAGGCCCTGGTAATATAGACTCCAAAAAGTATAGAACTGTAAAAAACTGATGTAAGAGATACAGAGATGAAAGAGTTTAGAGAATAGTTGTCAGACAACTGAAGGAGAGGACATATGAGCTGGCAAAACATGGCGAAGTAGAAGAGAGGGACGAAATGAAGAGCCAGTGGGGTGGCATAAAGGACAAAGGGCTCTTCTGCAAACATAGGAAAGGATGTGGAGGGCATAATCGCTGTCCTTAATTAATATGTAAGTAAACTGAAACTGCCATATACAGCCAAAAAGGGTCAAGTAGATCTGATAGCTAAAGAAGACAGACAAAATCCAATACAGGGGCGGCTCCCTGGTGACACAAGGGTTAAAGACAGTGCTATCAAGCTACTGCCAGCCAATGCAGCATGAGTTTGATCCCCAGCTGGCCAGGGAGCAGCCTACATTGTGCAGCAGACCTATCTCGCCCGCTGCTCCCCTCAGCAGTGCATTTCAGTAGATCTTCCTGTTCTGCTCCCCACACTCTGGTGAATCCTCTCACCTCCCGTGCCTCTAACCTGCACCCCAATTCTTGTATGTATAAATAAATAGATCTTAAAAAAAACAATATATACCTACTATTTATGAAGAAGAGACCAAACCAAATGCAAGAGAAAATTATTCAAAAGAATGATTTAATAAACCACCTTCAGAGGAAATGAAGGAGACTGAACACTATAACATGTTATGGGGAAATGTTGATTCAAAATGATCACCTCTCAGATGCATCTTTGGGCACCCAGGCAGACATTTCAAATACCTGTACAGACAAAAAAAAAAAAAACACAAAAAACAAAAAACAAACCAGGCTATTCTCAGTTACACTTAATTCCTGAACAGTGCAGGAATACCTGGAACTCCTCATTAAAGAAAATATGACTCATTAATTTTTAAAAATTCTATACTGTGGTTAACTAAAATAGAGCTTTTTGATGTATAGTTTATGAATTCTGATGCTGGTATGGATTTTCGGGAGCACCACACAATAAAATTACAGAGCAATCAAAACAATTCCCTTCTGTTAAATCTTTTGTCATATACTCTTTCCCTGCAAAGTTTAAGAACTGAGCAATTTTCAGTTGCTACCATTTTGTCTGGAAGAAGGTCATACAAATGGAATCACGCAACAGGCAACATTTTGAGACAGATTTTTTTTTTCCCTCTGCATATCGCCTTTAAGCTCTGGTTGAGTTGTTGAGTGCATCAATAGGTTTTTATTTATTTACGATTGAGTAGTATTTGGATGGTTTGTATGCATTTTTCATTCATCTACACAATGAAGGATACTGTGTTGTTTCCAGTTTTTGTGCTTGTGAATAAATTTACCATAAGCTTTCTATTATCAAATCCATTCAGTGAGCTTTTAAATGTAGTTATTGCATTTTTTTATATATATTTAAATACCCTTTATTTTTATAGCAGTTTTATGTTCATATCAAAAGTGAGCAGAAAGTATAGAGTCTCCACTTACTTGCCCCCCAACATGACAGCCCTCCCTACTCCCAACATCCTGCACTGGAGTGGAACACTGTCATACAGTCAACCAATGTTACTATATTTTCATTTATATCTTCTATTCTCTCACTGAGATTGTTTGCAATTACTGGGCTGAGCATTTTCATAAGGGCTGCTTTAAAGTTTTCAGATGATTCCACATCCCACGTGTAGAGTAAATGACCCTTTCATGCCCTCCCGCCTGCATAGATGTCCAGGGTGAAGGATGTGGTCGGGGCACACATGCCTTTGATTGTGGACACCTGGGCCCAGGAAGCACAAGGTGCATATATGTAAGTACAGGCACCTGTGCTGATGGGGCTGTAAAGGCAGTGACACTACAACCACCACTCAGTTTGGGGGACCACTTTGAGGTGAGGCCACGAGATGACAGGAGACTGAGAATGCCAGAGAACACTAGAGAGAGGTCAGCGAAAGAGCAAAGATTTGCAAGGAGCTGTGAGGCTTGTCAGCCTCCAGACCCCCCCGGACACCCTTCCTGTCCCATGCCTGCTTCCTTGCATGCCAGCCTCCCTGCCTGGTGTGCCTTGGCCTGGTTCCCTGAGAGAGCATTAAAGCCTATAAAATCCACCGAGGTCTCCAGGACTCTCATGACCTGTCTGCCTGAATGGACAGTGAACCGGTCCTGTGCGCGTTTGCACTAGACCATGCCATCCTGGAGTTGACATCTGTCGATTGTCTCTCCCCTGAGAACTGAGATTTTCCTGCCAATTCACATGTCCAGTAATTTTGGATTACAATTTAGATTACTTGGCTATTTTGATTAGACCATGCCCCTTGATTAATTTTATGGAGAATATTGACTTTTTTTTAAAGTCAGCAATCGGTGTGGTTAAGTTATAACCATAAGTTCAGACCATTTTTCTGTGGATTATGTTGTCAAAGACTTTGCAACATTAGTTGGAGCTATTCCCCCATGTTCACCACTGCTGGTGGCCTCTCTGGTACTTAGGTGGTGATTTATTTTAGTCGGCAATGCTGCTATAACAAATTCCATAGACTGGGTGCTTAAACAAAAAATATTTATTTCTGACTGTTTTGGAGGCCTGGACATTCAAGACCAATTCACATTGGAGAGGGGCCTTTTAGCTAGCTACTCTTTTGCTATATCCTTACCTGTCAGAGGGCGATCATCTGTGACAAGTCACTTCTCATAAGGGTACTAATCCAAGTCTTTTTCTTTGAAACAAAATTGATTTACTTATGCATACAAGAACTGGGGTACAGGCCAGAGGTGCAGGGGGTGAGAGGATTCACTAGAGACAAAGTGGGGAGCAGAACAGGCAGATTAACTGAAAATATACTGCTGAGGGGAGCAGCAGGTGAGGCAAGAGAGGTCTGCTCCACCATATGTGGGTCAGCTCCCTGGTGGGGTTCCAACTCAGGCCATAGCAGTGATAACGCTGAGACTTAACCCCAAGGCCAACAGGGAGCCCCCATATATGTACTTTCATCTCATCATATCAGATATTATTAAAATGCGGATCTTAGAATGATAAAATAAGGAAGGCAAATTTTATTGCTTCAACCAGGAAATTTTGAATTGAAAGTCCTCGGGTATTTTATTCTGCAAATAAGCAGTGGTGAAAAATAACTACCACAACAGTACTAACTAACAACAGTAGCAAAACAGTGCCAAGGAGGGAACAGGCCACTGTCAATGAGTTGTTATCTGTGTGCACAATTGCACAAGCACTGAGGCTCAGGGTCCAACAACAAGTTTATTTAAGTCATCGCCATGAGTGAAACTGAGCTTAAACCTGATTGGTCCATCGCCTGATTAGCCCATTTATGACGTAGGTGCCAGATTTAAAAGGGAAAAGCCTGGAGCCTGCACAGAGGTCAGGGCAGGCTTTTGGGCTAGGGTGGACACAGTGGGGACAGAGGCACACCATACCCAGGGCCCTTGGATGGGCCAGTGTAACTGCAGCAGGAAGGGATGGGGGGCATGGGGAGGAGGAGGTGGCTGCAAAGTGGGCTCTGCTGGGAGCCTGCCTTGTTGACCTGGCACTCTGTGGGTCCCTCTGCCAGCAGCCCCAAGGATCAGCAGTCCCAGAATAGCCCTAATGGGGCCCAATACTCCTCCAAGTCCCCCTGGGCCAGAGGCCATAGGGCTCAGGGCTGCCTCTGTACCAGAGACCCAGGGCTGTGCTCTCTGGCACGACCTGGGAACCATGGCCAGGCTGGGCTGCCTCTGCTGTGAGTGGCTGGGCCAGCTGGCCCACAGGCAGCACACATGGGCAGTGAGCGGGAAACTCCCTTCTCTGCTTGCTGCTTTCAGAGCTATCTGTGCTGGCTGACCCACAAGCTATATAAGAGGGTGGTCCCCAGGAAAGGGGAGGTTACAGGTTCCCTGCCCTACCCGAGGGAGGGTGGAGCTGAGCAGGGAGGAAGAGAAACTGGAGAGAGACTGGTGAGAGGCCCAGGGAAGTTAACAATGCAGCGTTTATCTTGGTTTTGATTGTGCAGCTTCCGTCCCAGACATGCTGGGCTTCTTCTGCCCTTTCCTATGGGTCCCCACCTGAAGGTACCTTAGACTTGTGGCAGCTTTCAGGCTTCACTGGCCCTGCTTTGGCCCAACCTTATTTGACTGAGCATTTACCCGTAAGAGGGTGGGTAACTTTGGATGCTTGATTTGGAAACTATATGATCAATTCTTGCCCTTCTCTTCATTTTATTGCTCACTAATGGTATTAAAGTTCCTTTCTTTTAGAGGTCTTATGCCCTAAAGTATGTGTTGTCTTGATGTGGTGGATGGCAAAACCTATTTAGAGTGGGCAGGTTTGGGGGTTCTGGGCTGCCCCTCACCTTGCTGTGTAACAGGTGTACATGCGGGGACCACCGGCCCTAACACAGCAGCACACCTGCTGCTTAGGCTGTGGGGGGAGACTGTTCTGTCCTGTGGCCTGTGCTGTTGGGGATCTGTTTCACTACTACTCAGTTGTTACAATAATCTGCATTCTTACTAGCCTCACCTCAGTGTGAGAGAGCCAAGATAAAGGAAATTAGGCCCAGTAGGATAAGTTGCCCCAGTCCTGATTGAACAGGTGGATTAAATCATAGACTGGCAAGTCCTGGCCAAGCAATTGGGCCCACTACACTGACATGAAGCTCCCTGGGAGATAAAAATTACATCCTGGCACCTTTGTGGTGTGGTCCCTCTAGATGTCTCATTGTTCTGCACATGGACTCTGAGTAATTTTTTTCCTCCCGCACCACACGTCATCATAAGGATACAACTAGTGATCATCTCCTCATTTCCTGGAGGGAGGAAACTGAGCGCCCACACTCAGCTGGACCAGCACTATGTGTGCAGGCTCAGGAAAAGCCCAACCCAGAAGTAGCTCCCTCCTCTTTACCTCGGGAACTCACCCTTTAAATAGTTCCGCCTAACTCCCTTAGGAGAACTGGGTCATATTCTTTTTTCCCAAACTGGCTCCCTCAGTCATGAGTCTAATAAATCCTCACCTGGTTCAAATACCACCAGCACTCTCTGGTGAATCCTTTCCCTAGAGTGCAAAGAACCCACTCTTTTGGGGTGAGGTCCTACAACAAGTGCAAATGACAAAATAATGAAGAAACGATGTCTAAATAAAATCTTGAAAATAGTTTTGACACATGGATTCCACGAAAAGTTCCTGGGGACTTCAAGGGTTCCACAGACCACACTTTCAGAAACGCTTTTCTGATAAACTAGGAGAGTTTTTCAAGTGTTCTGTATCTGCCTCCTCTTGGTTTCCTAGAATCCTCCTTGGGTTGGATTCCCTGATTCCCAAAGCTTGTTTTAGATCTTTGCCCTGAAATCTTCTGCAACTCACCTCTCAGAAATGGGGTGCCAGAGAGTGTCCACCGCCTGAGACAGGAGATGGAGGGATGGGTGCTTCCCTTTGGTACTGGGAAGTTTATACCTGTTTGGGTTTTGTTTTACACCAGCTTAATATGGAGTCTCAGCTCAAAGAGAGATCTGACATATTCTTTAAGAGGAATACTGCGGGCCCTTTCATTCTCCATATGTCTAATGCATTTGACTTGATGCCCACAGAGCATGAAGACGTGTGCTATCCCACAGAATATTCTGAGACAAGGGATAATTCTATATGTGCACTGTACAATGTGATGCTGATAATTCATTGGTTATTGAGCACTTGAAATGTGGGCTTTTTAGCTGAGATGTTGAATTTTTTATTTTTAAATTTTTTTAAAGATTTATTTTTATTTATACAAGAACTGGGGCACAGGCCAGAGGCATGGGAGGGTGAGAGGATTCACCAGAGACAGAGCGGGGAGCATAACAGACAGACTGACGACATACACTGCTGAGGGGAGCAGCGGGTGAGAAAGGAGAGGTCTGCCATGCCATGTGGGACCCTCACCGGCCAGCCGGGATCGAACTGGAGCTGCAGAGGCTGCGGACAGCTTCACAGCACTGCACTCAACCCGCTGCACCACCTGGGAGACCCTAATTTTTTTTTTATTCAAACCAAAAAATCCCCATAAATGACTATTAGCTACCATATTGGAAATCGCATATCTAGGATGTCCTTAGTTTTCAACATCTGTCCCCTCAAAATACTGTGTGACTCAAAGGTAAATGTTCATTGAAATTTTCTTCATATGGTTGTCATCGACTTATCTGTGTGGGTCTGACACACAACGTTAAAATATAACATACCCAAGGAAATATAATTAACATGTATTTTAACAACTAGACTGTAGAGATATTAGGCAAAAATGATTTATAACACCAAAGTCTTAACTGTTCAAAAGTGCCCATCATGGAGCCAACCCTTGGCTCTGTTATAGTGGGAATCTTGGTGTTTTCATTAACCTGGTAAATATAAGCAGGCACATTAAGTCTCCATTTATCACCAAAGAAATTTTAGTGAAAGAACACAGTATTAGGTAAGTAGAAGAAAGGAATTAATAAAAGTTAAAGCACATATAATAAAATAGCAATTAAAAAGGCAGGGCCTCCCTGGGGTCTAGGGGTGAAGTCTTAGCACTATCACCCCTACAGCCTGATCCCCAGCCTGAGAGCTGACCCACATGGCCCAGCAGATCTCTCCTGCCTTACCAGCTACTCCCCTCAACAGTGTATTTCAGTAGATCTGCCTGTTCTGCTCCCCACACTGTCTCTGGTGAATACTCACCCCCAGCACCTCTGGCCTACACCCCAGTTCTTCTATGCAAAAATAAATAATTTTTTTTTAAAGATATAAAAAGACGGGGGGGAAAACTATAAACTATAAACCCAGATATTCAGCTGGGGAGGGAGAGAGATAGGGATCAAAACAGGGGAGGGAAGAGCATAAGACTATAGTGACGGTTCATAGAAGTCTTGGTGGTGGTAATTCACCTGTGAGGAGAATGAACAATGATGCAAAAATATATTAATAATTTTTTTTAAAGAAATAAAAGGACAGTCCAGAAGATCAATGAAACCCAAAGCTCTTTCTTTGAAAAATGAATAGTTGGGCCTCCCCTGGTGGCGCAGGTGTTTGAGCACCGCGCTATGAAACTGTCTGCAGCCTCTCCAGCGCTGCTTGGATCCTGGCTGGCTGGTGAGGTCCCACATGGCGCAGCAGACCTCTCCTGTCTCGCCCACTGCTCCCCTCAGCAGTGTATTTTGTCAGTCTGCCTGTTCTGCTCCCCACTCTGTCTCTGGTGAATCCTTTCACCCTTCCGCGCAACTGGCCTGTACCCCGGTTCTTGTATAAAATAAATAAATAAATCTTAAAAAAAGAGAAAAATGAATTGTAGATAAAACTTTAGCTTAACTCACTAAAAAAAAAGAGGGAGAAAAATAAAATAAATAGGATCTAAAATGAAAGAAAAGTTACAAAAGACACTAGATATTCAGAGGATAAGAGATTTCTATAAGCATTTATACCCATACAAATTCAACAACCAAGATGATACGGACAGATTCTTTGAATTATACAATCATCCAAGAGTGAATAGGGAAGGAATAGAAAACCTGAACAAACCAATCACAAGCAAGGAAATTGAAACAGTAATCAAAACTCGCTCCCAAAACAAAAGTCCAGGACCAGGTGGCTTCACAAATGAGTTCTACCAAACTTTCAAAGATAAGCTAATAACTATCCTGCTCATATTCTTTCAAAAAGTTAAGAAAGAAATTTTTTCCAAACACACTTTCATGAAGCCAACATTATACTAATACCAAAACAAAGAAAACTGCAGACTTATCTCCCTGATAAACACAGATAAAAAATTCTCAATAAAATCTTAGCAAACCAAATCTAACAATGCATTAAAATGATTATACACCATGACCAAGTGGGATTTATAACAGGAACACAAGGAAGGTTCAAACATCCAAAAAGCAATCAATGTAATGTACCATATCAACAAAAAGAAAAGGAAAAACCACATGATCGTATCAGTAGATGCCGAGAAAGCATTTGATAAAAGCCCTTGATTGAAAGCCATTGACTAAAGCCCTTGAAAAACTTGGAATAAAAGGAACACATCAATATAACAAAAGTCACATATCATTTTCAGTGGTGAAAAATTGAAAGCCTTTCAGTTCTGGTGCAAGACAAGGATATACACTTCATCACCATTATTCAACATAGTATAGAAGTCCTAGATAGAGAAATTAGGCAAGAAAAACAAATAAAAGGAATGCAAGTTGGGAAAGCGTTAAAGCCATTTTCTGTAGAAACATGAAAATTTACATAGAGAACCCCAAAGACTCCACAGGAAATCTAATTGATGCAATAACCCAGTTCAATGAAGTGGCAGAATACAAAATCAACACACAAAAATTCAGTTGCCTTTCTAAATGTAAATAGTGAACTAAAAGAAGGAGAAATGAAGAAAATCATCCCATTCATAATCTCACCAAAAAAATAAATATCTGGGAAAAAAATCAAAGAAGGTAAAGGAACTTTACAGGGAAAACTATAAGATATTGTTAAAAGAAATAGAGAGGACAAAAATAAATGAAAAGATATTCAATGTTCATGGTTTGGTAGAATCAACATTGTCAAAATGGCCATCTGACCACAAACAATTTGCAGATTCAATGAAATCTCAATATAAATCCTAATGGATTTTTCAATTCAAAGAAAAATAACAAAGATTTTGAAATTCATATGGAATCACAAAAATGCCCTAGTAGCCAAAGCTCTCCTGATCAAAATGGAGAAAAATAGAAGTATCACACTTCCTGACATCTGTACTAAAAATTTAAACACCATGGTTTTGTTTCAGGGGGTGGGGAGGCATCCATACACACAGATCAATGGAGTAGAATTGAGAGCCCAGAAATGAGACCATAGATTTATGGACAATTAATCTTTGACAAAGCAGCAAAGAATCTACACTGGAACAAGGAATGCCTCTTCAGTAATTGATATTGGGACTACTGGACTGCCACATGCACGAGAATGAAACTAGACCACCATAACACACCGTGCAACTCAAGATAGATAAAAGACTGGGATGTAAGACCTGAAACCATAAAATACACAGATGAAAACACAAGCAAAACACTCCATGAAGTAAACCTCAGAAATATCTATAGATTCATCTTCAGCATCAAGTTAAACAAAGGAGAAAATATACAACTAGGATTACATCAAACAAAAAGCTTCTGAACGGTGAAAGGGACAGTGACATAAACAAAGAGGCACCCTACTGAATGGAGAAAATATTTGCATAGCACATATATATCTTACAAGGAATTGATACAGAAGATCTACAGGATACTCACACAGCTCAACCAAAAGAAAATGAACAACTCAATCAGAACATGGGCAGAAGAACCTGTCTCCAAGAAGACATGAAGATGGCTCTGACATGTGAAAAATGCTCATCATCAGCCAGGGAAATTCAGATCAAATCCACAGTGAGATACCACCTCACTCCTGTGAGAAGGGCTCATATTAAAAAAAACAATAAATGAGTGCTGGTGAGGGCCTGGCGGGAGAGGAACCCTATCACACTCTTGGTGGACAAGTCCAGCCCCTGTGGAAGGAAGTGTGGACATTTCTCAAAAGACGAAAATGGACGTAAACATGTTCCAGGGATTGCACTCCTAGGTCTCTATCCAAACAGCACAAAAACATTAATTTGAAAGCATCTGTACACTCCTATTTCTAGCAATACCATTTACAATAGCCAATATATGGAAGCAACTTAAATTCCCAAGTACTTATGGGTGGATCAAGAAGACATGGCACATACACTCAATGGAATATTACCAACGATCAAAACAGATAAACTCATGCCATTTGCAGCAACATGGATGGAGCTGGAAAGGATGATTCTAAGAGAAGAGAGCCAGAAGGATAAAGGGAAATAAAGGTTGTGTCACTTATATGTGGAATCTAGAGAAACTAAGCAAAGGATCAGACAAAGACACACAGTGAGCCTGACCCTAGAAATCAGACCTTAGACCTGACACACAGGAGCAGAAGGGGAAGGAAAGGGGGAGAGTAGGGAATGGGGGGCTGTTGGAGGAGGCTGTGTGAACTCTGGTGGGGGAAAAACTGTATGACCCCAACTGAGGGGAGAAATTCTACATTGTGAAAAAAAAAAAAAACAAGAATGATTTAACAAAAAAAATATGTCTGTAGAGTATGATGCAGCAAAGCACATGATCTCGAAGGAAACGCCAAGATTGAATCCTCATTCTGCTCCCTCTTGTGTAGCCTTGAAATAAGGGTTATAATTTTCCAAGCTCAGTTTTAAATAAGGGGCAATAAGTCCTTGAGGACACAGCTATGGGAGTGGAAACTGCATCCCCTCCCACCTGAGGGAAAGAAAGGTGAGTTGACTGGTGACCCCTACTTCCCGCTTCTCAGGGTCAGGAGGGGCTATCATCTAGGAGGGGCTTTGATAATGCAGGTAGTTATGTTCACAAGTCGTTTTTAATAATACAATCAGATCAGAGATTCTAGTGTTGGCAGCAGCGGTGATTTGAGAATGCAGGAGCTCATCTCTCTTGGACAGTGCCTGGTAATCGATAACAGAACAAGCCACCAAGACTTTCAACTTCAAAAACTCAATAATAGTCCTAGAGTTTGCCAGTCACATAAGACCTAGAACCTTCCCCTTCTGCAGCACGGGGTGACATGTGTGTTTGAGGTCTTTGCAAACCACACCCTCCTGGCCTGCTGGACATGAGAAATGTCCTCTTCCTGTGCTGCCCACAGACCCCCATTTCCTGTCTGGGGTCTCTCCCCTGGGTGCCAATGCTGGGCCAGAGCACAGACTGACCAGGACCCAGCGGGGCTGCTGTCCGCTCTTGGGTGGTCCTGGCAGCATGGATAGCACGTGGCCCTCGTTGGGTCTGAGAGTGAGTCGGCTGCGACAGGCCTGGCAGAAGCTGTGGCCACAGGAGGTGCTCCGGGCCCCTGTCTCCAGGCAGATGCTGCAGGTCTCCTCTGCCAGGAGGATCAGTCGTGGCCCTGAGGTCATGACTGTCCCGCAAAGTGGGTGAGGAAGGGGAACAAATGGAGGGCGGAAAAAACGGTCATGGAGCAGGTGACCACACCTGTTCTGGTCAGGACACAGGAGCCTCCTCCCTGTCCCACACACTCTCACCCTCTCCAGTTTCTGCTCCCCATGGCGCCCCAGGCCTTTCCCAACATGGACCCTCACTGCCTTCTCTGCTCCCCACACCAGGCAGGGAGGGCTCACAGGGCCTGGCATCACCTCCACTTTCTCCCGCACTTCCTTTCCCTGCAGCCAGGAGAGCAGACGGGCTGAGGGTCCACAATGTACCAGGCCCTGTGCCAGGCCCTGGGCATCAGCTCCCCATCCTCACCAGGTCCATAACCTCACCACACGCAGGTGAGGAAACTGAGGCTCGGGGGGTGGGTGTCCCTGTGCAGGTCCAACCCCCGTACTGTGGGGGTGGGAATGGGCAGGAGTCCAGACCCAGGGTGAGTCCCCCAGCCCTCAGCACCCACTGCAGTGGCTCCAGCTCCTGCCAATGCCCAGTCCTGCCCCCACCCCACGCCCAACAACCAGGACCCTCACCCTGTCTCCTCAGGGTGACTCACCTCCCTGTCACCTTCTGCTCCCCCTGGGGCTGAGGTCACCTGTCACCTCCTCAGGGAGGAGGCCTAGTGGCTCCCAGGTCAGGGCCCCTCGCTCTGTGCTCCCCGGGCACGTCTCCAGCTGGACTCTGAGTTACAGACACACAGAGTCCCGGGACGGCTCACTCTGCGCCCCAGTGCCTGGTGGGTGGCACCCCAATACATGTCATTTGTGTTAATAAATTAATGTGGTTATGCAAAAAGCAGCTCAGGAAGACTCTTGATTCTCGCAATGGTGGGTTAAGACTTTCACACCAACCAACATACTGCAAACAACCATGTATTGTGTTGGGATTTGCCCTGCTTATGCACACAGAGGTTTCAGACATTTCCAGGGCTATGATGTGAAAAAGTGTCCTTATTCTGTTTGAACAGAGGTCAGAAATTGGTCATTCTGTAGAAGTTTTGGGGCCCAGCCTCTGTCATCACCTCCCCTCTCTCCCACTCATCTCCCGCCATCACGAGAACGTCAGGAGGAATTTTTTTTGTAAGTCTTCACAATAAAAGGGCTGCTTGGGCAGGTAGTGGGTGTCTGTCACTGAGAGGACCCAACCCTCACTCTGGATGTTTCCAGGGGATTTGATGATGAGAAAATGAGAAAGAAACAATAATTTCACCCCCTCTAACGTTACACCTTCCTCCAGGAGCTGAGGGAGACCCTGCTCCATCTCCCCCTCCCTTCCTGGACTGTGGGCAAAGGCTCAGCTCAGGAACTGGGGTGACCTGGGCTAATCCTGCCCCTGGGCCAGGCCAGCAGGACACACACTCCTCCCTCCCCCTGTGGGACTCCCTCCAGCTCTGGTCTAGAGAGAAAGTAGCTGCAGCCCACGGAGGAAGTGACCCCCTGGGAAACTGAGGGGCTGCCAGGCTGGAGCCCCCTGACTCTGAGGCCAGTGGATTTTCTATAGTGACCCCAAAGGAGGTGAACTTGAAGTGTACATTGGGGTCTGGGGGAGGGAGGTTTCAGAGGTGGGGGTGCTACCACATCCTAGCAGGGGTCCTGGAGTGGGGTGCTACCCAGCTCCTTCCAGCTCAGTCCAACCAAGACATATTTCTAAACTTCCTCCTCTTCTTCATACCCATTGCTTTCTCAGACCTGCTCAAAAATAGCTTCTCGATGGAACTTTTGCCATCGAGGTGTTGTCCTGACATTCTTTGCTCTTTGTGGGATTTGAATTCCTTGATGCTGGGCTCGATGTGTAATTGTCCTCTCACTATCTATGCTGTGTGCCCTGTCTCTCCTGTCACACACACACACACACACACACACACACACACACACACACTCCTCTCTTCTTGGGACAGACCCTCACTCAGCACTGGGGGTTACTCTGACCCTCTGTCTCTGGTCCCCTCAGAGCTGCCCTCTCTGCAGTGTCTCTACTCAGCAGTGTCTGAGCAGCCCCAGGAGTCCCTGCACCTCCTGCCTCTGCCCTTGTGGGAAACCAGCCCCTCACCCTGCGTGACAGTGAGGAGGCGAAGGCAAAGTCCTGTGGTCAGTGATGGATGGAGGAGACAATTTACTATTTTCTTGCATTATCTTTTTTCCCTCATTACTGTATTATTTTTATGGAGGCAACATCAGTTTACACACTGCTTGTGCTCAGAGGCACAGGGTCACCCTCTTCAGATGTTTGTTCCCACATCACACCCACCTGAGGGCACCACAGTCCTCCACCATAGTCCATGAGGCCTCTTCCCTCTTTGTTTCCTGCTCTCACCCTCCCTCACCCATAGGTTCAATTCTCCACTCATATTTCTAGAGTTTGTTATGGTTTATTTCATCTATCCCTGCTTTGTTTCTTTCTATTCCACTTATGAATGAAATCATCTAGTATTTGACTTTTTCCTTCAAATGTATTTCACTTAGCATCATCCCCTCCACATCCATCCATGTTTTGCAAATTCAAGGCTTTATCTTTTTCACAGCTGAGTAGTATTCCATGGTGTCTGTCTACCACCTCTTCTTTGTCCACTCATCTGTCATTGGGCACTTAGGTTGTTTCCACAGTTGGTTATTGTGCACAGTGCTGCAGTGAACATAGCAGGCACATATCATTTGGAATTAGTGTTTTTACCTCCTTTGGAGAAATACCAAGGGATGGAATACTTGACCATGTGGAAGGTGGTATTTTGAATATTTTGAGGAACCTTCATTCTGCTCTCCACAGGGGCAAGACTGTAACAGTGTGGTATCCATAGAAAAGGAAGGTTTCAGTTTTCCTGCCCCACCCCAGGAAGGGTGGAGCCCACCAGGGATGAGAAGCTAACAAGGAGGCAGAAGAAACGAGGTACGGAAAGGAAACTGAAGGAGACGCATGGAGCAGAGGGACATCTGAAGAAGAAACCACACTTTCTTCTGAGCCTTGGGCTGGTGCTAAGGACCAGGGGAGACATGAAAGAGACACTTAAAAGAGACAAAGATGTGGGTGAGAGATCCAGGGGAGCCTGACGATGGCAGCCTTTATCTTGATGCGGATTTTGATTTTGCTCTTGTCCTCCAGACTTGCCTGGCCCTTCCTGCCCCTTCTCTGTGAGTCCCCACCAGAGGTGCCTTAGACTGTGGCAGGCTTTCAGGCCTCAGCAGTCCTGCTTTGGGCCAACGCTGTTTGGCTGGGCATTAACCAAGAGGGGACGAGAACCTTGGGTGTTTCATTTGGAAACTATTTTAACTATATTCTTTCTCTTCTCTTTCTCTATTACACACTAATTCTCTATTGCACATGAATTATATTATCATACTTTTCTATTAAAGGTCTTACACACTGTACTATGCTTTGTCTATGCAACCGATGACGGTACCCACTTAGATTCATCAGATTTGAGGGTCCAGGGAACCCCTCATTCAGCACATTAACAGGAGCCGCCTCCATCCTCACCCACCATGTCCCAGAGTTCCTTTTCCTCCCCACCCTACACTGGGTCATTGTCACAGGTGTGAGGGGGCATCTCATTGTGGTTTCAATGGGCATTTTCCTGACAGCACATGATGACAAACATTTATCCATGTACGAATTGGCCACACGTATGTCTTCTTTAGAGAAGTGCCTGTTTAGCTCTTGTTTTGATTGGGTTGTTTGTTTTCTTGTTTTGGGGTCCTTGGTTGGTGGGATTTGCAGCCCTTGGTGTCTTGGATCTCTTTGGTCTGGGGTGGGGTGGGGGCCTTAAAACCTGGTTGTGGAGCTTGTTCAGGACATCCTCTCCCCCTAACAGAACCTACTACCTTTACAACTTTTCTGTAAATGTAACAGTATTCTTTAATTTTCTTAAACTACCCTCAACACTTAATAGCTTGTAGAAGGAAAAAAAATTATCTACTTTCCAGTTTTCCCAAGTTTTGTTACCCAGGGGCTGGAGAGAGAAAAGAAGGACTGGGGAGAAAAGCTGGAAACCTCACACCCAGGGCAGGCTCCGGAGTCTCCTCTCCTCTGAGCCCTGCTGCTCTGACTCCTCACAGAGCATCTCACCCCAGGACACCGCCCTCCAGGACCCCCAACTCTGCCCACCTCAGCCCCCGCCCCGTCCTGGCGGCTCCACCAGAATCCGGAGCAGCGCGGCAGCGCCCCCGTGTGGCCACAGGGCTGAGCACAGGCGCCCAGAGCCGCCCTTTCTCCTGCTCAGCCAGGCCCTCCCCAGGCTCCCTGGGCCCCCAGCGGCAGGACAGGGATCTGCACACAAGGGGGCGCCCAAGTCTGTCAGTTTTTCGGTTTTTTTTTTTTTTCTTTCATTTTAAATATTTATTTATTTATACATATTTAACATCATTGCTCTTTTTTTAATGATTTATTTATTTATGCATACAAGAGCTGGGGCACAGGCCAGAGGTACATGGGCTGAGAGGATTCACCGGAGACAGAATGGGGAACAGACAGGCAGATTAACTGAAATACACTGCTGAGGGGAGCAGCAGGCGAGTCAGGGGAGGTCTGCTCTGCCATGTGGGTAGCTCCCTGGCCTGGGATCGAACTCGTGGTGCAGAGGCTGTGGATAGCTTCATAGGTTGCATCTTAACCCCTTGTGCCACCAGGGAGGCGGGCTTCTGCCCATTTCTTGACTGGATTGTTTACTTTGTTTTTGTTGAGTCTCATCAACTCTTTGTATATCTTTGTGATCAGTCCCTTATCAGCTGCATGGAGTGCAAAGATTTTTTTCCCAATCAGTGGGGTGTCTTTTTGTTTTGGTTAATGTCTCTTTTGCTGTACAGAAGCTTTTCAGTTTGATGTAATCCCAAGTGTTTGTCTTTTACTTCACTTTCTTTACTTTGGGTGATAAGACTTTAAAGATGTTACTGAGATGTATGTCTTGGAGTGTTTTCCCTAAATCTATATATTTTATAGTTTCGGGTCTCATGTCCAGATCTTTTACCCATTTTGAGTTGATTTTTGTGCCTGGTGAGAGGTAGTGGTCTAGTTTCATTCTTTTGCATGTGGTGGTCCAGTTTTCCCAGCACCATTTATTGAACAAACTGTCCTTGTTCCATTGTGTCAGTTTAAGTGTCATATTTCCTAGCCAGTTGGTGACTTTGGACTTAGGAGATAACCAGGTCTCCAGGACATAACAACTGGCCCCTAGATTCTGGGCAAATCCCCAAATATATAGGCTGCTTTGGTCTCTTGGGATGGAAACTTGGCCTCAGGGTCCCTGTACTTTGTTTCTGCTTCTGCTTCCAAGGATGAAAGCCCCTCCTCCTGGAAATCAAATGACATTCTCCATCCTTTGGAGGAGGGGAGGGGCCTAGGAGATCCCCCAGGACACTGGCTAGGAAGATGGGGAGACTCCTGGAAGAGAGAGCAGAGGATGGAAATGGGGACTTTAGGGGACAGAGGTGGAAAGGGGTGCAGCGGGAAGCCAGAGAGGACCGGGCAGGGAAGGGGCAGCATGGGGGACCCTGAGGGGGAAGGTCGATGTGGGTGACACGAGCTCTCACTGGGGAGCTGGAGCATCTGTCTCCCCTGGGGGATGCAGCAGTGCTGGCCTGTAACTGCCCAGGGAACTGCGCACATCCGGGGCCTTGCCCGTCCTTGCAGGGCTGGTGTCACCCACACACACGCACATGCTGGTGACGGAGAGGACTGTAACAGGGGGGTCCCCAGGGGAGGATCTGGGTTCCCTGCCCCACCCAAGGGAGGGTGGAGCTGAGCATGGAGGAGAAGAAACTGGAGAGGAGACTGGAGAAAGGAAAGAGCCAAGAGGACACCTGGGGGAGGCACGTGGAGCAGAGAGACACGTGAAGAAGCTGCACGTGCTTCTAGATCCTGGACTGGGTGACACAGACGTGGGTGAGAGACCACGGGGAGGTGACAATGGCAGCTTTTATCTTGATTTTTCTCTTTTCCTTCCAGACTTGCCTGTCTCTGACCCTTTTCTATGGGTCCCCGCGGGAAGGTGCTTTAGACTGTGACAGGCCTTTGGGCCCTGCTCTAAGGCAACCCTGTTGGCTAAACATTTACCCACGAGGGGATGGTGACTTTGGGTGTTTGGTTTGGAAACTTTATTCTTTTCTTTTTCTTTGTTGCACACTAACTGTATTAAAGATCCTTTCCATGAAAGGTCTTACATGTTTTGTCTTGATACAGCGGATGGCAGAGAGACGGGGGAGACAGATGGCTAAGGAGAGGCTGCCCTCCTGTTCCAGAACATCCCCCCTCAGTTCCTCAATGATGGGGTGTCAGGAAGATTCAGGGAACCAAGAGGAGGACAAAGCAAGGCCTGGGCCACCCTGGAGGATGAGCCCTAGGGGCTGATTCTGGGGCTCCAGGGCCCCACTCCCTGCAGGAGGGTCAGAGTCAGCCCCGCTCACAGCTCCAGGCTGCGGACAGCCCCTCTGTGCAGTGACCCTCCAGACACCGCTCTGGGGATAGTGTGAAGGAAAAAAAATGAACAGCAAAATTAAATGGAATCTAAAAACAGTAAAAATAATTTTTTAATCACCTGTATTTTGAAGGACACTTCCAGGGACGTAGAATTCTTGACACTTTATTTCTATCAGGACCTTCACTGTGTCACTCCAGCTGCTCTGGCCTCCCCTGCTTCTTGTGAGAAAACAGCCACTGATCACTTTATTCCCTGAATTTTCTAGTGGTTTTGAAGCAGGGGCGGAGAGGGCCACGTAGAGGCCACAGGGCAGGAGGCCAGATGGAAGGAGGCCAGATGGAAGGAAGGGCCACCCCCTGCCTAGGTTCTCAGACCAGGGAGCCAACAAAGCCCCAGAAGGCCAAAAGGCCCAAAAGCAAGAGGTACAGACCAACAAAGGAAGGTGCCCAGTAAGAGGACAGGCCACTGTCTGTGGGTTTCATCCCTGTGCACAATTGCAAGAGACCTCAGGCTCCAGGAACAACTGAAGCAGGAAGTTTCCCAAGCCTGCTGCTTGGGGGAGTCTTCGGCCTTGATTCTGCTGCTTGATTCTGCTGGAGTGGAGGAGTTGCAGGGTGTGCTGCACTGCTTGTTCACAGGGGTCGCCATGACTCCCTTAAATCCCGTTCCTGAACCATAAAGATAGCTTATGCTATGATGGATGGGAGAGCAAGTTTCTCACACAAACTCTATCAAACCCTGCCATTTTGGGTGTTCCGCCTTTTGGGAGCGATCCCATTGAGCCCGCCGGTGTGACAATGAAATCTGTCTCCACCTCTCTGAGTGCCGTCTGACCTCTGGGAAATTGCCATAACACAACCATGGGGTTTAGTTTACAAACAGGGGAAACAAAGAGCTCACTGTACCCACAAGTGGCAGCTGCTCACCCAGGGAGCATCTGTGATTGTCGGCCCCGGCCCCCAGGGGTGCTGGACAGCACCGGCCAGTAGTGATGGCCACGACGGGTCCCGCAGAGGCGGTGTCAGAGACGCCCACTGGTAAAGGCTCTTTGTGAGGGGTTGGGTTACACCAGCAACAAACAGCTCTTTGAGACGCCAGGCCCAGGGCCTCTGGGCTCCTCTCAGGCGATGTCAGGGACAGGACCGAGGCCCAGCCCATGACAGAGTCCTTCGGGTTCTCTCCCTCCTCAGAGGGCGGCTGCTGGTGCTGCTTTTCCTCTTTCTTTGGAGGCTGGAACCGGCTTCTTTTATTCAGGGGCTTCTGGTGTCTCTCTCCTTCTTCTTTGGGGCTCCCTTGTCCTCTTCTCTCAGGACTGGGGTCGTCATCTCCTTTCTTGGGTCAGGGGGCTCCTCAACTCCCTCCAACCCTGGTTTTTATCTTTTCACCCACAAATGGTCCCACAAGTCTGATGGGACCATTTAGCACCAACCAGCTCACACCTGATCGGCCCATTACAAACTGCAGTTACTGGGCTCTGAGGAGCAGCTGCCACAACTGCCTTGTGGTGGAGCAGCAGGTGGAAAACACCACTGTCCTGCCGCTCCCACCACTGAGACGCTGGTTCCAGTAACAGTTCGTACCAAATTACTTCAAACTTAGCAGCTAAACCACAAAGACTTGGCATCTGGCACAGTCTCTGAGGGGGAGGCAGCAGGAGGCGCCTCACTCAGAGGCTCCAGCTCTGGGTCCCACGAGGCTGCGATGGGGACGAGATGTTGGTGGATCTGAACGGCCGTGATCAGCGTGGAAGGACCTGCCTCAGAGCTCATGCATGTGGCTCCTGGAGAAAACCCTCAGGTCCTTGTCCTGTGGGCATCCCCTTAGCTGAGGGTCCACCGTGTGCAGGGAGTCACCCCAGAGAGGGACCAGGAGGGGAGCCCAGGTGGGAAGTCTCAGCCCCTGTGAGCCTGACTCTGTGACGTGGCAAGTCCCTTCTGCTTCATTCTCCTCACGAGGAAGAGCCAGCAAGTCAGACACACTCATGGGGGGAACTGTCTCCCCTCCTGTGTATCACAGAATTGGTGGAAAATTGAAAACCAACCCAGTAGACCTTCTGGACACTAATTTTTTCTATTCTGCCCACATGAAAAATAAGCTGCCTCCCACCTAAGGCTCCTAAAAGTCTCTTCCATCACAGAAGCAGCATGACGTCAGCATCTCAGCATGTGACACAGGATCACGTAGAGGAGGCTCTTTGAGAGTATCTGTGCAGTGAAGCCGTCTGTGCTCAGCTCCTCGTGGGCTAAGGCAGTTTCCTGCCTCACGAGCCCTGGATGTGGATACAGGGGAGGACAGAAACAGGATAA
>NW_023602073.1:35423284-35452388 GCF_014898055.3 Talpa occidentalis
CTCTGCAGGGCCTGACTGAGCAGGAGAAAGGGCAGCTCTGGTCTCCTGTGCTCAGCCCTGTGGCCACACGGGGGCGCTGCCGTGCTGCTCGCAGATTCTGGTTAAACAGGTGGAAGGACCTCAGCTGTGCTTGGTGGGAGGAGGCTGACCTGGAGGATGGGCACCCAATGTGAGGATTCTGGGGAGTTTTGAACTGCTTGTGTCAGAGAGAGGAGTGGGGCAGGGACTGAAGAAGAAGAGGGCTCAGAAACCCTTGTGCCATCTCTGAGGGTTCCGTGTTCTTCCCAGCCCACCACCTCTCTCTAGTTCTTTAATGACTATACCCCAGAAAATTAAAATAATTTCTTCTATTTCCTGTTTCTCAGTTTTTTTAAACTCATTTTTTTAAAAAATATTTTATTTATTTATGCATACAAGAACTGGGGTGCAGGCCAGAAATGTGGGAGGTGAGAGGATTCACCAGAGACAGAGTGGGGAGCAGAACAGGCAGATCTACTGAGATACACTGTTGAGGGGAGCAGCAGGGGAGATGGGAGAGGTCGGCTGTGTCATGTGGGTAGCTCCCTGGTTGGGAATTGAACTCAGGCTGCAATGGCTGCTGAGAGCTTCATAGTGCCGAGACTTTAACCCCTGCACCACCGGGAAGGCCCTGAAACTCAATTTTTGAATAAAATCACCTGGAGGTGGAAAGAACATCTCACTGTTGACACAACACTTCAAGGTGTGGATCTACTGGGACAAAGAGCACAGGTCTCCCACGCCCACCCCAGGCTTTCTGTTCCCTCAGCAGGGAGGAAGAGGGGCCTGTGCCAGGGCTCACTCCTGGTGCCCCAAGTCACCTCCAACAGCAGGGCCAGGCCGACCTGAGTGCAGGTGTGAGCGTCTCCCCGCCCCCAGGGCTGGAGTGGACTCATGCCCGTCTCTGAGACCCCGTCCTCTGTCAGGCACTCTGCCCAGGATCGGGCCAAGAAAGTGTCCACACCCTAGACCTGACACCTGGCTACCCCACACCTCCTCATCTCCATCGACAGAACCCAAGGGTGGCGCCCAACTCCTCTCCTCCCATCTTCATCTCTCAGACTCACGTCCACCACCTGCCGGACTAATCTCACCATGTCCTTTTCCTGTTTGCGTCTGTCACCAAGTAGCCTTCACTCTTATCTCCACCAGAGAGAAGTGTGTCTGCACACCCCTATTCTGTCTCCTCTCACACATCTCCTGAACCCCTGAAACCTTCCCACTGTGGTCCCTGGAGTTCTCAGCCCAGGATCAGTAAAATCGCCAAAGCCCTCCCTCAAGATGTCCCTTCAGCTCGCAGCTCTGATAGAAACCTGGTCTCCTGAGGACATGGCTACCTGCAGGGCCTGTCCCCCAGGGTGCTTTCTCTCCCCCCAACATTGTACCTGGGGGCTGGCAGGTGGGTGGGGTCTTTGCTCATCGCTATCTTCAGGCCTT
The DNA here is from genome assembly GCF_014898055.3 of Talpa occidentalis. Classification (NCBI taxonomy): domain Eukaryota; kingdom Metazoa; phylum Chordata; class Mammalia; order Eulipotyphla; family Talpidae; genus Talpa; species Talpa occidentalis. Next base: position 35,424,740 of record NW_023602073.1, read on the forward strand.
TCTCCCTCACACCCCCTAAGGTGTCCTCAGATCAGGCCCTGCCGCCCTCGCAGCTGCTGTTCTCTGGACCCCCAGCCATTCCCCGCTTTCCTCCACATTTCCAGCTTGTGGTGCACCTCACTGTCTCCACAGTGGCATTTAAAACCACAGGAAAGATGTTGTATTTTTTTATACAATGCTAACTGAATAGAGTCAGTTCTTGAAAAGCTTAGTTCCTAGATTGGAGTTAACCATTTCCGTCTGGATCACAGCAAAATTGTTCTCTTGATGGTAAACTAGGTGAATAGAGCGAAGCAGGAGGTTCACACTATTCTGGAAGTGAAAGCAATTTCATTAGGCAAATATTTTTGAAGATGATGTGGAGTAAGAATTGGCATTTCAGCATTCTGAGGTAACGTCCTGGCCTGTGTGGTTATATTTGCCCTTTGAACTCACAGAGCTTTCTTTTCCTCGGGACAGCGTCTACAGCTATTCAGATGTGCCGGCATTTGATCTACTGACTTTGGCGAGCCTTCAATATACCCTGTAACTGAACTGGGCTGTCCCAAATCCCTGGAAATCAGAACTGCTCATCTTATATCCAGAAAGTTTAGAAAGCACCCAAAAGTGCAGTTGCTGCGTGCCCGGGCGGACTGCAGGAGTTCCCCTGTGAGGCTCAAGTTCTTACAAGCTCGTCAAAAATGAAAGAACACATCAGCCGGGCCTATTCTGGGGGCTGTGCTGTGTGAGTGTGTCTGGACGGGACACCCATGCTCCCCTTCTGAGGAGCAGAGGATCATTGTGTGAAAGCTTCGCCAGCACAAACACAGTATCAGAAGGCTACAAAAAAAAAAAAAAAAGAAAGAAAGAAAGAAAAAGAAAAAAGAAAAGAAAAGAAAGAAACAAAGAAAAAAACTTTTGAGTTAAAAAAAATCAATAGGGTAAAACAATTGGCATTTTAGTCAATATTGTTCACAATCTTAACAAACTAACATTAAAATATTTATTTTTTAAAAAATATTTTATTTATTCATTTTTATGTAGAAGAATGAGGTGTAGGCCAGAGATGCAAGGGGAATGAGAGGATTTTACCAGAGATAGAGTGGGGAACAGAACAGGTGGATTTACTGAAATACGCTGCTGAGGGGAGCAGTGGGTGAGAGAGAAGAGGTCGGCTGTGCCTTGTGGGTTAGCTCCCTGGCAGGGGATCAAACTCCGGCCTTAGGGTGATAGCACTGAGACTTAACTGCCAGACCACCAGGGAGGCCCCAAAACATCTATTTTTAATCATGTTTTATTCAGTTACCATTCCTTTCCAAAACTAGATACGATTTCAGGAGCACAGTTTCACACCTCAATATTCTTCCCTCACCCCCCACCAAAGTCCTAGTGCCTAACACTGTCAGTTCACCCCCCTCTACCTCTGCTCCCGCCCTTCCCAATCTCTGGTAGCCACCGTATCTCCAGAGTCTAAGGGTTCATGTTACTGTGTTTTGTCAGTTTGTTTGCTTTGGTTATTTATATTCTGCACATGAGCAAAACCATCTGATAATTGCTATTCACTTGTTGACTTAAATTTGAAACTTAAGGGCATCCCTCATGGCACAGGGGTTAAGTCTCAGCACTATGAACTTAACAGCAGCCACTGCAGCATGAGTCCAATCCCTGGCCAGGGAATTGACCCATACGGCGCAGCAGACCTCTCCTGTCTCTCCCGCTGCTCCCCTCAGCAGTGCATTTCAGTCAGTCTGTCTGTTCTGCTCCCCACTCTCTCTGGTGAATCCTCTCACAACCCCTTATCTCACCTCTGGCCTGCACCCCAGCTCTTATATGCATAAATAAATAAATCTAAAAAAATTGAAACTTAAATAAGAAAAACAATATTATTTTAAGGCATTATGGTTATGACATCCATGTCTTGAAACTATTTGATCTAGCTAAAATATGTTCTCAACTTTGTGGCAATTATTTGTAGGGAGTGTTAGAGAAGGCAACTGTAAGAAAACTTACAAATATTATTGCATTTCCTTGCTCTGTCTCAAATTTTAATTCATTACTTTCTAAAAGTGAAATTTTAAATGTGAAAAACAAATACTCCCATAAAAAAAAACATTGATTTAAAAGTCCTGACACAGGGCTTCCCTGGAGGATTAGGGGTTAAGTCTCAGTGCTGGCATTGCTATGGCCTGAGTTCAATCCCCGGCCAGGGAGCTACCCACATGGTGCAGCAGACCTCTCCTGCCTCACCCACTTCTCCCCTCAGTAGTGTATTTCAGTAGATCCACCTGTTCTACTCCTCACTCTGTGTCTAGTGAATCATCTCACCCCCGCGCCTCTGATCTACACCCCAGTTCTTCTGCATACAAAAAAGTCCTGAAACAATATTTAATTTTAAGTTTGGTTTTAATATGTATACAAATTCTTTGATAATCCTCTCCTCCAGAGGTGGAGCTTAATTCCCTCCTGTTGAGTGTGTGCTATACTTAACAAATCACTTCTGACAGGATGAGGCTGATGTCTGTGTGTGCTTGTGGGTCTAGGTCATAAAACTCGCTGCAATTCCCACCTTGGTTCCACAACCCCCTCCTTCCCCATCTCTCTCTGTCTCCACTCACTGGGGGAAATTAGTCACTTTAGTAATTATTGCCCTATGGAAAATTGCACATGACTGGAAACTGAGCCTCTTGGGAACATCAGGAAGGAACTGAGAGTTTCCCAACAGCCACACAAGTTAGGCATGGTTCACAGCCCCACAGCCCAAATCAAGCCATTGGATGATACAACTGTGGCTACGACTTGACTGCAACCTTGAGAGAGACCCTGAGTCCGAAGCACTCAGGTATACCTGTTGTAGTTCCTGGAAGGGCACAGAACAGGATCTCTATAATCGGGCAGATGGGTAAAGGAGGAGAGTCCTGGAACCCTTGGTGGATTTTTCGGGCTTGTATTGAATTTACTGGGTACTTGGCAGGCAGGGGTGCCGAGGGCTCCAGGACTCTCCTTTACCCATCTGCTCGGATCATAGAGAACCAGCTCTGTGCCTTCCTGGCACTATACCTGTCCTTGATTTCTGACCCTGGGAAACTGTGGAAGGTAATACACATTTGTTCTGAGCTGCTGCTAACTTTTGTGTGATATATATAACATGTAACAAACACAGCATCTAACAAAAGAATGTATTATATTACTTTAATTTTCATTTGCTCTAAGTTAATCACAAATTTTAAATACGGGCTTCCCTGGTGGCTCAGGGATTAAAGTCTCAGTACTATCAAGCTATTGCCAGCCACTGCAGCATGAGTTGGTTCCCTGGCCAGAGAGCTATCCACATGGCACAGCAGACCTCTCCTGTCTCATGCGCTGCTCCCCTCAGCAGTGTATTTCAGTAGATCTGTCTGTTCTGCTCCCAACTCTGTCTCTGGTGAATCCTCTCACCCCACCCCACACACACCTCTGGCCTAAACCCCAGTTCTTGTATGCATAAGTAAATAAAATAAATCTTAAAAAATGTTAAACATGTCATTTGGTTTTAATTTTTTTAAAGATTTAATTATTTAGGGCCTCCCCGGTGGCCCAGTGGTTGAGCGCTGGGTTGCGAAGCTGCCTGCAGCCTCTGCAGCGCCGGTTCAATCCCCAGCTGCTCCCCGGCCACCGGAGGAGGGTCCCATATGGCGCGCAGACTAAGAACAAAAAACAAAGGGATGTTTAATCTTCAGCCCCACAGTGTGAGGCTCTTTAGGCTTCGGCCCCACGGTGTGAAGCCCTTTTCTTAGCTGCTTGCCAGTGTCTTACCTAGCTGGGGCAACAAGGCCCCCTGCAGCAAGAGGGTTCACTAGAGACAGAGTGGGGAGTAGAATAGGCAGAGGTACTGAAATACACTATATTTCAGTGTGTTTCGCTGTATATTTTCAGTGTATTTCAGTGTATTTCCCAGTATTATTTGCATACAGTGAAATTCAGTATATTCCCCACTGCTGAGGGGAGCAGTGGGCAAGACAGGAGAGGTCTGCTGTGCCATGTGGGTAGCTCCCTGGCTGAGGATCGAACTCATGCTGCAGTGGCTGCAGTGTCTGTGGATTGCTTCATAGTGCTGAGGCTTAACCCCTTGCACCACCAGGAAGCCCCCATTTAATCTTCTTTATAAAGGGGTTCACTTTAGAATGTGTCCTTCAATTCAGTGTCCAGAGGCCAACGACCTGTTTATCAGCAGGTGCATCACGAGGCCTGAATATGAGCTCTGTCAGGGTCAGTGTGTGTGCTCCGGGCCCAGCCCAGCTCCCCTGCCTGAACCATCTCAACACCACGGGCTGTGGGCAGGTCCCCATCAGGTCAGGGGGGGCTGCTTTGGCCCTTGGATTTGCCAGGGTGGAACCAGTGAGCTGTCCTGACATAATTCAGCTTCATTATTAGGTAACACATCTCAGTTCAGGCTGAGAGCCAATATGGTTCAAGCAAAGAGCAGACAAACACACCTTAGTCACTATCTCTTCCTGAAGTTGAGAGGCCCTGGCCCGGCTCTTAAGTGCAAGTGCCATTTCCATTTCAAGTGGGGGGGTTTTTTGCACTTTCCCTCTATTAGATTTTGACTCACAGAGACCCCTCTGGTATGAGAACTCACATCTTCTTTGGCATGATACTGGTTTTGGAGGGTGAATAGGAGTGATCAGGTTTGCCACCTCCCTCCATTAGCATCCAATATCCACCCCTGTGGTCTGACATGCGTGCCTGATGGTGGCTCCTGGAGCGTGGTGTGGGCGTGCATGAGTGGGTGCACATGAGCCAGAGACGGAGCCTATAAGGGCGGTGGTAGAGGATGGGGCTGCAGAGGATTCCCTGCAGTGGATGCAGTAGAGACCAGTGAGGAGACTGCAAGGGAACATCCGAGAGCCCAGAGAGAATAAAGACTTACTGGGGTGAGGTGGCCTGCCAGCCTCCTGGCCGCTAGACACCCCTGCCTACACTGCCCTGGTCACCTCACTACAAATGGTGTAGAAAGATCATTAAAAGGCTGAAAAAGCCACCAAGAGATCCAGGACCCTTCTTTTTCCATCTGTCTGGATCCTAGAAAACCTGCTCCGTGCCTTGCTGGCGCTACAATGGTGTAGTCGGCAGGATGATGGGATGCAGACGGGTATGCAGCCTCCGAAGACCTCGGGAGGGACTGAGGGGTGCAGACCGTGAGCCTGTGAAAATGCTGGAGACGCCGTGGCAGCACAGGAAGTGACCAAACTGCAGGAGCTGTAGGAAGAGCTAAGATGCTGCAGGAGCACCGGAGGTGGATGAGGTCCAGGAGCTGCAGGAGGAGACCTTGAGTGGAGGAGGAGATGGCCTGCGAGGACCAGCCCACGACCCTGAGGCAGCAGAGTCATCAGGGAAGAAAGAGGACCATGATTTGTCATCCGGAGCTCTCCCTGCGCCAAAGTCAGGAAAAAGCTGATGGACTTGGACTAACAATCCCGCCAGAAGGCTGGGGGACACTGGCAGGATGATGTTATATTTATGGGCCCCGGAGGTGGATGGGATTCTGTGTACATCCCAAGAGATGAAAATCAAGGCATGGCCAGTAGGCCTTGGTGGCATGGCCAGTGGGCCTTGTGTGAGGTTCTCTGCAGCCAGGCAGAGGAGATGGATCCAAAAGCCAACTCAGACAAGGCAAAAGCTGTTGCTAAGATTAGGAAGCCCTGAACAGTTTAGTAGCTGAAAGGACGCTAAAGAAGGCAGGGGAGCCTGTTAAAACCACCTGTGGGTGATGCCCTGTTCGTTTTTGAATAAGGGAGAGGAGCTGAGGCACCGACTTTGGGGGATGTGTGGGGAATGTGGCTTGTGGTGGTGACCACAACCGAAGAGGGGACCTGAGAGAGGCCGCATGAGGAGCTCGCTATTCACAGGTCCTCGACCCATGTGAGTGGCCTGAGTGCAGGAGTCTGCCTGTCACTCTGGTGGCTGCGAAGGTTGAGTGTTGGAGTGACAGCAGTGAGTACCCCTGGGGATTGTGTGGTACCCCAAAAGAGTATAGATTGTATCACCAGTTTCAGAATGAGCGCATCCTGGGGGTGGATGTGGTGTGTGTGGCTTGTGGCTGAGACCACAGCCAGAGAAGGCCAGTGTAAAGCAACCAACCCATTCTGAGCAGGTTTATGAACGGTTCTAGCAGCCACATGCTCTTCGCCGTGGTTTGTAGTCGCTCCAACACTCCTCCGTACACTCCACTCCTCCACCGTTAACACCGCACTACCACCACACCGCACTCTGCTGCACCACCCTTATAAATCAGTCTCTTAGCTCAGGTGTACCCACTTCAGGTGCCCGCCATCAGGCATGCACCCAGGATCACAGGGCTCCCTCATCCATCCTGATGGTGGGAGGGCAGAAAAGCCTGATACCTTGTACCTTACCCTACAGTCCACCCCCTCAGGGTTTTCTGCCATATAGTCCACGTATATACAATTTTTTAAGCAAACATAAACAGTGCAGCCATGGAACACAAAAGCAAATACATCACAAAATGACTAAACTTAATTTTCCTAGGGGCGGAAAGACAGAAGTTACCGGTACCAGCAATGGGAGATCCCTCCCATCGGGCAATATACATGCCAATTTGGCATCCGAAGACAATATTGTCGCTGGCATCAGTGGCCTTCCAGGTCGTGAGTACCACACTCGCTTTGCCAGTGAAGAGGCATCAGTGGGTTCTACATGCAGCAGGAGTGGAGAGCTCATAATGGGCCACAGAGTTATTACAAATGTCCCCTTGAGGATTGCCCGCTGATCTGCCACTCCAGGGTGGGTAACACGCACCCGTGGCGGCCACTGCACACTCACCCATGGTTTTATCTGTAAATTGGCCTCCAGGCCACAACCCCAAGGGGCTATCAGAGCCACCCACCGCATGTGGGGAGCCTTCACTGTCCAGGGCCATTCCCAGTCCACAGTCTGCCCTGGGTCCACTCCAGTTGGGGCTGGCAATAGGATGTTGCCCTGCTGTCCAAGTCCCGGTTTTAATAAGACGTCTGACGTCTTTATTTGTGATTGGATGGGAGCAGCGGCACGATGTAGCAATGCCTCCACTGGAGCCAGGCCGCCTCTCCTGCTCCTCTCATTCAATGTCTGCAACACCTCCCATAGACTTCGGCTCCACCCGGCCAGCGTCTGAGTGGGGGCAGTGGCTCTTAGTCCTTGCTTCAGCAGGCCATTATACCTCTCTATAATCCCTGCAGCTTTGGGATTATAGGGAGTGTGAAACTTCCATTCAACACCCATGTTCTTGGCCCACTGCTGCACCCGGGCTCCTGTAAAATGAGTCCCTTGATCGCTCTCCACTACCAGCGGACGTCCATATGCAGCACATAGGCGTGCCAGTGCTGCCAAAACTGCCTTTTGGTCTGCATGTGGAGCAGGGTAAGCTGCCAATAACCCGGTAGCAGTGTCCACACAGGTGACAGCATATTGTTGTCCATCGGAGCGAGGTAGTGGTCCAATGATGTCAATCTGCCAGCGTGTCAGGGGTACCTGCCCCCGCAACACCTGGCCTGTAGATGCAAAAGGTCTCCGGGGGTAAGTTCTAGAACATACTACACATGTTTCACATGCAGTCTGGATTTCTTTTAAAGTTACAGGTAGACCACAGGCATGCACAGTGACCCACATTGTCTTCTGCCCTGCGTGGAGCAAGCGTCTGTGTAGCCACTGCGCAACATCCCACCCTGGAGCAGTTTCAAGCCATTGAACCCGGGCTAGGGTATCTGCCTCATCGTTGCCTGGTGAGGCTAATGGGGCATGTCCTGTGACATGATAAACAGTCACCTGCTTCTGATGCCCCAGATCCCATAGATCTTTCCATAGGGCCTGGCACCACAGTGGTCGATGCATAACTGTCCAGTCATTTAAATTCCATGTGGAAATCCACAGTGTCAGACCCCTTGTACACAGCCCAACTGTCAGTACAGATTACTAGAGGGGAAGGCTCATGGGCCACCACCATCCATACTGCTTGCAGTTCAGCCCATTGGCTGCTCTGTCCCGTCCAGGTTTCGAACCAGATAGTGTCTGTTTCTGGGTGTACAGCCACCGCTGTCCAAGAGGCTGGCTGGCCCCGGCTGGAGCCATCTGTATACCAGGCCTCTGCTGGAATCGGTGCTCGACCCTCCTTGTAGGGACTAGCTTCAGGTTCGGCTTCTATACAGGCTTCTGAATTTGGTTCCATACTAACATATGTCACAGGACCAAGAACCTCCTGCAACTCCACCCTTAAGGGGCTAGTTGACAGGGTGCAGCGCTGTTCTAAGTATGCCCCCCACTTCGCCAAAGTGGGCGTTTGAGCAGTGCCACTATGGGGCTTTGTTGTCCAGTCCTGTACCCATCCAGCTATTGGGTAAGTGGTTCTCACTGAGACAGGGGCTGTGGCAGTTATACTTTCAGTGGCTAGTAAGGCTGCATATACCGCAGCTAACTGTTTCTCAATTAAAGAATACCTAACCTCAGCCCCCTTCCAGAGTTGGGACTAGAACCCAATAGGCTGTCGTAGCCTCTCTGATTTCTGCCAGAGTCCCCACCCGAACCCTTCCTGAGTAACATGTACATCGGGCTCACAGGGTCGGGCTGGGTCAAAAACCTGCAAGGCCTGAGCAGTCTTTATAGTTCGTTTGGCCGTGGCAAATGCTGTGTCTGCCTCAGCTGACCAATCCCACCTGGCTCCCTTACGTATTAACATATACAAGGGTCGTAAGAGCTGGGCCATGTGAGGTATAAATGCCCTCCAGTAACCCAGCAGACCCAGAAAGGCTTGCAGCTGCTTCACTGTGGTTGGAGTGGGGTAAGCTTGAACTTTATCTATCACAGCTTCAGGGATAACCTTTGTCTTACCCGACCAAACAACTCCCAGGAACTTAACTGACAGTCCAGGCCCCTGCAGTTTGCTTTCGTTGATTGCCCAGCCGCATTTTTCAGCTGTGTTAATAAGAGAGGTACTGCCTTTTCCAGATCTGTAAGAGAGTCACTTGTCAATAAAATATCATCAATATAATGGTATAAAAGCACTGAAGATGGCCTTTCCCACCGGGCCAAATCTGCTGCCACCAGCCCGTGACAGAGTCGGGCTGTGCAGGTAACCCTGTGGCAGCACAGTGAATGTCCACTGCCGGCCTTCCCAGGTGAAGGCGAATTGGTCTTGACTTCCTGGGGCTATATCTATCGAAAAAAAAGCATTTGCCAGATCGGCTACAAAATGGTGCATTCCCAGCTCGTGGCTCAGACGATCCATCAAATCTGCCACCGAAGGCACTGCAGCATGCAAGGGGGAACTACCTTATTCAATTCACGATAATCTACTGTCATGCGCCAAGAGCCATCGGGCTTCTTCACTGGCCACACTGGCGAATTGTAGGGGCTGTGGGCAGTACGCACAATGCCCACTTCTCCAGCTCTGATATTGTGCCTGTAATTTCTTTGTAGCCTCCGGGCAACCAATATTGCTTGGTATTAGTCATTTGCCTAGGGACTGGCAGTTGTGTGGGCGGATGCTTAGCATGTCCTCTCACCACTGCCTTTACCACTCGCACTCTAAGGCGAAACTCTCCGACTGTGGTTTCTAGCCATAAGCCACATAGTACATCCACCCCCAGGATGTGCTCCGGGATGGGCGATACATACACTTTATACTCTTTAGGGGGTAATCGCCCAATCCCCAGAGATAGTTTTACTGCTGTCACCTTGACACTCTGGCCTCCATAGCCATCGATACAACAAGTAGACCCATGAAATCTTTCTGGATTTCCATAGAGCAGAGTACATTCTGCTCCTGTGTCTACTAGCGCTAAAACCCTTTGTACGTTAGTCGGGGACCAGTGGATGGCAAGCTCCACATGTGGCCTCTGGTCCCCGCCCGTCCCCTGTGAACGGGTTCCTTGGCCCTCACCCTATTCAAAGGATATCAGGCCATCACCCGAGGACGGGGCTGGCAGCAAGTGGTCTTCCAGGCGCAGGGCGCGCGCCTGAGGCCTGGGGCTTCCAGGCTCCCCTTGAGCAGCAGTCCTTCTCATGGGTGTGAACCTCTGGTCTTCTCGCAGCTGCTGCCATAATTCCAATAAATATGCATTGGGCTGCGCGTCTATTTTAGTGCCATCTACCCCTGCTCTTATTAAATCCATCCACATTTGTTTACGGGTGACTTTTATAGGTTCTGTGATGCCAAGAGGCCTCCTTGCCCTCCTTGGCATTCCTTTTGACCTTTCTGAAACTACCTGTATTCCTTTCTGAGAGCGCCGACTCTCAACTTCTCCCAAGCTGGCTATCATTGTGGTGACGTCATGTATCTGATGTCCCACATAGGGTGCTAGTACTGCCATGAGAGATCCAAATGTAGATGAGGGGGCATTCTTTAATACCAAGTCTCTCATTCCTGCTGTAAAACGCTCGTCGTCAGGACCACAGGTATTCACATTAAACATGGCCTGCCGCATCCCCAATTCCCGAAGTACCTGCACCAGCTCGGCGTACGTCTGCCATCCGCTTACTGTCTCTGGCACGTCTCCCGCATCAGCCCAGACTGTCCGTATGGCAGCCATTATCCACTCCAGGAGGGTGTGGTCGCCCTGGCCATACCGTCAGCTGTTCTGCAGCCTCTGTCGCAAGGATGGGTGTGAAGTCACGGAGGCCAGTCTCTCCATCTCTTGAGCCATGCAAATAATCCCATCCACTCCCAGGTCCCATAAACGTAGCAGCCAGGCTGCCAAGGGTTCCCCTGGTTTCTGGCGGAACTGTTTGCCCAAGTCCACCAGTTCCGCCTGGGTGTAAGGTCGGTAGGTAGTAAATTCCGTCATCTGTGGTGGTCCCGCAGCCAGACCCCCTGGGGCCATGGGTCGCTGCCGCTTCATTTTCTGAGTCACCACCAGGCGGGCCCAGAGCATGGGCCCAGCCTCCTCCTCCTCGCCAGAGGAGTCCGGCATCTCCGGGGTGGCGGGTTGGTTTACCATCGCCAATTGGGACTCAGGCAAAGGTTCAGCCTCCCTCTCCTCCTGTCCTGAGCAGGGGTCTGGCATCTCTGGAGTCGCAGGCTGGTTTGCCACCACCGGCTGTGATTCGGGCAAAGGGCCAGCCTCCCTCTCCTTCCTTCCTGAGACGGAGTCTGGCATCTCCGGAGGGGTGGGTCGGTTTCTCCGAACTTCTTCCTCCAGAATCCTCAAATGTTGTTGCTGTATCCGCATCTCTTCTCGCATCTCATCCAGTACTTGCTGGACTCTAGATTGCTCTTTCCTCCTGGACTCAAGCAGAGCTGTGAGAAACACCCATCCCACGGCTCGTGCCGCCTCGCGGGCACTGCATCCACTCAGGGTTTCTTCTATTTCATACAGGGCCTGTTCCAACTGCCCCGGGGATCCATCTACCTCTGGCCATTCCTGGGGAGGTGCCCACTGGGAGAGGAGGTCGGCCACCGGGTACCATCTGCTCGTGGCCGGCCATCCAAGGATCCCTCTCCAGATTTCAGAGGGTTTCGTCTGCGTAGAGCTGTCCTGCCTCGAACCGTCCTGCCGTCTACGCCAGTTGTAAAGCAACCAACCCATTCTGAGCAGGTTTATGAACGGTTCTAGCAGCCACATGCTCTTCGCCGTGGTTTGTAGTCGCTCCAACACTCCTCCGTACACTCCACTCCTCCACCGTTAACACCGCACTACCACCACACCGCACTCTGCTGCACCACCCTTATAAATCAGTCTCTTAGCTCAGGTGGACCCACTTCAGGTGCCCGCCATCAGGCATGCACCCAGGATCACAGGGCTCCCTCATCTATCCTGATGGCGGAAGGGCAGAAAAGCCTGATACCTTGTACCTTACCCTACAGCCAGGAAGCCTGATGGCTCCTGGAATGTGAGGGCAGATGCTGTGAGTGAAGAGTGGTTCCCCCTCGCAAAAGAGCACCTTCAGCAGCAGAATTGGTGGGTCATCTGCTATGACAATAATCTTGTCTTTTTATCCCAAGGTTGGTGCCCTGCCTGGGCTTAGTTGCATTCTGTTGTATTTTGGTGCATTGCTATGTTCATTTGTATTGTTTACTTTCTTGGGTCATGGCTGCAGTGTTCATATTCACCAAGGGAAACTATTGCATACGTTGTATGGTGAAAATCCCTGAGGGGTGGATTGCAGGGTGAATGGAAACCCTGAGGGGTGGATTGCAGGGTGGATGGAAGTGATGAGGTTTTTTTCTTCCCTCCTGCCATTAGCATCTGTGATCCACCCCTGGAGTGCTGTGCGGGCGTGAGTGAGTGGACACATCTGAGCTGAGACTGAGCGTATAAAGGCGGAGTCACAGAGGACCATGCAGCAGAGTACAGCAGAGTGCAGCAGAGTACAGCAGAGTGCAGCAGAGACCAGCAGAGAGACCACAAGAGAACGCCAGCGAGCCCAGAGTGAGTAAAGATTCACCTGAGGCTGGGACGCCTGCCAGCCTCCTGGCCCCTGGGATCCCCTGCCAGCTCTGCACCTGGTCACCTCACTGCAAATGGTGCAGAAAGATCAGTAAAGCCTGAGGAAGGCAGCGAGGACTCCAGACTCCTTCTCCACACATCTGTCATAGAAAACTGCTCTGTGCCTTCCTGGCGCTACAGTATTCATTGGATCCTGACCCATGTGATTTGCAGTCACATCTCAAAATGCCTGTGCTGCTCAGAGGGGGAGGGATCCCAGTGCAAGAGGCCCAGAGCTCATGAGTAATGGGGTGTAGGGTAAATGGTGTGATTTTCAGGCTTTTCTGCCCTCCCTCCATTAGCATTGCATGCCTGATGGCGGACACCTGGATTTTGTTACATTGTTATATTCAGTTGTGTTGCTTACTTCTGTGGGCCATGGCTGCAGTATTGATACATTCTCCCAGAGAAGCAGAGGCAAGGGAGAACCTGAGAGAGAAAAGGAGAGACAGAGTGCCAGAGAGCCCAGGAAAGAGAGAAGGTTCACCCGTGGCTGGGAGGCTGTAGGGTCAGGAATGGACCACAGTGCAGGTTTTCTGATCCAGCAGACCGGGTAAAGGAGGAGTCAGAGTCCTCAGTGGTTTTGCAGGTTTTTATTGGGATTACCAGGTACACGGCAGGCAGGAGGTCTGGGGGCCTGGGGGACTGGCAGGCCTCCCATCCCCCAGCAGGTCTTCACCCTATGGGCTCTCCGGCCTTCTCTCGGCTTCTGCTTGGCTTCTGTTGGTTCTTGGCTTCTGCTGGCGTCCCCATGATGCCGCCCTTAAAAAGCACAGTCTTAGCCCAGGTGGATCTGATCTACCTATGCCCACACCCTACTCCAGGTGCCCGCCATCAGGCATGCATTCAGGACCGCAAGGATCCATCATCTATCCTGATGGCAGGAGGGCAGAAAAGCCTGACATTTTTTCTTTACCCTACAGAGACCTACTGGCCTCCCGCCGCCACCCTGCCGGCCCCCCTGCCTGCCGTGTACCTGTGTCCACACTGCATGTAAAGCTCAATAAAAGCCTGAGAAAGCTACCAAGGGCTCTAGGACTCCTCCTTTACCCGTCTGCCGGATCATAGATAACCTGCTCAGTGCCCATCCTGCCCCTACAATTGGCGTAAGTCGAGAGGATGATCCATGTAGACAGGTGTGGAGCCCTGAAGACCTCAGGAGGGACTGAGGAGGAGCAGACTGTGTTTGCCTGTGACAACGCTGGATGTGCCATGGCAGCACAGGGGGTGGCCAGAGTCCAGGAACTGTGGGAAGGGCTAAAGAAGCTGCAGGAGCCCAGGAAGCGGACAGTACGGGAGCTGTGGGACGAGACCGCGCCTGGAGGAGACGGTCCGAGAGGACCAGCCCACGACCCTTGAGGCAGCAGAATCGTCGGGGAGGAAAGGACCACGATTCAGAGCTCGCCAGTGCTGACACAAGGAACTTGGACCGACAATCCCGCCAGAAGGCGGAGGAACTTTGGCAGATTAATGTTACGCTTTGGAGACCCTGGGGGAGGATGGTATCTTTTGTACACCCCAGGAGGTGGGAACCTGGGGGTGCCGGTAGGCCTTGGTGGGCAATAGCAGCCTGTGCACTGCCCAGCAATCCTAGGGCCACAGCCCGGAGAGGCAAAGGCCAGATGTAAGGGCAGGAAGGACACAGTGCAGGTTTTCTAAGATCCCTATGCAGACCGGGTAAAGAAGGAGTCCTAGAGAGTCCTCAGTGGGTTTCTGCAGGTCTTTTATTGGATTCACCAGGCATATGGCAGGCAAGGGTGCTGGGGGGCCGGGAGGCTGGCAGTCCTCCCAGCCCCCAGCAAATCCTCACTCTCTCTGGGCTCTCTGGCGTTCTCTGCTTCTGCTGCTTCTTCTCTGCTTCTCTCTTGGCTTCTCTTTCGGCTTCTGCTGCTGCTGGCGTCCCCATGACGCCGCCCTTAAAAGCACAGTCTTAGCCCAGGTGAATCCCATCTACCTATGCCCACACCCTACTCCAGGTGCCCGCCATCAGGCATGCATTCAGGACAAGGATCCATCATCTATCCTGATGGCGGGAGGGCAGAAAAGCCTGACATTTTTCCTTACCCTACACCAGAGTAGAGGAAGGACAGGCATGAGAAGAGCCCAAGAGACTGAGGGAGGAAGCCCTCGCCAAGTTCTCTGCAGCCAGGCCAAGGAGGTATCAAAAAGCCAACTTAGAAAGGCAAAAGCTGGTGCTGAGACTGGGAGGCCCTGAGCAGCTGTTAAGCAGCCTGAGTGTGCTAAAGGCCAGTGAGTCTCTTAAAATCACTTGTGGATGTTGCCCTGTTCATTGCTGAGTGAGGGTAAGGAGCTGAGGAACTCATACTTGGGGGACAGATGGGGAACGTGGCTTGTGGTGGAGCCCACAGCCAAAGAGGAGACCCAAGAGAGGCCGCATGTGGAGATTGTATCCACGGATCCCCAACCCATGTGCATGTGTAGTGGCAGGAAGGGATGGAACAGGATCTCTATGAGTCGAGCAGACGGGTGAAGGAGGAATCTTCGGAGCCCTCGGTGGATTTTGCAGGCTTTTTATTGGGATTTACCAGGTACACAGCAAGCAGGGGTGCCGGGGTGGGGGGGCGAGAGGCTAGCAGGCCTCCCAGCCCCTAGCAAGTCTTTACTCTTTCTGGGCTCTCTGGTGTTTTCTCGTGGCCTGTTCTCGCTTCTGCTGTTCCTCTGGCATCCTGTTACGCCGCCTTTATATGCCCAGTATCTCAGCCCAGGTGTACCCACCTACACATGCCAACACCCTACTTCAGGTGCCCGCCATTAGGCATGCATTCAGGACAGCAGGGATCCATCATCAATCCTAATGGTGGGAGGGCAGAAAAGCCTGATACTTTATTTGCCCTACAATCCATCCACTCAGGGTTTTCTGCCAGACAGTCTATACAATTTATACACACATTTCTTTTGGCAAATATGAACACTGAAGCCATGGCCCACAAAAGTAAATAGAATACATCACAATGTAACTGAATACATAACAAAATGCAACAGAACACAAATAAGTCCAGGCAGGGCACCAATCTAGTGGCCAAAGACAGGATTATTGGCACCAGCAGATGATTCACCATGTCTGCTGCCAAAGGCACTGCTCATGCGAGGGGAACGACCCCAGCATCTGCCGTCACATGCCAGGAGCCATTAGGCTTCCTGGCCTTCTCTCTCTGTGGTCTCAGCCATAAGCCACACCACATCCACCTCCAGGATGCACTCACTCTTGGACTGGAGATTCTGTACTCTTTGGGTGATCGCCCAACCCTCAGGGTTCTGTCTGCAATCACTCCAACACTCAGCTTTCATAGCCACCAATGTGACACGCAGGCCTGCACTCAGGCCAACCCTTTGCATGTGCACATGTGTCGGGGATCCATGGATACAAGCTCCATGTGCAGCCTCTCTTGGGTTTCCTCCTTGACTTAGGCTTTACCACAAGCCACGTTCCCCAACCGTTCCCCGAGGACAGGTTCCTCAGCTCCTCACCCTAACTCAACCGTGAGCAGGGCATCACCCACAGGTGATTTTAAGAGACTCACTGGCTTTCCTTAGCATACTCAGGCTGCTTAACAGCTGCTCAGGGATTCCCAGTCTCAACACCAGCTTTTGCCTTTCTAAGTTGGCTTTTTGTCACCAAGACCCACTGGCCACCCCCAGATTCCCATCTCCTGCAGTGTACAAACAATACCCTGCACCCCCAGGGTCCCATAAACATATATCAATCTGCCAAAGCTCTTCCGCCTTCTGGCGGGATTGTCAGTCCAAGTCCATTGGCCTCTCCCTGCATTAGCACTGGCGAGCTCCGAATCGTGGTCCTTTCTTCCCTGACGATTCTGCTGCCTCAGGAGTTGTGGGCCAGCCCTTGTAGGCTGTCTCTGCCTCCACTCGAGGTCTCGTTCTGCCGCTCCCAGACCTTGTCTACCTCCTGTGCTCCTGCAGCATTTTTAGCTCTTCTGGAAGCTCCTAGACTTTGGTCACCTCCTGTGCTGCCAATGGTGCCTCCAGCATTGTCCCAGGCTCATGATCTGCTACTCCTCAGTCTCTCCTGAGGTCTTTGGAGGGTTCTACACCCATCTGCTTAGATCATTCTGCCGACTTATGCCAATTGTAGCAGCAACAAGGGATGGAGCAGGATCTCTATGATTCGAGCAGACGGGTGAAGGAGTCCTAGGAGCCCTTGGTGGCTTTTGCAGGCTTTTTATTGGGATTTACTAGGTACACGGCAGGCAGGGGTGCTGGGGGCCCAGGAGGCTGGTAGGCCTTTACTCTTTCTGGGCTCTCTGGCATTCTCTCATGGCCTTGTTTTCTCTCTTCTGCTTCTGCTGTTCCTCCGGTGTCCCGTGATGCTCCCCGTACATGCCCAGTCTCTCAGCCCAGGTATACCCATTGTAAGGGCAGGACTGGGCACAGTGCAGGTTTTCTGATCCCATGCAGACCGGGTAAAGGAGGAGTCAGAGTCCTCAGTAGTTTTGCAGGTTTTTTATTTGGGTTCACCAGGCATATGGCAGGCAGGGGTGCTGGCTGGGGCTGGGAGGCTGGCAGGCCTTCACTCTATCTGGGCTCTCTGGTGTTCTCTGCTTCTGCTTCAGCTTCTCCTTCAGGTTCTACTGCTGCTGCTGGTGCTGCTACTGCTGCTGCTGGTGCTGCTGGCATCCCCCCGTGATGCCGCCCTTAAAAGCACAGTCTTAGCTCAGCTGAATCCCATCTACCTATGCCCACACCCTATTCCAGGTGCCCGCCATCAGGCATGCATTCAGGACAAGGATCCATCATCTCTCCTGATGGATGAAGGGCAGAAAAGCCTGACATTCTCTTTACCCTACAGTCTACCCCTCAGGGTTTTCTGCCATACAGTCTATACATATATATACAATTTTCTAAGCAAACAAACAATGCAGCCATGGCCCACAAAGCAAATACATCACAATATAACAAAATACAACAGAACACAAATAAGTCCAGGCAGGGCACCAACTTAGTGCAAAAGACAATTATTGGTACCAGCAGATAAGCCACCAAATCTGCTGCCGAAGGCACTGCTCATACAAGGGAGGGGAATCACTCACGGCATCTACTATATCACACCAGGAGCCATCAGGCTTCCTGGCCTTCTCTGGCTGTAGTCTCGGCTACAAGGCACACACAGCATCCACCCCAGGATGCACTAGCTCTGGGATTGGCAATTTTATTCTGTTGGGGGTAATTGCCAACCTCAGGTTTCTGTCTGCAGTCGCTCCAACACTCAGCCTTCATGGCCACCCATGCGACTCACAGACCCCTGCACTCAGGCCAACCCACTGCACAAGCACATGGGTCGGGGATCCAAACTCTGCATTCAGCTTGGGCTCCACCCCAAGCCACATTCCCCACCCGTCCCCCAAGGACAGGTTCCTCAGCTCCTCACCTCACTCAAGAATGAGCAGGGCATCACCCACAGGTGATTTTACGAGTCTCACAGGGCTTCAGCATACCCAGGCTGCTTAACAGCTGCTTAGGGCTTCTCAACTTAGCATCAGTACAGCTTTTGCCTTCTTAGCTGGCTTTCTCCTCCACCTGGCTGCTGGGCATGCACAGGCTGCTTTTGGCCATCAAGGCCACTGGCACCCCCAGATTCCCATCTCCTGGGGTTTACAAACAAAACTGTTCCACCCCAGGGTCCCAAACATATCAACCTGCAAGGTCCTCCACCTTCTGGCGGATTGTCAGTCCAAGTTCGTCAGTCCATCAGTTCAAGTCCATTGGCCTCTCCTGTGTCAGCAACGGCCTGCTGCCTCAGGGGTCATTGGCTGGTCCTTTCTGGTGTTGTTGGCTGGTCCTTTTGGGCGTCTCCTTCATGCCAGGTCTCGTCCTGTAGCTCGTGGAAGTTGTCCACCTTCTCGTCCTGTAGCTCGTGGAAGTTGTCCACTGGGATATTCTCTGTCTCTCTACGCCACCATGACGCCTCCAGCGTCATCAAAGGCAAACAGTCTGTTTTCCTTAGTCCCTCCAGGTCTTCGGAGGGCTCCAATACCCGTCTGCATGGATCTTGCCGACTTACGCCAATTTTAAGGGCAGGACTGGGCACAGTGCAGGTTTTCTGATCCCATGCAGACCGGGTAAAGGAGGAGTCAGAGTCCTCAGTAGTTTTGCAGGTTTTTTATTTGGGGTTCACCAGGCATATGGCAGGCAGGGGTGCTGGCTGGGGGGCTGGGAGCTGGCAGGCCTCCCAGCCCCAGCAAGTCTTCACTCTATCTGGGCTCTCTGGCATTCTCTGCTTCTGCTTCGGCTTCTCCTTCAGGTTCTACTGCTGCTGCTGGTGCTGCTACTGCTGCTGCTGGTGCTGCTGGCGTCCCCCTGTGACGCCGCCCTTAAAAGCACAGTCTTAGCTCAGCTGAATCCCATCTACCTATGCCCCACCCTATTCCAGGTGCCCGCCATCAGGCATGCATTCAGGACAAGGATCCATCATCTCTCCTGATGGACGAAGGGCAGAAAAGCCTGACATTCTCTTTACCCTACACCCATCCACACATGCCCACACCCTACTCAAGCAGTCTGCCATCAGGCATGCATTCAGGACTGCAGGGATCCACCATCAATCCTAATGGTGCAGGGCAGAAAAGCCTGATACTTTACTTACCCTACAGCATATGGAAAGGGTTGGCCTGAGTGCAGGGGTCTGCGTGTCACATTGGTGGCTATGAAAGCCAAATCTTGGAATGACCACAGACAGAAACCCTAAGGATTGGGTGATTACCCCCAGAGTATAGAAACGCCAATCCAAGAGTGAGTGCATCTTGGGGGTGGATGCATTGTATGACTTGTGACCGAGACTACAACCAGTGTAGGACAGAAGGCCTGATGCTTGCCAGCTTTTGAGGGGCAGATTCCTGGGTTCCCCCTCAAATGAGCAGTGCCTTTGGCAGCAGAAGTGGTGGATCATCTGCTGGTGCCTATAATCATCTTTTGCCACTAGGTTGGTGCTTTTTCTATAGCCGCCAAGGCCTGTGTTATAGGGCAACACCAAAATAAATGGGTTACCTGACTGTGGGTCCTCACCTGTGTGCTTAAAGGGGACTTCAACTGTGGGCACAACAAAAGGTTGATCAAATGTTTATGTACAAGGAAAGGGGAAATGCAGGCCAGAGGTGTGGGAGTGAGAGGATTCACCCATGGCACAGTGGGGAGAAGTAGAGGGGATTCAAAACAGGGGAGGAAGAGCGCATGGCTATGGTGAGTGTTCCCAGGTGCTGGGGTGGTGGGAGAGCTATGGGGAATACACCTGAGGGGAGAAGCTGCACAAAAATGAAACACAATATATGAAAATAAATTTAAAAATTTGATATGTGAAAGTACAAAACAATAGTTTGAGCAAGTCTTTGGCAGAAGATAATTATAACAATTGAAACACAGAATCAAGTACTAATTCCCAACATCATAACTTTAAGGCAAATGTTTTAAATTAAACGACTAAATTTTGAATTGGCTTTTATTTGTGAAGGCATGGAGAACTTTTATTAATTTAACTACAAGCAGTTTTTACTGACTTGAGGACTTTACTTAGGTCTAGGATACGGGACGGCCTCCAAGATGATGAGTGAGGTCAGGAGTAGCAGAGCCCTGGGCCTGTGGTTAAGGTGAAAGTGGTGCAAGAAAGGACAACTTCCCTGCCTCAGAAAGAGACTGGAGAGTCTCTACACACACAGCCTACCCTGAGACTTTTCTCCCTACAGTCAACCCTCGTGTTTTTTTTTTTTTTTAATTTATTCATGCACATAAGAAGTGGGGTGTAGGCCAGAGATGTGGGAATGAGAGGATTCACCCATGGCACAGTGAGGAGAAGAGGCAGATCTACTGAAGTACACTGCTGAGGGGAGCAGCAGGTGAGACAGGAGAGGTCTGCTGCACCATGAGGTCAGTTCCCTGTCTGGGGATTAAACTCATGCTGCAGTGGCTGGTGATAGCTTGATAGTTCTGAGACTTTAACTCTTTTGCCACCAGGGAGACCCCCACCCTAATGTTTTTTATTAATAATTTATTTATATATATTTTACATCACTGTTCATTTTGTACAATGTTTGCTTTCTTAGGTGTAGTCCCCATAGAATTCCTACAAGCAATTCACCTGTGCACCATAACCATAGTCCCCTGTGCTCTTCCCGCCCTTGTTTTGACCCCACGCCCTCCTCCTCCCCTGCAGAATGTCTCTGATTTATAGATTACTGTTTTTGTTTTGTTTTTTATTGTTATTATTTTTTTCCTTATTTGTTTCCACAATATTTTTCCTGCAAGTGAAACCATGTGATAGTTTTCTTTTTCCTTCTGACTTATTTGACTGAGTGTAATCCCTCCTAGCTCCATCCATATTGCTGCAAATGGCATGAGTTTATCTTATTGGATTGCTGAATAGTGTTCCATTGTGTATATGTACCACATCTTCTTGATCCAGTCATCTATTTTTGGGCATTAGGGTTGTTTCCAAATCTTACCTATTATAAATAGTGCAGCAATAAACATAGGGGTACAGGTACACTCACCAAATGAAGGAGCACCAACATCTATAAGACAATTATTATGAGCTCTGAAAACAGACATTAGAGGAAATACATATATACTAGGAGATTTCAACACTGCACTCTGACCCAACAAGACAAAAAATGAACAAGGACACTAGACCCTAAATAAAGATCTAGACCTCATGGGTTTAACAGACATTTACAGGACACTGCACCCAAGAAAATCCAAATATATTTTTTCTCAAGTGTGCTCGGATCATTCTCCAGAATCGATCATACTTTGGGCCACAAGATAATGTTAATGTTTTAACAGATACATTCAGATCAAAATCATTCCAACTGTCTTCTCTGATCACAAAGGCATCAAACTGGAAATAAACCATGAAAAGAAAGTAAGGAATCTCCCACTTCATGGAGATTGAAACCCACACTACAGGAAGACCATTGGATTAAAGAGGAGATCAAAGAAGAAATTAAAAAATACTTTGAGTTGAACAACAATGAAGATGTTAGGGGGAAAGGATGTCCTAAAGCTAATTCCATACAGGCTTTGTGGACTCCACCCCCACCCCAGGCCAAAGCCAAAGACACTGGGAACTCCAAATCCCATCACCACCAAAGGGAAGGTGGCTGGGACCTGAGGGTGGGGTTAAGCAGCCAGGTTGGTATAAAGCCAGACACTTGGGCTTTGGAGGGGTCCCCCATTTTGGCTCTCCACCAGCTCGCAGCATCTGGCCAGCTCGGAGAGTGCCTTTGGGTTTCCAGGTTGGCGGATCAGGTAGGACGCATTAAAGACTTTATTTCCCCATTTTCTCCCTGAGCTGTACGTTTCCTCAATTCCTTTCCCTTGTAAATAAACCTTTTATTAACCTGTTGTGTGTGTCTGTAGTGGAGTATTAATAAGTCCCTTTTTAAACGTGCGGGTGAGGACCCACAGCCAGGCAACCCATTTTATATGAGGGCTGCTCTGTAACACTTGTGCACTCTCCCGGTTTGCTTGAAATGTATAAAGGGCTGCGGAGACCCTCAGCAGGACGATGCCTGCACCCTGATCAAGTGTCCGCGTCTCCTCATTCCCCCTCCCTCACGATTGCGCCCTCGCCTTCCCATCCTTCAGGAACCCCTGACGGCCAGACTGCTGCGGCTGGTTCGCAACAAACATGTGTTTTAAGTTTGCATTTATAAGAAATAATTGTTTTTTGGCTTTAAACCGAGACAGAAGATTTACAACCTCCACAGCCACGATTGGCTCTCCAGCTGCTGCTACACAAGACAGGAATAACACGGAAGCCCTAATTCTCACTATGCCGCCACTTTGGCTACAACCCCTCCAGGTGTTTGGGACACTACAGTGCCAGGCTGAGGTGTCTTTGCCACCCACCTTAGGGTGCAATTAAAGGAACCGCCTCTCTTCCTGATGGAACCACAACACCCCTCAAGCCAAAGCCCAACAATGCTCCCTGAATTCCCTAGTCTCAGTGGTTATGTAACACCATGGAGTTCTGGGCTTACCAGTCTGTGCCCTTCTTACTCTTAAATCCTTAAAAAAAAAAAAAAAAACTACTGTCCTGGATGTTCCCCTGTTCAATTCTCTTAATAAAACTTTTTTTTTTCCATTTTTCTCTTGCTTGGGCCCTGCATCCTCCATGCCCTCATTGGGATTATCTCCCGCCTGGAGGCCATCAAACTCCATATGGTCCTTCAATGGAACACACTAGGAAACCTCCACCTTCTGAGATCTCTTAGATTATCACCCTGCAGTGGAGACCTGACTTCCTCCCCACGTTACCCAGTTCAGCAGGAAGCAGTCATTGATCAGATGGATGTCATTTGTGCTAACAGCAGTTAGGGGCTCCATCCATAGAGGGGGGAATGAGTCCTAGGGCAAGTTAGGGTAATCGGGTAGTTTTAGGGACATTGTAGATGGGGACTTCAGCAGTTAAGGAAGGCTCCAGAGATTATTCCTAAGGGGATAATCAAACACCCCCAGGACTAGGGCCAACAGGACATTGCTGGACAAGGAAATAAAGAAAAAAGATAAGGACTGGGACACAGACACTCAGTTCTGGGCACAGACATTGAGGCAGTGAGTGAGACACCGAGAACTAACCAATCACAAAGAGACAGGTGGAGCTTTAGAGTAATCAAGGAAAGAAGGTCTCTATTCCCTGAAGCCAGACTCCACTTGGGCTTCCTTGCCCCTCCCTGGCCTGGTTCCACCGGCCTGGGAGTCCCACTTTACTTCTGTTCCTTTTCTGCTCAATAAAGTTTTTCTTTCTCTAAACATATCTGCCTCTTCTTGCCTGCTTGCTTGAGCGTCAAGTGCAGTTCCTGTTGTGGCTTCGTAAGACACCAATGACACTGAACGCGGGGGGAAATTGCAAGAGATGGGAGGAGACAAGCTTGTTAATTCTTATCTGACAGAGAGGTCATTTGTTACTGATCACCAACCCGTGGTGGTCTAGTGGCTGGGACTCAGCGCTGCCCCTGCAGCCTGGGATCTGTTCCTGGCTGGGAGACTAGGCCTGAACACCTGCAAGTTTGGTATCATTACCTTAGTGTTGTTTTCTGAGTCAGTGGGTTTGGAGTGCAGGGTCCTTGGGTTCACTCTGGGAAAGGTTTCACCAGAGCTCCCGTTTCAGTGACACGTGGTGAGTTCCCCAGGTGGGTTTCTCCACGAGACAGAGACATTAGTTATATTTAAAGGGCAGGTTTGTTAGGGAAGGGATAAAACAGTAAAAGATACTTGCACAGACACAAGCAGGCAGGAGGAGCTGCCCCACAAGGGATAGGTTTGCTGAGAGAGGCCTGCATGTTTGCAGGTGAGCAGCCTTGAGGAGAGCTGCCTCCACTGAGGGAGGTCAGTGAAGAGAAGACCAGCATGGTATGGCTCACGGGCAGCAGGAAGCTGCTGTCCTGCGGAGGGAGAGAGTTGGTGAAGAGGCACCTGTGTAGTCACAGGTGGGCAGAGGGAGTGCTGCTCAGGGTCTGTGCAGACTGCACTGATATAGTCTTCTTCTGTTGGGAGGGGGCACTCCTTGTGATATGAAATGGGGGCAATGTGAAATGTAGCAGACCACGCAAGGCCTATGCTTGAGCTATCTCAGGAGGACAAGAGAGGGCTGTGGGGAAATTCCAGGCCAAAACAATAGAGGCCGGGTTCCCGTCAAAAGTAAGAAGTATGTGCCCTTTGTACCTGAAACATGGGATGTGGTGAAATGCTCTGCTGCTTGTAACAGCACAGTTTGGCTTTTGTACTCCTGCTTGCTGTAGAACTGCAAACTCTCAGGTGTGGTTTTCGGCTTTAAAAACCCTTAATGATGGAGGACAAGAATAGAAAGACTGGAAAGGAAGTGCCTCAAGACCAGAACCTGACTCAAAAGGAGGTAGGGATAGAGGGAAATAGCATGACCATTAACCCAGCTGTAGAGGTTGTGACCCTTAGGCACCAGGGCCTTATCACAAGGCAGGAGACCCAAGCAGGATCAGATGCTCTAGGGAGTGGAGCACAGACCTGAGGGGAAAGATTAGAGATTGGGCCCATCCTGGAATCTCCACTCCCCATCCTGGAATCTCCCGTCCCTCTTGGATGCTGCGTGGTTATCCAAAATCAGCAACCAACTGACGTGACGGCTCACAAGGAGTGACCCCTCCCAAACAGAAGAGGGCTATATCAGTGCAGTCTCTGCACAGGCTCGGGGCAGCAATCCCTCTGCCCACCTGTGACTATGCAGGTGTCTCTTTTCACCAACTCTCTCCCTGCAGGGCAGCAGTTTCTGGCTCCCCATGACCTGTACCTGCCGGACTTCTCACTGACCTCCCTCAGAGGAGGCAGCTCTCCTCAAGGCCACCCACCTGCAACCATGCAGGACTCTCTTAGCAAAACCTGTCCCTTTCCCTAATAAACCTGTTCTTTAAATATAACCATGGTCTCTGTCTCATGGAGAAACTTGCATGGGAAACTCGCTGTGTGCCGCTGAAACGGGAGCTCTAAATTAAACATTTCCCAGAGTGAACCCAAGGACCCTGCAACTCCAAAAAACCCATCATTTTGGCACCCAATGTTTGGTTTTTCATGGCATCTGTGAGATTTCTCCAGTTTTCTCTATCTTCATGCTACTACCTCTTTTCTGAGAGGAGCTGGTGTTCATCGACTGTTTGGCTGTGCTACACGGACTCAGGGCCCAGGCCAAGGCTACTCTTTAGCAGCTCCCAAAATTCCAGTTGCCCTTGACCCAACCAGGTGAGCGCCTCATGCCTCTCTGCCTCATTCTCTCAACTATCACCACCTCTTTCTCTGAGAGGAGCTGGTGTTCGGCTACTGCTTGGCTGTCCTACACGACTGAGGGCTCAGGCGAAGATTACTCTTTGGTGGGCCCTAAAATGTGAGGGAACAGCCTTCCAGTTGCCCTTTTTCTGACCAGGTGAATGCCTCATGCCTTTCTCCTTGCCTCACTGCCTTGCTTATCAATCTCAGTCAAGCAGCCATTCCCTCTCTGCCTTGGGGAAAGAGCTGGCTCCTGAGTTCTGTCTTCAAACCAGGTCTTGGTCTCGCTGCAAAAAATAGTGGGCACAGGTCAGCCATGTAAGAGGCCACTAGGGCTGGCTGCCATTTTAGAAGACTCCTGTGAAAGTGTTAGGGGAAAGGAAGTCCTGAGCAAGCTCCATACAGGCTTTGTGGACTCCACCCCCACTCCAGACCAAAGCCAGCAAGACACTGGGAATGACAAATCCCATCATCACCAAAGGGAGGGTTGCTGGGGCCTGAGGGTGGAGTTAAGCAGCCAGGTTTGTTATAAAACCAGACATGTGGGCCTTGGGTCGCTCTCTTGGCCTCACAGCTCTGGCTCTTCGCCAGCTCTCAGCGTGCCATTGGGATTCCAGGTCAGCGGAACTGGTAGGACGCATGAATTTTTCTCCCTCATTTTCTCCCTGAGTTATTCATTTCTTCATTTTCCCTTTCTTTTGTAAATAAACCTTTATTAACATTTTGTGTGTGTCTGCAGTTGAGTATTAATAAGTCTCTTAAGCCTGTGGGTGAGGACCCACACACAGGCAAGCCTTTTTTATCGGGGTTGCTCTGTAACAAAAGGATAAGTTGGTGTGCGCCAGGGTTAGCTCTAGTCCTGCCAACTGCAAGACAAAGAGTGCAGCAACGCAGGAACTAGTGATAAGCACCCTCATGTCCCACTCCTTTACAACCTATTTACTGCTCTTCCCTAACTCGAACTACAACCTTCCCTGCTTCTTTTCATAGCAATCAACTACAAGTCAACAAACTATAAGTAGCCAGCAACCCATCCAGCCCTTTCCTTGCTCAGGTAGACCTCTCCTTCTCGGAGCTCCCCCTCTCTGAATCCTTGCCTTTAGGTGCCTTCCTACATCACAGGTACTCTTGATAGTCTTCTTCCCTTGCTTTGGAGACCAGATTTCCTCTCCTTGGTTAAACTATCTTGTTATATGTGCCTAAACTTTAAGACTCGTGAGGGACTAAGACAGCCCCAGTCAGCTAATTTAGATTCTACAGTGTGAGAGAGAGGCCTCTGGTCCTACATTGAAAATCATCTTATTAATGCCAACGGGTTTCCTTGTTAACTGGTATTAAGATCTGCCATACATATGCCAAGCACCAGCTATCTTTCTTAAAACATTTCTAAATAAAAAAGGAGCCCGAGACAGCCTTCCTTTCCACCCAGAGAAGAGAAATGGCAGGGACAGATAGTAAGTCGCGGCCTGGGGATGCTAAGGCCTGGGGAGTTCTTCCTCAGCGTGGGGGCACCCACAAAAATAGGACTACTCCCCTGGGGAGTATACCCGTGGCTACTCCCCACCCCGTGGGGTACGCCCGTGGCTGCCCCCACTGTAATCTGTCCAGGACAGGTCAAGCTCTCTTCCAGCCTATCATACGCTGGGTCTGCTCCCTCCATTCCTGCGGACTCTACTTGGGTTCTCTCTTAAACACCTTAACTCAGCCTGACATTCTCACATAACTAACCTCGGCTATAACACCATTCTCTAAACCTTCGCTTTGGCTGAAGCAAAAGATAAAAATGCTGAAAAATAAGGTGGGAACACCACCCTGGCTGACATGTGTGGGACCCCCATTGCTCTCAGCTAGCAGCTGCCTGGACCTTTGCTCCAGTGCTGAGATCATTGGTATGTCCACCACCACCCAGCCATGGGACACTGTTTCTTCTTCCATCTTGATATCTTCCTCTGGTCTATAGGTAGGAATTTCTGCCATGCCTTCCACTCTTAAGGTATGTTTGGTTGGTTTAAGAAAAAAAAAAAAAATCAAATTACTTTGGTCTTACTAGCAGGCTATGTAGGATGCTTTATTGATTAAAAGACAAGACAAAAGATCTTAATCTGCTGCCTCTCTTGTCCTCACAGTCTGTAAATAAGGTGCTCTCTTGTCTTAATGAAACTGAAATTCACGTTTACATTTTGCTCCTTATTGTAAGGAAACTTAACTTTTAGGTCTACTTTTTACTCCTTATTGTAAGGGAACTAGAGTTTAAATGTCATCTCAAAGAAAACTAAAGTATGTGTTTGTGTAAGCTGTCCAGGCTAAAGAAACGATATATAACAGCTATTATAATGTCTTACAATGCAGAGGTTAAAAACCAGGATGTAATAACTCTAAATGTAAGTGACATAAGGGTCTGTGTGTTTGGAAAAAAATATATTTAAGGTGGATATTCTGAAGGTCCT
>NW_023602073.1:35452488-35493857 GCF_014898055.3 Talpa occidentalis
GATAGTGTCTGTTTCTGGGTGTACAGCCACCGCTGTCCAAGAGGCTGGCTGGCCCCGGCTGGAGCCATCTGTATACCAGGCCTCTGCTGGAATCGGTGCTCAACCCTCCTTGTAGGGACTAGCTTCAGGTTCGGCTTCTATACAGGCTTCTGAATTTGGTTCCATACTAACATATGTCACAGGACCAAGAACCTCCTGCAACTCCACCCTTAAGGGGCTAGTTGACAGGGTGCAGCGCTGTTCTAAGTATGCCCCCCACTTCGCCAAAGTGGGCGTTTGAGCAGTGCCACTATGGGGCTTTGTTGTCCAGTCCCGTACCCATCCAGCTATTGGGTAAGTGGTTCTCACTGAGACAGGGGCTGTGGCAGTTATACTTTCAGTGGCTAGTAAGGCTGCATATACCGCAGCTAACTGTTTCTCAATTAAAGAATACCTAACCTCAGCCCCCTTCCAGAGTTGGGACTAGAACCCAATAGGCTGTCGTAGCCTCTCTGATTTCTGCCAGAGTCCCCACCCGAACCCTTCCTGAGTAACATGTACATCGGGCTCACAGGGTCGGGCTGGGTCAAAAACCTGCAAGGCCTGAGCAGTCTTTATAGTTCGTTTGGCCGTGGCAAATGCTGTGTCTGCCTCAGCTGACCAATCCCACCTGGCTCCCTTACGTATTAACATATACAAGGGTCGTAAGAGCTGGGCCATGTGAGGTATAAATGCCCTCCAGTAACCCAGCAGACCCAGAAAGGCTTGCAGCTGCTTCACTGTGGTTGGAGTGGGGTAAGCTTGAACTTTATCTATCACAGCTTCAGGGATAACCTTTGTCTTACCCGACCAAACAACTCCCAGGAACTTAACTGACAGTCCAGGCCCCTGCAGTTTGCTTTCGTTGATTGCCCAGCCGCATGTTTTCAGCTGTGTTAATAAGAGAGGTACTGCCTTTTCCAGATCTGTAAGAGAGTCACTTGTCAATAAAATATCATCAATATAATGGTATAAAAGCACTGAAGATGGCCTTTCCCACCGGGCCAAATCTGCTGCCACCAGCCCGTGACAGAGTCGGGCTGTGCAGGTAACCCTGTGGCAGCACAGTGAATGTCCACTGCCGGCCTTCCCAGGTGAAGGCGAATTGGTCTTGACTTCCTGGGGCTATATCTATCGAAAAAAAAGCATTTGCCAGATCGGCTACAAAATGGTGCATTCCCAGCTCGTGGCTCAGACGATCCATCAAATCTGCCACCGAAGGCACTGCAGCATGCAAGGGGGGAACTACCTTATTCAATTCACGATAATCTACTGTCATGCGCCAAGAGCCATCGGGCTTCTTCACTGGCCACACTGGCGAATTGTAGGGGCTGTGGGCAGTACGCACAATGCCCACTTCTCCAGCTCTGATATTGTGCCTGTAATTTCTTTGTAGCCTCCGGGCAACCAATATTGCTTGGTATTAGTCATTTGCCTAGGGACTGGCAGTTGTGTGGGCGGATGCTTAGCGTGTCCTCTCACCACTGCCTTTACCACTCGCACTCTAAGGCGAAACTCTCCGACTGTGGTTTCTAGCCATAAGCCACATAGTACATCCACCCCCAGGATGTGCTCCGGGATGGGCGATACATACACTTTATACTCTTTAGGGGGTAATCGCCCAATCCCCAGAGATAGTTTTACTGCTGTCACCTTGACACTCTGGCCTCCATAGCCATCGATACAACAAGTAGACCCATGAAATCTTTCTGGATTTCCATAGAGCAGAGTACATTCTGCTCCTGTGTCTACCAGAGCTAAAACCCTTTGTACGTTAGTCGGGGACCAGTGGATGGCAAGCTCCACATGTGGCCTCTGGTCCCCGCCCGTCCCCTGTGAACGGGTTCCTTGGCCCTCACCCTATTCAAAGGATATCAGGCCATCACCCGAGGACGGGGCTGGCAGCAAGTGGTCTTCCAGGCGCAGGGCGCGCGCCTGAGGCCTGGGGCTTCCAGGCTCCCCCTGAGCAGCAGTCCTTCTCATGGGTGTGAACCTCTGGTCTTCTCGCAGCTGCTGCCATAATTCCAATAAATATGCATTGGGCTGCGCGTCTATTTTAGTGCCATCTACCCCTGCTCTTATTAAATCCATCCACATTTGTTTACGGGTGACTTTTATAGGTTCTGTGATGCCAAGAGGCCTCCTTGCCCTCCTTGGCATTCCTTTTGACCTTTCTGAAACTACCTGTATTCCTTTCTGAGAGCGCCGACTCTCAACTTCTCCCAAGCTGGCTATCATTGTGGTGACGTCATGTATCTGATGTCCCACATAGGGTGCTAGTACTGCCATGAGAGATCCAAATGTAGATGAGGGGGCATTCTTTAA
This sequence comes from Talpa occidentalis, assembly GCF_014898055.3. NCBI lineage: Eukaryota > Metazoa > Chordata > Mammalia > Eulipotyphla > Talpidae > Talpa > Talpa occidentalis. The sequence goes on from NW_023602073.1 coordinate 35,454,832, forward strand.
TACCAAGTCTCTCATTCCTGCTGTAAAACGCTCGTCGTCAGGACCACAGGTATTCACATTAAACATGGCCTGCCGCATCCCCAATTCCCGAAGTACCTGCACCAGCTCGGCGTACGTCTGCCATCCGCTTACTGTCTCCAGCACGTCTCCCGCATCAGCCCAGACTGTCCGTATGGCAGCCATTATCCACTCCAGGAGGGTGTGGTCGCCCTGGCCATACCGTCAGCTGTTCTGCAGCCTCTGTCGCAAGGATGGGTGTGAAGTCACGGAGGCCAGTCTCTCCATCTCTTGAGCCGTGCAAATAATCCCATCCAGCCCCAGGTCCCATAAACGTAGCAGCCAGGCTGCCAAGGGTTCCCCTGGTTTCTGGCGGAACTGTTTGCCCAAGTCCACCAGTTCCGCCTGGGTGTAAGGTCGGTAGGTAGTAAATTCCGTCATCTGTGGTGGTCCCGCAGCCAGACCCCCTGGGGCCATGGGTCGCTGCCGCTTCATTTTCTGAGTCACCACCAGGCGGGCCCAGAGCATGGGCCCAGCCTCCTCCTCCTCGCCAGAGGAGTCCGGCATCTCCGGGGTGGTGGGTTGGTTTACCATCGCCAATTGGGACTCAGGCAAAGGTTGAGCCTCCCTCTCCTCCTGTCCTGAGCAGGGGTCTGGCATCTCTGGAGTTGCAGGCTGGTTTGCCACCACTGGCTGTGATTCGGGCAAAGGGCCAGCCTCCCTCTCCTTCCTTCCTGAGACGGAGTCTGGCATCTCCGGAGGGGTGGGTCGGTTTCTCCGAACTTCTTCCTCCAGAATCCTCAAATGTTGTTGCTGTATCCGCATCTCTTCTCGCATCTCATCCAGTACTTGCTGGACTCTAGATTGCTCTTTCCTCCTGGACTCTCGCAGAGCTGTGAGAAACACCCATCCCACAGCTCGTGCCGCCTCGCGGGCACTGCATCCACTCAGGGTTTCTTCTATTTCATACAGGGCCTGTTCCAACTGCCCCGGGGATCCATCTACCTCTGGCCATTCCTGGGGAGGTGCCCACTGGGCGAGGAGGTCGACCACCGGGTACCATCTGCTCGTGGCCGGCCATCCAGGGATCCCTCTCCAGATTTCAGAGGGTTTCGTCTGCGTAGAGCTGTCCTGCCTCGAACCGTCCTGCCGTCTACGCCAGTTGTAAAGCAACCAACCCATTCTGAGCAGGTTTATGAACGGTTCTAGCAGCCACATGCTCTTCGCCGTGGTTTGTAGTCGCTCCAACACTCCTCCGTACACTCCACTCCTCCACCGTTAACACCGCACTACCACCACACCGCACTCTGCTGCACCACCCTTATAAATCAGTCTCTTAGCTCAGGTGGACCCACTTCAGGTGCCCGCCATCAGGCATGCACCCAGGATCACAGGGCTCCCTCATCTATCCTGATGGCGGAAGGGCAGAAAAGCCTGATACCTTGTACCTTACCCTACAGCCAGGAAGCCTGATGGCTCCTGGAATGTGAGGGCAGATGCTGTGAGTGAAGAGTGGTTCCCCCTCGCAAAAGAGCACCTTCAGCAGCAGAATTGGTGGGTCATCTGCTATGACAATAATCTTGTCTTTTTATCCCAAGGTTGGTGCCCTGCCTGGGCTTAGTTGCATTCTGTTGTATTTTGGTGCATTGCTATGTTCATTTGTATTGTTTACTTTCTTGGGTCATGGCTGCAGTGTTCATATTCACCAAGGGAAACTATTGCATACGTTGTATGGTGAAAATCCCTGAGGGGTGGATTGCAGGGTGAATGGAAACCCTGAGGGGTGGATTGCAGGGTGGATGGAAACCCTGAGGGGTGGATTGCAGGGTGGATGGAAGTGATGAGGTTTTTTTCTTCCCTCCTGCCATTAGCATCTGTGATCCACCGCTGGAGTGCTGTGCGGGCGTGAATGAGTGGACACATCTGAGCTGAGACTGAGCGTATAAAGGCGGAGTCACAGAGGACCATGCAGCAGAGTACAGCAGAGTGCAGCAGAGTACAGCAGAGTGCAGCAGAGACCAGCAGAGAGACCACAAGAGAACGCCAGCGAGCCCAGAGTGAGTAAAGATTCACCTGAGGCTGGGACGCCTGCCAGCCTCCTGGCCCCTGGGATCCCCTGCCAGCTCTGCACCTGGTCACCTCACTGCAAATGGTGCAGAAAGATCAGTAAAGCCTGAGGAAGGCAGCGAGGACTCCAGACTCCTTCTCCACACATTTGTCATAGAAAACTGCTCTGTGCCTTCCTGGTGCTACAGTATTCATTGGATCCTGACCCATGTGATTTGCAGTCACATCTCAAAATGCCTGTGCTGCTCAGAGGGGGAGGGATCCCAGTGCAAGAGGCCCAGAGCTCATGAGTAATGGGGTGTAGGGTAAATGGTGTGATTTTCAGGCTTTTCTGCCCTCCCTCCATTAGCATTGCATGCCTGATGGCGGACACCTGGATTTTGTTACATTGTTATATTCAGTTGTGTTGCTTACTTCTGTGGGCCATGGCTGCAGTATTGATACATTCTCCCAGAGAAGCAGAGGCAAGGGAGAACCTGAGAGAGAAAAGGAGAGACAGAGTGCCAGAGAGCCCAGGAAAGAGAGAAGGTTCACCCGTGGCTGGGAGGCTGTAGGGTCAGGAATGGACCACAGTGCAGGTTTTCTGATCCAGCAGACCGGGTAAAGGAGGAGTCAGAGTCCTCAGTGGTTTTGCAGGTTTTTATTGGGATTACCAGGTACACGGCAGGCAGGAGGTCTGGGGGCCTGGGGGTCTGGCAGGCCTCCCATCCCCCAGCAGGTCTTCACCCTAGGGGCTCTCTGGCCTTCTCTCGGCTTCTGCTTGGCTTCTGTTGGTTCTTGGCTTCTGCTGGCGTCCCCATGATGCCGCCCTTAAAAAGCACAGTCTTAGCCCAGGTGGATCTGATCTACCTATGCCCACACCCTACTCCAGGTGCCCGCCATCAGGCATGCATTCAGGACCGCAAGGATCCATCATCTATCCTGATGGCAGGAGGGCAGAAAAGCCTGACATTTTTTCTTTACCCTACAGAGACCTACTGGCCTCCCGCCGCCACCCCGCCGGCCCCCCTGCCTGCCGTGTACCTGTGTCCACACTGCATGTAAAGCTCAATAAAAGCCTGAGAAAGCTACCAAGGGCTCTAGGACTCCTCCTTTACCCGTCTTCCGGATCATAGATAACCTGCTCAGTGCCCATCCTGCCCCTACAATTGGCGTAAGTCGAGAGGATGATCCATGCAGACAGGTGTGGAGCCCTGAAGACCTCAGGAGGGACTGAGGAGGAGCAGACTGTGTTTGCCTGTGACAACGCTAGACGTGCCATGGCAGCACAGGTGGTGGCCAGAGCCCAGGAGCTGCGGGAAGGGCTAAAGATGCTGCAGGAGCCCAGGAGGTGGACAGAGTACGGGAGCTGTGGGACGAGACCGCGCCTGGAGGAGACGGCCCGAGAGGACCAGCCCACGACCCTTGAGGCAGCAGAATCGTCGGGGAGGAAAGGACCACGATTCAGAGCTCGCCAGTGCTGACACAAGGAACTTGGACCGACAATCCCGCCAGAAGGCGGAGGAACTTTGGCAGATTAATGTTACGCTTTGGAGACCCTGGGGGAGGATGGTATCTTTTGTACACCCCAGGAGGTGGGAACCTGGGGGTGCCGGTAGGCCTTGGTGGGCAATAGCAGCCTGTGCACTGCCCAGCAATCCTAGGGCCACAGCCCGGAGAGGCAAAGGCCAGATGTAAGGGCAGGAAGGACACAGTGCAGGTTTTCTAAGATCCCTATGCAGACCGGGTAAAGAAGGAGTCCTAGAGAGTCCTCAGTGGGTTTCTGCAGGTCTTTTATTGGATTCACCAGGCATATGGCAGGCAAGGGTGCTGGGGGGCCGGGAGGCTGGCAGTCCTCCCAGCCCCCAGCAAATCCTCACTCTCTCTGGGCTCTCTGGCGTTCTCTGCTTCTGCTGCTGCTTCTCTGCTTCTCTCTTGGCTTCTCTTTCGGCTTCTGCTGCTGCTGGCGTCCCCATGACGCCGCCCTTAAAAGCACAGTCTTAGCCCAGGTGAATCCCATCTACCTATGCCCACACCCTACTCCAGGTGCCCGCCATCAGGCATGCATTCAGGACAAGGATCCATCATCTATCCTGATGGCGGGAGGGCAGAAAAGCCTGACATTTTTCCTTACCCTACACCAGAGTAGAGGAAGGACAGGCATGAGAAGAGCCCAAGAGACTGAGGGAGGAAGCCCTCGCCAAGTTCTCTGCAGCCAGGCCAAGGAGGTATCAAAAAGCCAACTTAGAAAGGCAAAAGCTGGTGCTGAGACTGGGAGGCCCTGAGCAGCTGTTAAGCAGCCTGAGTGTGCTAAAGAAGGCCAGTGAGTCTCTTAAAATCACTTGTGGATGTTGCCCTGTTCATTGCTGAGTGAGGGTAAGGAGCTGAGGAACTCATACTTGGGGGACAGATGGGGAACGTGGCTTGTGGTGGAGCCCACAGCCAAAGAGGAGACCCAAGAGAGGCCGCATGTGGAGATTGTATCCACGGATCCCCAACCCATGTGCATGTGTAGTGGCAGGAAGGGATGGAACAGGATCTCTATGAGTCGAGCAGACGGGTGATGGAGGAATCTTCGGAGCCCTCGGTGGATTTTGCAGGCTTTTTATTGGGATTTACCAGGTACACAGCAGGCAGGGGTGCCGGGGGGGCGGGGGGCGAGAGGCTAGCAGGCCTCCCAGCCCCTAGCAAGTCTTTACTCTTTCTGGGCTCTCTGGTGTTTTTTCGTGGCCTGTTCTCGCTTCTGCTTCTGCTGTTCCTCTGGCATCCTGTTACGCCGCCCTTATATGCCCAGTATCTCAGCCCAGGTGTACCCACCTACACATGCCAACACCCTACTTCAGGTGCCCGCCATTAGGCATGCATTCAGGACAGCAGGGATCCATCATCAATCCTAATGGTGGGAGAGCAGAAAAGCCTGATACTTTATTTGCCCTACAATCCACCCACTCAGGGTTTTCTGCCAGACAGTCTATACAATTTATACACACATTTCTTTTGGCAAATATGAACACTGAAGCCATGGCCCACAAAAGTAAATAGAATACATCACAATGTAACTGAATACATAACAAAATGCAACAGAACACAAATAAGTCCAGGCAGGGCACCAATCTAGTGGCCAAAGACAGGATTATTGGCACCAGCAGATGATTCACCATGTCTTCTGCCAAAGGCACTGCTCATGCGAGGGGAGCGACCCCTAGCATCTGCCGTCACATGCCAGGAGCCATTAGGCTTCCTGGCCTTCTCTCTCTGTGGTCTCAGCCATAAGCCACACCACATCCACCTCCAGGATGCACTCACTCTTGGACTGGAGATTCTGTACTCTTTGGGGTGATCGCCCAACCCTCAGGGTTCTGTCTGCGATCACTCCAACACTCAGCTTTCATAGCCACCAATGTGACACGCAGGCCTGCACTCAGGCCAACCCTTTGCATGTGCACATGTGTCGGGGATCCATGGATACAAGCTCCATGTGCAGCCTCTCTTGGGTTTCCTCCTTGACTTAGGCTTTACCACAAGCCACGTTCCCCAACCGTTCCCCGAGGACAGGTTCCTCAGCTCCTCACCCTAACTCAACCGTGAGCAGGGCATCACCCACAGGTGATTTTAAGAGACTCACTGGCTTTCCTTAGCATACTCAGGCTGCTTAACAGCTGCTCAGGGATTCCCAGTCTCAACACCAGCTTTTGCCTTTCTAAGTTGGCTTTTTGTCACCAAGACCCACTGGCCACCCCCAGATTCCCATCTCCTGCAGTGTACAAACAATACCCTGCACCCCCAGGGTCCCATAAACATATCAACCTGCCAAAGCTCTTCCGCCTTCTGGCGGGATTGTCAGTCCAAGTCCATTGGCCTCTCCCTGCATTAGCACTGGCGAGCTCCGAATCGTGGTCCTTTCTTCCCTGACGATTCTGCTGCCTCAGGAGTTGTGGGCCAGCCCTTGTAGGCTGTCTCTGCCTCCACTCGAGGTCTCGTTCTGCCGCTCCCAGACCTTGTCTACCTCCTGTGCTCCTGCAGCATTTTTAGCTCTTCTGGAAGCTCCTAGACTTTGGTCACCTCCTGTGCTGCCAATGGTGCCTCCAGCATTGTCCCAGGCTCATGATCTGCTACTCCTCAGTCTCTCCTGAGGTCTTTGGAGGGCTCTACACCCATCTGCTTAGATCATTCTGCCGACTTACGCCAATTGTAGCAGCAACAAGGGATGGAGCAGGATCTCTATGATTCGAGCAGACGGGTGAAGGAGTCCTAGGAGCCCTTGGTGGCTTTTGCAGGCTTTTTATTGGGATTTACTAGGTACACGGCAGGCAGGGGTGCTGGGGGCCCAGGAGGCTGGTAGGCCTTTACTCTTTCTGGGCTCTCTGGCATTCTCTCATGGCCTTGTTTTCTCTCTTCTGCTTCTGCTGTTCCTCTGGTGTCCCGTGATGCTGCCCGTACATGCCCAGTCTCTCAGCCAAGGTATACCCATTGTAAGGGCAGGAATGGACCACAGTGCAGGTTTTCTGATCCCATGCAGACCGGGTAAAGGAGGAGTCAGAGTCCTCAGTAGTTTTGCAGGTTTCTTATTTGGGGTTCACCAGGCATATGGCAGGCAGGGGTGCTGGCTGTGAAGCAAGTCTTCACTCTATCTGGGCTCTCTGGCGTTCTCTGCTTCTGCTTCAGCTTCTCCTTCAGGTTCTACTGCTGCTGCTGGTGCTGCTACTGCTGCTGCTGGTGCTGCTGGCGTCCCCCCGTGACACCGCCCTTAAAAGCACAGTCTTAGCTCAGCTGAATCCCATCTACCTATGCCCACACCCTATTCCAGGTGCCCGCCATCAGGCATGCATTCAGGACAAGGATCCATCATCTCTCCTGATGGACGAAGGGCAGAAAAGCCTGACATTCTCTTTACCCTACACCCATCCACACATGCCCACACCCTACTCAAGCAGTCTGCCATCAGGCATGCATTCAGGACTGCAGGGATCCACCATCAATCCTAATGGTGGGAGGGCAGAAAAGCCTGATACTTTACTTACCCTACAGCATATGGAAAGGGTTGGCCTGAGTGCAGGGGTCTGCGTGTCGCATTGGTGGCTATGAAAGCCAAATCTTGGAATGACCACAGACAGAAACCCTAAGGATTGGGTGATTACCCCCAAAGAGTATAGAAACGCCAATCCAAGAGTGAGTGCATCTTGGGGGTGGATGCATTGTATGACTTGTGACCGAGACTACAACCAGTGTAGGACAGAAGGCCTGATGCTTGCCAGCTTTTGAGGGGCAGATTCCTGGGTTCCCCCTCAAATGAGCAGTGCCTTTGGCAGCAGAAGTGGTGGATCATCTGCTGGTGCCTATAATCATCTTTTGCCACTAGGTTGGTGCTTTTTCTATAGCCGCCAAGGCCTGTGTTATAGGGCAACACCAAAATAAAATGGGTTACCTGACTGTGGGTCCTCACCTGTGTGCTTAAAGGGGACTTCAACTGTGGGCACAACAAAAGGTTGATCAAATGTTTATGTACAAGGAAAGGGGAAATGCAGGCCAGAGGTGTGGGAGTGAGAGGATTCACCCATGGCACAGTGGGGAGAAGTAGAGGGGATTCAAAACAGGGGAGGAAGAGCGCATGGCTATGGTGAGTGTTCCCAGGTGCTGGGGTGGTGGGAGAGCTATGGGGAATACACATGAGGGGAGAAGCTGCACAAAAATGAAACACAATATATGAAAATGAATTTAAAAAATTGATATGTGAAAGTACAAAACAATAGTTTGAGCAAGTCTTTGGCAGAAGATAATTATAACAATTGAAACACAGAATCAAGTACTAATTCCCAACATCATAACTTTAAGGCAAATATGTTTTAAATTAAACAACTAAATTTTGAATTGGTTTTTATTTGTGAAGGCATGGAGAACTTTTATTAATTTAACTATCAGCAGTTTTTACTGACTTGAGGACTTTACTTAGGTCTAGGATACAGGACGGCCTCCAAGATGATGAGTGAGGTCAGGAGTAGCAGAGCCCTGGGCCTATGGTTAAGGTGAACAGTCAGAAAGTGGTGCAAGAAAGGACAACTTCCCTGCCTCAGAAAGAGACTGGAGAGTCTCTACACACACAGCCTACCCTGAGACTTTTCTCCCTACAGTCAACCCTCGTGTTTTTTTTTTTTTTTTAATTTATTCATGCACACAAGAAGTGGGGTGTAGGCCAGAGATGTGGGAGTGAGAGGATTCACCCATGGCACAGTGAGGAGAAGAGGCAGATCTACTGAAGTACACTGCTGAGGGGAGCAGCAGGTGAGACAGGAGAGGTCTGCTGCGCCATGAGGTCAGCTCCCTGTCTGGGGATTAAACTCATGCTGCAGTGGCTGGTGATAGCTTGATAGTTCTGAGACTTTAACTCTTTTGCCACCAGGGAGACCCCCACCCTAATGATGTTTTTTATTAATAATTTATTTATATATATTTTACATCACTGTTCATTTTGTACAATGTTTGCTTTCTTAGGTGTAGTCCCCATAGAATTCCTACCAGCAATTCACCTGTGCACCATAACCATAGTCCCCTGGGCTCTTCCCGCCCTTGTTTTGACCCCACTCCCTCCTCCTCCCCTGCAGAATGTCTCTGATTTATAGATTACTGTTTTTGTTTTGTTTTTTATTGTTATTATTTTTTTCCTTATTTGTTTCCACAATATTTTTCCTGCAAGTGAAACCATGTGATAGTTTTCTTTTTCCTTCTGACTTATTTGACTGAGTGTAATCCCTCCTAGCTCCATCCATATTGCTGCGAATGGCATGAGTTTATCTTATTGGATTGCTGAAAATAGTGTTCCGTTGTGTATATGTACCACATCTTCTTGATCCAGTCATCTGTTTTTGGGCATTAGGGTTGTTTCCAAATCTTACCTATTATAAATAGTGCAGCAATAAACATAGGGGTACAGGTACACTCACCAAATGAAGGAGCTCCAACATCTATAAGACAATTATTATGAGCTCTGAAAACAGACATTAGAGGAAATACATATATACTAGGAGATTTCAACACTGCACTCTGACCCATGGACAGATCAACGAGACAAAAAATGAACAAGGACACTAGGCCCCAAATAAAGATCTAGACCTCATGGGTTTAACAGACATTTACAGGACACTGCACCCAAGAAAATCCAAGTATATTTTTTTCTCAAGTGCGCTCGGATCATTCTCCAGAATCGATCATACTTTGGGCCACAAGATGATGTTAATGTTTTAACAGATACATTCAGATCAAAATCATTCCAACTGTCTTCTCTGATCACAAAGGCATCAAACTGGAAATAAACCATGAAAAGAAAGTAAGGAATCTCCCACTTCATGGATATTGAAACCCACGCTATGGGTAGCCCATTGGATTAAAGAGGAGATCAAAGAAGAAATTAAAAAATACTTTGAGCTGAACAACAATGAAGATGTTAGGGGGAAAGGATGTCCTAAAGCTAATTCCATACAGGCTTTGTGGACTCCACCCCCACCCCAGGCCAAAGCCAAAGACACTGGGAACTCCAAATCCTATCACCACCAAAGGGAAGGTTACTCCAACCTGAGGGTGGGGTTAAGCAGCCAGGTTTGGTATAAAACCAGACACGTGGGCTTTAGGGGATTCCCCTATTTGGCTCCCCAACAGCTCGCAGCACGCGGACAGCTCGCAGCGCGCGGCCAGCTCAAGAGTGCCTTTGGGTTTCCAGGTCGGCGGATCAGGTAGGACGCATTAAAGACTTTATTTCCCTATTTTCTCCCTGAGTTGTACATTTCCTCAATTCCTTTTCCCTTGTAAATAAACCTTTTATTAACCTGTTGTGTGTGCCTGTAGTGGAGTATTAATAAGTCCCTTTTTAAGCGCACGGGTGAGGACCCACAGCCAGGCAACCCGTTTTATATCGGGGCTGCTCTGTAACACTTGTGCACTCTCCCGGTTTGCTTGAAATGTATAAATAAAGGGCTGCGGAGACCCTCAGCAGGACGATGCCTGCACCCTGATCAAGTGTCCGCGTCTCCTCATTTCCCCTCCCTCACGATTGCGCCGACGCCTTCCCATCCTTCAGGAACCCCTGACATCCAGACTGCTGCGGCTGGTTCGCAACAAACATGTGTTTTAAGTTTGCATTTATAAGAAATAATTGTTTTTTGGCTTTAAACCGAGACAGAAGATTTACAATCTCCACAGCCACGATGGCTCTCCAGCTGCTGCTACACAAGACAGGAATAACATGGAAGCCCTAATTCTCACTGATGCTGCCACTTTGGCTACAACCCCTCCAGGTGTTTGGGACACTACAGTGCCAGGGTGAGGTGTCTTTGCCACCCCTCTTAGGGTGCAATTAAAGGAACCGCCTCTCTTCCTGATGGAACCACAACACCCCTCAAGCCAAAGCCCAACAATGCTCCCTGAATTCCCTAGTCTCAGTGGTTATGTAACACCATGGAGTTCTGGGCTTACCAGTCTGTGCCCTTCTTACTCTTAAATCCTTAAAAAAAAAAAAAACTGCTGTTGTCCTGGATGTTCCCCTGTTCAATTCTCTTACTAAAACTTTTTTTTTTTTCCATTTTTCTCTTGCTTGGGCCCTGCATCCTCCATGCCCTCATTGGGATTATCTCCCGCCTGGAGGCCATCAAACTCCATATGGCCCTTCAATGGAACACACTAGGAAACCTCCACCTTCTGAGATCGCTTAGATTATCACCCTGCTGTGGAGACCTGATTGCCTCCCCACGTTACCCACATTCAGCAGGAAGCAGTCATTGATCAGATGGATGTCATTTGTGCTAACAGCAGTTAGGGGATCCATCCATAGAGGGGGGAATGAGTCCTAGGGCAAGTTAGGGTAATCGGGTAGTTTTAGGGACATTGTAGATGGGGACTTCAGCAGTTAAGGAAGGCTCCAGAGATTATTCCTAAGGGGATAATCAAACACCCCCAGGACTAGGGCCAACAGGACATTGCTGGACAAGGAAATAAAGAAAAAAGATAAGGACTGGGACACAGACACTCAGTTCTGGGCACAGAGACATTCAGGCAGTGAGTGAGACACCGAGAACTAACCAATCACAAAGACACAGGTGGAGCTTTAGAGTAATCAAGGAAAGAAGGTCTCTATTCCCTGAAGCCCGACTCCACTTGGGCTTCCTTGCCCCTCCCTGGCCTGGTTCCACTGGCCTGGGAGTCCCACTTTACTTCTGTTCCTTTTCTGCTCAATAAAGTTTTTCTTTCTCTAAACATATCTGCCTCTTCTTGCCTGCTTGCTTGAGCGTCAAGTGCAGTTCCTGTTGTGGCTTCGTAAGACACCAATGACACCGAACGCGGGGGGAAATTGCAAGAGATGGGAGGAGACAAGCTTGTTAATTCTTATCTGACAGAGAGGTCATTTGTTACTGTATCACCAACCCGTGGTGGTCTAGTGGCTGGGACTCAGCGCTGCCCCTGCAGCCTGGGATCTGTTCCTGGCTGGGAGACCAGGCCTGAAAACCTGCAAGTTTGGTATCATTACCTTCGTGTTGTTTTCTGAGTCAGTGGGTTTGGAGTGCAGGGTCCTTGGGTTCACTCTGGGAAAGGTTTCACCAGAGCTCCCGTTTCAGCAATATGCGATGAGTTTCCCAGGTGGGTTTCTCCACGAGACAGAGACATTAGTTATATTTAAAGGGCAGGTTTGTTAGGGAAGGGATAAAACAGTAAAAAATACTTGCACAGACACAAGCAGGCAGGAGGAGCTGCCCCACAAGGGATAGGTTTGCTGAGAGAGGCCTGCATGTTTGCAGGTGAGCAGCTTTGAGGAGAGCTGCCTCCGCTGAGGGAGGTCAGTGAAGAGAAGACCAGCATGGTATGGCTCACGGGCAGCAGGAAGCTGCTGTCCTGCGGAGGGAGAGAGTTGGTGAAAAGAGGCACCTGTGTAGTCACAGGTGGGCAGAGGGAGTGCTGCTCAGGGTCTGTGCAGACTGCACTGATATAGTCTTCTTCTGTTGGGAGGGGGCACTCCTTGTGATATGAAATGGGGGCAATGTGAAATGAAGTAGACCACGCAAGGCCTACGCTTGAGCTATCTCAGGAGGACAAGAGAGGGCTGTGGGGAAATTCCAGGCCAAAACAATAGAGGCCGGGTTCCCGTCAAAAATAAGATGTGCCCTTTGTACCTGAAACATGGGATGTGGTGAAATGCTCTGCTGCTTGCAACAGCACAGTTTGGCTTTTGTACTCCCGCTTGCTGTAGAACTGCAAACTCCCAGGTGTGGTTTTCAGCTTTAAAAACCCTTAATGATGGAGGACAAGAATAGAAAGACTGGAAAGGAAGTGCCTCAAGACCAGAACCTGACTCAAAAGGAGGTAGGGATAGAGGGAAATAGCATGACCATTAACCCAGCTGTAGAGGTTGTGACCCTTAGGCACCAGGGCCTTATAACAAGGCAGGAGACCCAAGCAGGATCAGATGCTCTAGGGAGTGGAGCACAGACCTGAGGGGAAAGATATAGAGATTGGGCCCATCCTGGAATCTCCACTCCCCATCCTGGAATCTCCCGTCCCTCTTGGATGCTGCGTGGTTATCCAAAATCAGCAACCAACTGACGTGACGGCTCACAAGGAGTGACCCCTCCCAAACAGAAGAGGGCTATATCAGTGCAGTCTCTGCACAGGCTCGGGACATCAATCCCTCTGCCCACCTGTGACTATGCAGGTGTCTCTTTTCACCAACTCTCTCCCTCTGCAGGGCAGCAGTTTTCTGGCTCCCCATGACCTGTACCTGCCAGGACTTCTCACTGACCTCCCTCAGAGGAAGCAGCTCTCCTCAAGGCCACCCACCTGCAACCATGTAGGACTCTCTTAGCAAAACCTGTCCCTTTCCCTAATAAACCTGTTCTTTAAATATAACCATGGTCTCTGTCTCATGGAGAAACTTGCATGGGAAACTCGCTGTGTGCCGCTGAAACGGGAGCTCAAATTAAACATTTCCCAGAGTGAACCCAAGGACCCCGCAACTCCAAAAACCCCATCATTTTGGCACCCAATGTTTGGTTTTTCATGGCATCTGTGAGATTTCTCCAGTTTTCTCTATCTTCATGCTACTACCTCCTTTTCTGAGAGGAGCTGGTGTTCATCGACTGTTTGGCTGTGCTACACGGACTCAGGGGCCCAGGCCAAGGCTACTCTTTAGCAGCTCCCAAAATTCCCAGTTGCCCTTGACCCAACCAGGTGAGCGCCTCATGCCTCTCTGCCTCATTCTCTCAACTATCACCACCTCTTTCTCTGAGAGGAGCTGGTGTTCGGCTACTGCTTGGCTGTCCTACACGGACTGAGGGGCTCAGGCGAAGATTACTCTTTGGTGGGCCCTAAAATGTGAGGGAACAGCCTTCCAGTTGCCCTTTGTCTGACCAGGTGAATGCCTCATGCCTTTCTCCTTGCCTCACTGCCTTGCTTATCAATCTCAGTCAAGCAGCCATTCCCTCTCTGCCTTGGGGAAAGAGCTGGCTCCTGAGTTCTGTCTTCAAACCAGGTCTTGGTCTCGCTGCAAAAAATAGTGGGCACAGGTCAGCCATGTAAGAGGCCACTAGGGCTGGCTGCCATTTTTTAGAAGACTCCTGTGAAAGTGTTAGGGGGAAAGGAAGTCCTGAGCAAGCTCCATACAGGCTTTGTGGACTCCACCCCCACTCCAGACCAAAGCCAGCAAGACACTGGGAATGACAAATCCCATCATCACCAAAGGGAGGGTTGCTGGGGCCTGAGGGTGGAGTTAAGCAGCCAGGTTTGTTATAAAACCAGACATGTGGGCCTTGGGTCGCTCTCTTGGCCTCACAGCTCTTGGCTCTTCGCCAGCTCTCAGCGTGCCATTGGGATTCCAGGTCAGCGGAACTGGTAGGACGCATGAATTTTTCTCCCTCATTTTCTCCCTGAGTTATTCATTTCTTCATTTTCCCTTTCTTTTGTAAATAAACCTTTTATTAACATTTTGTGTGTGTCTGCAGTTGAGTATTAATAAGTCTCTTAAGCCTGTGGGTGAGGACCCACACACAGGCAAGCCTTTTTTTATCGGGGTTGCTCTGTAACAAAAGGATAAGTTGGTGTGCGCCAGGGTTAGCTCTAGTCCTGCCAACTGCAAGACAAAGAGTGCGGCAACGCAGGAACTAGTGATAAGCACCCTCATGTCCCACTCCTTTACAACCTATTTACTGCTCTTCCCTAACTCGAACTACAACCTTCCCCTGCTTCATTTTCATAGCAATCAACTACAAGTCAACAAACTATAAGTAGCCAGCAACCCATCCAGCCCTTTCCTTGCTCAGGTAGACCTCTCCTTCTCGGAGCTCCCCCTCTCTGAATCCTTGCCCTTTAGGTGCCTTCCTACATCACAGGTACTCTTGATAGTCTTCTTCCCTTGCTTTGGAGACCAGATTTCCTCTCCTTGGTTAAACTATCTTGTTATATGTGCCTAAACTTTAAGACTCGTGAGGGACTAAGACAGCCCCAGTCAGCTAATTTAGATTCTACAGTGTGAGAGAGAGGCCTCTGGTCCTACATTGAAAATCATCTTATTAAATGCCAACGGGTTTCCTTGTTAACTGGTATTAAGATCTGCCATACATATGCCAAGCACCAGCTATCTTTCTTAAAACATTTCTAAATAAAAAAGGAGCCCGAGACAGCCTTCCTTTCCACCCAGAGAAGAGAGAATGGCAGGGACAGATAGTAAGTCGCGGCCTGGGGATGCTAAGGCCTGGGGAGTTCTTCCTCAGCGTGGGGGCACCCACAAAAATAGGACTACTCCCCTGGGGAGTATGCCCGTGGCTACTCCCCACCCCGTGGGGGTACGCCCGTGGCTGCCCCCACTGTAATCTGTCCAGGACAGGTTCAAGCTCTCTTCCAGCCTATCATACGCTGGGTCTGCTCCCTCCATTCCTGCGGACTCTACTTTGGGTTCTCTCTTAAAACACCTTAACTCAGCCTGACATTCTCACATAACTAACCCTCGGCTATAACACCATTCTCTAAACCTTCGCTTTGGCTGAAGCAAAAGATAAAAATGCTGAAAAATAAGGTGGGGAACACCACCCTGGCTGACATGTGTGGGACCCCCCATTGCTCTCAGCTAGCAGCTGCCTGGACCTTTGCTCCAGTGCTGAGATCATTGGTATGTCCACCACCACCCAGCCATGGGGGACTGGGTTTCTTCTTTCTATCTTGATATCTTCCTCTGGTCTATAGGTAGGAATTTCTGCCATGCCTTCCACTCTTAAGGTATGTTTGGTTGGTTTAAGAAAAAAAAAAAAAATCAAATTACTTTGGTCTTACTAGCAGGCTATGTAGGATGCTTTATTGATTAAAAGACAAGACAAAAGATCTTAATCTGCTGCCTCTCTTGTCCTCACAGTCTGTAAATAAGGTGCTCTCTTGTCTTAATGAAACTGAAATTTCACGTTTACATTTTGCTCCTTATTGTAAGGAAACTTAACTTTTAGGTCTACTTTTTACTCCTTATTGTAAGGGAACTAGAGTTTAATGTCATCTCAAAGAAAACTAAAGTATGTGTTTGTGTAAGCTGTCCAGGCTAAAGAAACGATATATAACAGCTATTATAATGTCTTACAATGCAGAGGTTAAAAACCAGGATGTAATAACTCTAAATGTAAGTGACATAAGGGGTCTGTGTGTGTTTGGAAAAAAATATATTTAAGGTGGATATTCTGAAAGTCCTTAAGCTAATTCAAAGTAGGATGGGTAAATCAAATGGTATTAAAAACAAAGAAAGCAAAGGAAAGTGTTGAAGGTCTGAGACAGAGATTTTAGTGGAAAATTTTGTGTGCTCAGGTGACTTACTATGAAATGTTTTGGTTAATTTGGGTATCAGTAATACACCCATGTAACACCAAGCTTTAGTTCTTTATATATATATATATATATATATATATATATATATATAGATATTCTAAAACTATGTTCACTAGTTTCTTATAACAAGTGGAAGACTGCTCAGGTAATCTGAAAATCTTGGTGCTCTTTTATCCTTGGGTTACCTGGAAAAAAAACCTTATGTCAGCATTGCTGAGCCTTGTCAAAAAAAAAAAAAAGATCTATACTCTTAAAAATCCTGTTACTCTGAGTAATTAAGTGTTTTGTAAAGATCTGTAAATTCTATGACAATTTCAGTCTAAAATAGTAAAATTTTTGCCTTAAGAGGACTCTTAAAGACACCTAATAAAATTGTTTTTCCTTGTGAAAAACAAACTGAATTAATTTGGGTATATTGATACCTCACAGAAAGTATTCTCATAAGATTGTTAGACCTTTTCAACATAAATGTAAACTAATGAGATGGTTCTAAAATACACAAGACTTCTTAAAACCTAATAAGCCGGTCAATTATAAATGATTCTTTTTTTTAAAGATATTTTTTTTTATTCATTCATATAATAGCTGTGGTACAGGCCAGAGAGAGGCGTGGGAGGGTGAAAGGATTCTCCAGAGACAGAGTGAGGAGCAGAAGAGGCAGACTGACCGAAACACACTGCTGAGGGGAGCAGCAGGAGAGACAGGAGAGTCTGCTGCACCATGTGGGAATCTCCCTGGCCATCCAGGAATTGAACCCAGCTGCAGAGGCTGTGGACAGCTTCATAGTGCTGTGTTCACCCTGCTGCGCCACCGGAGAGGCCCCTAGCCAGTCAATTATAAAAGGGCAAAAAAGTTACTCAAAAGTCAAAAAATTCCAAATCATTTTAGGCTACAGGTGCAGAGGCTATGAAAGGTATGCTAATCTAGACCCAGAAAAGCACAAGCATTTTAGCAGTCTCCTTCATTAGCCAGTCTTGCTCTGACATCAGGTGCAGGCTCCTGAGACAAAATCAAGGGCATTTAGTGAAAGCCATTCGCAAGTTCACAAACCTGGATCCTAATACAAGACAGGGCGAGGTGATTCTGGGGACTCATTTTAAAACTAGCCATGGGACACCAATCTCAGCCACAACAGCTTTTTAAAAGTGGCTTTTAATATCTTTAATAATAGGGACCAAAGTAAAGGGTTTTTTTTAAAAAAAAGGCAAGAAGGCCATAGTGAGTGAGTAAAGACAGCTCCATTAATAGGCACCTCCATTGCCGGTGCCCTGCAGACCCAGGCTTACCCAGGCTCAGAGAAACAGAAGACTGACCTGCCTGGAATAAAGAATGGAGGAGCTGGGCCTCCCCTGGTGGCACAGCGGTTGAGCACTGGGCTGCGAAGCTGCCCGCAGCCTCTGCAGTGCGGGTTTGATCCCCCGGCCACTTGCAAGGGTCCCACATGGCGCGCAGACCACTCCTGCCGCCCGCTGCTCCCCTCAGCAGTGTATTTCGTCAGTCTGTCGGCTCTGTTCCCTGCTCTGGCTCTGGTGAATGATCTCACCCTCCCACGCTTCTGACTGTACCCAGTGCTTTTATAAATAAATAAAAAATAAATCTTAAAAAAAAAAAAAAGAATGGAAGAGCTTCAACGGCCCCACACTACAGGTACAAGTCTGGGCACTGGAGCAGGAATTACACACAACCCAAAAATCCACCTGGGCCGTGCCCCAGGTACAAGAAGAAAGGCCTCTGGAAAAGGGATTGTCCCCTTCTCCGAAGAGAGGAGGGACCAGACCCTCAGCCACCAGCTGATGCCTCCTGGTTGATGAGTGATGCCTCCTGGACAAGTGACACCTCCTGGATGGAAAGTGATGGGGCCCAAGGATATCACCAACTCCCCGGCTGACCATCTCTAAGGCTGAGTCTGGGGTAACCCTGGATGTTGCAGGTAAGAATATTAATTTTCTGATTGATACAGGAGCCATTTTCTCTGTACTCACCCGACATTCTGGACCCACCTTCCCCTCCTCACAAAATATAATAGGAATGGCCTGAACACAGTCAAAGGTCACTAAATCTGCTTACTGCCGCCCAAGGAAAACATATGTCTATTAACAGGATAAAACACATGTTTGAGTAACTTAATTTCTGGTCCTCTTCAACCTACAGATAGGACTAGCACTTTCTATATCTAACTGTTTAATATAAGCTTGCTCCTAACAGATGACAGTCTCCCGCAGACTCCCCTTCACATGACTGGTGCTCCTGAACACTTGGAATGTCCACCTGGAGCCCAAAAAGGGTCTGGCACCGTCTTTCTTTTTTTTTTTTTTTTTAAATAAAAGATTTATTTGTTTATTTATACGAGCACTGGGTACAGTCAGAAGCACGGGAGGGTGAGAGAATTCACCAGAGCCAGAGCAGAGAACAGAACAGGCAGGCTGACGAAATACACTGCTGAGGGAAGCAGCAGGTGCGGCAGGAGAGGTCTGCATGCCATGTGGGACCCTCGCCCGTTGCCAGGGATAGAACCGGCGCTGCAAAGGCTGCGGGCAGCTTCGCAACCCACCGCTCAACTGCTGTGCCACCGGGGAGGCCCTGGCACCGTCTTTCTAATACTGCTTTGCCTCAAAATTGGAAGAAATAAAACCATGAAGTCATCATACTTAGGCAAAATCTTAACATGTAAAAAGGTGGACTGCGGTCCTCACGCTAACTTAACTTTAAAGCTGGCTAGCCTCACAGTGACCACACTCATGACACTGTCCCTAACACAACTAAATAACTAGTAGTTTTCACTGGACTTGCTGCTCTGCACACACACAAGCCAACCCTCACGCTGAGTCCGTGACTATCTGCCTCACTCCAGCACCTCAGGGCTCCCCGGCGGGTGTTGCCCTAACAAAAGGTTTGGCGCCACATATGGTGGGTGGGGGGGATGACAAAGGACAAGAATAGAAAGACTGGAAAGGAGGTGCCCCAAGACCAGAACCTGACTCACAAGGAGGTGTGGGTCGAGGGGAATAACATGACCATTAAACCAGCTGTAGAGGTCGGACCCTTAGGCGCCAGTGCCTTATCACAAGACAGGAGACTCAAGCAGGAACAGATGCTACAGGGAGTGGAGCACAGCCCTGAGGGTAAAGATGCAGAGATTGGGCCCATGCTGGAATCTCCACTCCCCATGCTGGTATCTCTGGTATCTTGGATTCTGCGTGGTTATCCAAAATCAGCAACACACTGACGGCTCACAAGGAGTGACCCCTCCAAACAGAAGAGGGCTGTATCAGTGCAGTCTCTGCACAGGCTCGGGGAAGCACTCCCTCTGCCCACCTGGGACTGTGCAGGTGCCTCTTTTCACCAACTCTCTCCCTCTGCAGGGCAGCAGCCTCCCTGCCTGCCTGTGACCTGTACCTGTAGGGGCTTCACATCACTGACCTCCCTCGGTGGAGGCAGCTCTCCTCAAGGCTGCCCGCCTGCAACCATGCAGGCCTCTCTCAGCAAACCTGTCCCTTTCCCTAATAAACTTGTTTTTCAAATATAACTAACTGCTCTGTCTCGTGGAGAAACTCTCCTAGGGAAATTGCCGCGTGCCACTGAAACGGGAGCTCTGGTGACACTTTTCCCAAAGTGAACCCCAGGACCCCGCAACTCCAAATACCTCATCATTATCACCCCCTGCTAGGGCTGCCCCCTACAAGGGGGCCAGTGGCCGGCAGATTAATAAAGGTTTTTTTTTTTAAATCTGCTTCAGACTCAGGTCTGTGTCTAGCGGGAGATGTTACAGTAGTGAGCCTTCTGGTGAGTTGCTGATTCTGGATAACCATGCAGAGTCTGAAAGGGACCAGAGACACCACAATGGGCTCATCTCCATATCTTTACCTTTGGATGTGCAGCTGATACCTGCTTGGATCTTATGTTTTGTAATCTAGGTGTCCCCAGCCTCAAATATCTTGGTTTCCATGGCTGTGTGGATGGCTATGCTAATGTCTCCTACCCCCACCTCCTGTGTGAGCCAGGGCTTCTGGTCTTGTGGTGCCTCTGTTAGGGGGAAAGGATGTCCTGAGCTAATTCCATACAGGCTTTGTGGACTCCACCCCCACTCCAAACCAAAGCCATCAGGACATTGGGAAAGACAAATCCCATCACCACCAAAGGGAAGGTTGCTGGGACCTGAGGGTGGAGTTAAGCAGCCAGGTTTGGTATAAAAACCAGACAAGTGGGCCTTGGGCTATCTCGGGCTCTCGCCTCTTGGCTTCACTGGTTTTGGCTCACCGCCAGCTCTCAGAGTGCCATTTGGGAATCCAGATCAACGGACCTGGTAGGACTCATTTAAGACTTTATCTCCCACTTTTCTCCCTGAGTTGTACATTTCCTCATTTCCCCTTCCCTTGTGAATAAATCTTTTATTAACCTTTTGTGTGTGCCTGCAGTGGAATATTAAATCCCTTTTAAGCACGTGAGTGAGGACCCAGTCAGGCAACCCGTTTTATATCGGGGCTGCCCTGTAAGTTTGTTGTCCAACGTGGGGCTCAAACCCATGGCCCTGAGATTAAGAGTTTCATGCTCTACCGATGCAAATTGCCACTGCTGAGATCATAGCCCAGTTTAAAGACAAGTTTTCTAGAGATAAAAAAACAAAACAATACATTAAAGACCAATATTTTTAAAAAGTCATTAAATATTATACAAATCCTCCTCAGTCTACTTTTTCCATGTATTAAGTCTCGATCCTCTGTCGGTAATTTTTATAAATCCATTTTTTTTTATAGGGCTTGGTAGGTCTTTTCAGTTCCAAAACATATCTATATTGCCAGTCTTTTTTTGTGAATTTTCTGAAGACAAAACTCAGCAAGTAACCTTTAGAAATAGCAAAAACTTGAAAATGACCATACCTAAAATTATGGCTTAAGGTAAAAGACAAGGATGTTTGCTCAATTTTGTGACATGCACATGCACATATATATTTCAAAATAATCAGAATCGCCCAATAATATAATGCCAGAGCATTTTAAAAATCTCATATTTTAGAACACTTTAATCAGCTTTCTTTTATATATGCTGAAAACGTATAACTTCCCCCTCAATGACAATATTTTTTTCTATGAAATTTAACATCTCTAGATTGGTCCAATGTATTTTAGCATTTTCCTACAAGGAGAAATAATTTATTAAGAGTCCTAAGACACATCAAATTGTTTTACTAATCAAAAACTTTACTATTTTTGAAATTTGAATTTAAGAAAAATTTTGTCACAGGCTTAATAAATATATACAGATTTCTATAAAACAACACTAAATTACTCAGAGTGATAACTGGAGAGTTTTTTTTTAAGTAGTTATATTTTTACAGTGCTCAACAATGCTGACAGATCTGTATTTTTTTAGTTATCCAAGTCTGAGGTTAAAAGAGAACCAAGAGGGCCTCCACGGTGGCGCAGCAGTTGAGCGCTGGGCTGCGAAGGTGTCCGCAGCCTCTGCAGCACCGGTTCAATCCCCAGCCACTGGGTGAGGGTCCCACCTGGCACGCAGACCTCTCCTGCAGCCCGCTGCAACCCTCAGCAGTGTACTTCGTCCATCTGCCTGTTCTGCTCTCCGCTCTGGCTCTGGTGAATTCTCTCACCCTCCTGCGCTTCTGACTGTACCCAGTGCTTGTATAAATAAATAAATAAATAAATCTTTAAAATAAATAAATAAAAATAAAAAAAGTCTTTAAAAAAAAAGAGAAACAAGATTTTAGATAGCCTAGACAGTTTTTTTTTTCCCATTAAGAACCAGTAAAAGCAGTTTAAGAATACTTGAGTCTTTACTGCAAATGAAAAAGAAATTAAAGTTTGGTTGTTCATAAGGACACTACTGATAATAAACTTAAATATTTTTAAAGCAAGTCATTCTGTCACATAGCATTTTTTAAGATACTTCTCTCAGACCTTTAAACTATTTTTCTTCCTATTGTACCATTTTTTCAAAGATAGCCATTTTTTTGGACACTAAATTTTTCAAGACCTTTAACATATCTGTCTTAAATACATTCCTTTTTTATCATTTTATTTTTCATTTAAATTTTATTTTATATTCCCCATACAATTACAACCCCCTTATTTTGACTGCAAGCCATCCTTTCCCTGCCCCCCACTCCCCATAGAGTGTCTCTGGTTCATAGTTGTTTGTTGATTTTGATATTTTCTTTCTTATAGTTATTCTTTTTCCTGGTCCCTTATTTAAGTTTTCTAGATCCCTGCTTTAAGTGAGACCATCCAGTATTTTCCTTTTTCTTTCTGACTTATTTCGCTGAGCATGATCTCTCCCAGCTCCATCCATGTTGCTGCAAATTGCATGAGTTTATCTTTTTTGAATGCTGAGTAATATTCCATTGTGTATATGTACCACATCTTCTTGATCCAGTCATCTAATTTTGGGCATTTGGGTTGTTTCCAAAGCTTAGTTATTGTAAATAGTGCTGCTATAAATGTAGGGGTGCAGGTGCTCTTTGGAATTGATGTTTCTGTGTCCCTTGGGTAAATACGTAGGAGTGGAATTGCTGGATCATATGGAAGTTCTATGTTTAGTAGGTCAAGAAATCTCCACACAGCTCTCTTTTTATGACCAAGAACAAAAACCAAAGGGATGTTAAATCTTCAGCCCCACGGTGTGAAGCACAAGGAATCTTCAGCCCCACGGTGTGAGGATCTTTAGCTTCGGCCCCACGGTGTGAGGCCCTTTAGCTTTGGCCACACAGTGTGAGGCCCTTTTTCTTAGCTGCTTGTCAGTGTCTTACCTGGCTGAGGCATCAAGGCACCCTGCAGCACCTGGCCACCAGGCGAGGTTCCCACATGGCGCTCAGACCTCTCCTGCTGCCAGCTGCTCCCCTCAGCAGTGTACTTCATCAGTCTGCCTGTTCTGTTCCCTGCTCTGATTCTGGTGAATTCTCTCACCCTCCCACACTTCTGTATAAATAAAATAAATAAATAAAATGAATAAATCTTTATTTATATATAAATAATAAATAAATCTTTAAAAAAAATGATCTGGAACAAGACAAGGATGTCTACTTTCACCACTGCTTTTCAATATAATACTGGAAGTCCTAGACAGAGCAATAAGACAAGAGAGAGACATACAAGGAATCCAAATAGGCAAGAAAGAAGTCAAACTATTATTATTCACAGATGATATGATAATATACATAAAGAACCCCAAAAACT
The DNA here is from genome assembly GCF_014898055.3 of Talpa occidentalis. Classification (NCBI taxonomy): domain Eukaryota; kingdom Metazoa; phylum Chordata; class Mammalia; order Eulipotyphla; family Talpidae; genus Talpa; species Talpa occidentalis. The sequence goes on from NW_023602073.1 coordinate 35,477,898, forward strand.
CGACAGAAAAACTAATTAAACTAATCAATCAGTATAGTAAAGTGGCAAGATAGAAAATCAACAACAAAAATCAGTAGCCTTCCTATACACAAACAATAAATCTGAAGAAGAAGAAATCAAGAAAACCATACCTTTTATTATTAAAACAAAAACAATCAAATATTTGGGAATAAACCTAATAAAAGAGGTAAAGGACCTATACAAAGAAAACTATAAAACACTGTTAAAAGAAATAGAAGAAGACAAAAGAAACGGAAAGACATCCCCTACTCAAGGATTGGAAGAATTAACATCAAAATGGCCATCCTACCAAAAGGAATTTACAGATTCCATGCTATGCTATTACAATAAAAATTTCAATGACATACTGCAAAGAAATAGAACAAATATTGATGAAATTCATATGGAGCCACCAAAACCCCTGAATAGCCAAAGCCCTCCTGAAAAAAAAAGAAGGGAATTGAGGCATCACACTCTCAGATTTCAAACTATACCACAAAGCCATAATAATCAAAACTGCGTGGTATTGGAACCAGAACAGACACACGGACCACTGGAACTGAATAGAAAATCCAGAAATAAACCCACAGATTTATGATCAACTAATCTTTGACAAAGGAGCAAAGACTATGCAATGAAACAAAGAAAGTTTGTTCAATAAATGGTGCTGGGAATACAGGGTCACTATATGCAAAAGAATGAAGTTTGACTGCTACCTCACATGATACACAAAAAACAACTCAAAATGGATTAAAGAGCTAGACTTAAGACCTGAAACCATAAAATATAAAGAAGGAAATATAGGCGAAACACCACATGACATGCACCTCAAAAACATCTTTGTAGACACATCACCCAAAGCAGTGATAATGAAGGCAAAATATAAACAGCTGGGACTACATCAAGTTAAAGAGCTTCTGCACAGCAAAAAGACAATAACCAAAACAAAGAGAAACCCCAATGACAGGGAGAAAATTTTTGCAACAGCACAAAGGACAGAGCTAGCTATCAGGAAACTCTCTGGTGGCACAGGTGGGGGATGGTGGTGGTGGGGAGAGGAAGGATTAGGGTCAAAATAAAGGGGTGCTGGGCCTCCCCTGGTGGCACAGATGGCTGTGCACAGCGCTGTGAAGCTGTGGGCAGCCTCTGCAGCACAGGTTCAATTCTGTCCAGCCAGAGAGGGTCCCACATGGCTCAGCAGACCTCTCCTGTGTCGCCTGCTGCCCCCCTCAGAAGTGTATTTCAGTCACTCTGCCTGTTCTGTTCCCTGCTCTGTCTCTGGTGAATCCTCTTACCATCCCGCACATCTGGCCTATACCCTGGTTCTTGTATAAACAAATAAATCTTTAAAAAAAATAAGGGGGGTGGAATTGTATGGGGAATACAACCAAAATGAAAATGTATACATTGTGCAAAAATGAAAAATTATGTAAGAATTATATGAAGTAAAATATTTAAAAAAAAAATCATACATTAGCACAAGTTCCAACCAATACGCAAGAGAGGCCTGTGGAAATGTAATAATAGGAAATATTCCATGATATTATTTCAGGTTTCACTTTACAAATAACCTTCGAGAAACTACCACCTGTATATATATATATATTTTTTTTAAAAGATTTATGGGCCTCCCCTGGTGGCGCAGTGGTTGAGTGCTGGGCTGCAAAGCTGCCCTCAACCTCTGCAGCACCGGTTCAATCCCTGGCCGCCAGCAAGGGTCCCACATGGCATGCAGACCTCTCCTGCCACTCACTGCTCCCCTCAGCAGTGTACTTATTCAGTCTGCCTGTTCTGCTCTCCACTCTGGCTCTGGTGGATTCTCTCACCCTCCCACACTTCTGACTGTACCCAGTGCTTGTATAAATAAATAAATAAATCTTTAAAAAAAAAAGATTTATTTATTTATGCATAGAAGAACTGGGGTGCAGGAGGTGGTGAGAGGATTCACCAGAGACAGAGTGGGGAGCAGAACAGGCAGACTGAGTGAAATACACTGCTGAGGGGAGCAGCAGGCAAGTCAGGAGAGGTCTGCTGTGCCATGTGGGTATCTCCATGGCTGGGGATCAAACTTGTGCTGCAGTGGCTGTGGATAGCTTCATAGGTTGTGTCTGAACGCCTTGTGCCACCAGGGAGGCCCCATCTGTTTAGTTTTAATTCAGTATCAATATTCACATTTATCTCAAAATATTGCTAGTTTCTTCATTCCTCCAGGCTGCTGCTTCCCCCAGCCCAAATCCACTCCTCCTAAAGGTGGGGAAGGGAATTTGGAGCCTCCCCTGTCTGTGGATGTCACACTGTTACAGCATCACGTCTCCCTCTCACAGGCTCTGTGGGGTGGGGCAGCCTTGATGACCCCACACTCACCCCATTCTCTCTCCCCATTTCCTGGGAAGACAATCAGCATCCTCCTGCTCCAGTTACAAAGTCTCCAAGGACTCTCCTGGACTCCTTCTCCCCAGGCTCCTGGATGAGTGTGATGCCCCTCACCCTCCTGCTGCTGCTCTGGGGCCCCTGGCCCTGATGGAGACCCGGGCGGGTGAGTGCGCGTCCAGCTGGACACTGTTGCTCCAGGAGGGAGGAGCAAGGAGCCCCCGCGGGTGCAGGACCCCAGGAAAGGCTCATCTCCCCCGGACCTCTTGTACCCCCTTCAGGCCCCTTGTGTTCTGGCCCCTTCTGTCCCTCCCGCCTCCCCTGAGTGCTCTGGGCCCCTGAGTCTGGGCCCTTCTTGGCCCACCGCCCCTTTTCACTCTCACGGCCCCGCCCCTTTCTCCCCTCCAGGCCCATCTCCCTGGGCCCTGGGTCCGCGCTGAGAGGAGGGTCAGCCGGGGTCTCCCCTCCCGCCCCCAGGCCCCCACTCCCTGAGGCTTTTCTACACCATGATGTCCCGGCCCGGCCCCGGGGAGCCCCGCTACATCGCCGTGGGCTACGTGGACGACACGCAGTTCGGGCGGTTCGACAGCGACTCTCCGGGCCAGAGTGCGGAGCTGCGGGCGCCCTGGGCGGGGCAGGTGGGGCAGGAGGACCTGGACGAGGAGACTCAGAACCAAAGGGACAACGCGCAGTGGCTCAAAGCGCTCCTGAGGGACCTGCGCGGCCGCTACAACCAGAGCGAGGACGGTGAGCTTCGCGGAGCGGGGCCAGGGTCAGGTCACCCCCATTCCCATCATGAGGCCGGGGTGTCCCGGGTCTCAGGGTCCACTGACCCCTCGAGGCGGGCGGATCTGCCAGGACCCTCCACCGGGAAGAGCCCGCGGGACATTCCTGCCTGCATTTCATTTTCAGTTTAGGTTTATTGAGGTTTATTCAGAGAGGGCGGGGTGACCTCGGGGTGACCACAGGGGTGGGTTTCAGGGTCTCACACCCTCCAGAGGATGTTTGGCTGTGAAGTGAGCCCAGACCTGAGACTTCTCGGCGGGTATGACCAGTTCGCCTACGAGGGCGCGGATTCCATCTCCCTGAGCGAGGACCTGCGCTCCTGGACCCCCGCGGTCTCGGGGGCTCAGATCACCCAGCGCGCGTGGGAGGCGGCGGGCAGGGCCGAGCGCGTCAGGCACAGTGTGCAGAGCAGGTGCTTCCCGTGGCTCCTCAGATTTCTAGTTTTGGGGAAGGAGGTGCTGCAGCGCACAGGTAAGAGGGGCCAAAAGGCCTTGGACCCCCCCTCAAACTGGAAGAGGGGGGTTTCGTGGGGGGCGAATGGAATAATGGGCAGAACAGCAGCTGCTTTCTGGGCAGAGAGGGAGAGTCCCCCTGGGTTTCATGTGCTAGAGAGAGACTCGCCCAAAAGACACCACTTTTCTGGAGGGTTAAGGAATCCAGTCTCTCCTGAGAGAGGGGAGGCCATCCTGAAATAACACTTCCAGGATCCTTTTGACCTGGCAGCCATCCTGGGAAACATGAGTGTTTCTTTCAAGGCCTTGTTTTTGGTCTGAGAACATTTCTGGACCTGACTCCTGCCTTTCTGTGTCATTCACCCTCCAACCAAGTCTGGAGTAAAAGTCTGTGTTCTCCCCAGAGACCTGCATCCTCCCTCATGGGCTCTCACCTAATTATCCCAGATTCCCCAGACTAGGCTGGTTTTTGGGTTTTGTGCTTCCTCCCTCCAAACCAATTATCATGTTTGTTCTGAGGATGGTCAGTGAGTCTGCTTCAGTGTCCAGGAAGGAAAACCCAAAGTGTGATTTTTTTTGACCCTTCTCCTCAGATCCCCCAAAGACACAGGTTTCCCTCCACGTCACCTCTGACCGTGATGTCACCCTGAGGTGCTGGGCCCTAGGTTTCTACCCTGCAGACATCACCCTGACCTGGCAGCGAGATGGGGAGGAACTGACCCAGGAGATGGAGCTGGTGGAGACCAGGCCTGGGGGGGATGGAACCTTCCAGAAGTGGGCGGCTGTGATGGTGCCTTCTGGAGAGGAGCAGAGCTACACTTGCCATGTGCAGCATGAGGGGCTGCTGGAACCCCAAGTCCTGAGATGGGGTAAGGATGGGCTCTGAGTTTCTTTTTTTCTTTTTTTTAAATATTTGTTTATTTATACAAGAACTGGGGTAAAAGTTAGAGGTGCAGGAGGGTGAGAGAATTCACCAGAGACAGAATGGGGAGAAGAACAGGCAGACAACCGAAAACACTGCTGAGGGGAGCAGCAGGCGAGATAGGAGAGATCTGCCATGCCATGTGGGTATCTCCCTGGCCAGGTGGCAATCGAACTCGTGCTGCAGAGGCTGTGGACAGCTACAGGCACTGCATTCAACCCATTGTGCCACCAGAGAGGCCCTGAGCTTCTGCTTGGAGGAATCAGGAGCCCTTCTGGAGACTTTCAGAGAGTCAGGATGTTCCTGGGGCTCAGGGTCTCATCTTCCTGTCCCTTCCAGTGCCCCCTCCTCAGTCCTCTGTCCCCACCGCGGGCATCATTGCTGGCCTGGTTTTCCTTGGAGCTGTGCTCACTGGAGCTGTGGTGGCTGCAGCTGTGATGTGGAGGAAGAAGTGCTCAGGTAGGGAAGGGAGTAGGGGAATTTGTCCACTGGGGGCTTTCGTGTCCCAGGGAGGACTTGCCTTACCTGGGTAGGAGGAAGTACCATCCACACATATGTTGCCCAGTCTAGTGCTGATTGCTAACACTCAGGTTTTTGTAAAGCACTTTTGAAAATGAATCACCAATTATTCACCTTATAATTGTGGTGATGGGGATCTGTTTCCCAGCAAATGCCAATGGGAAGGGACCCTGCTGTGGAAAGACTCCAATTCCCTTTCATATCCATTCTTCATATATCCCAGCCCTGACCTGGGTCTTCAATCACAGTTCTAGAAATTTCCCTGTGACCCAGACTTGGAGATTCCTTTAGGACTCCATGCGCTGACTACTCCCTTATCTCACATGATGTTTCTTCCTGTAGGGGGACAAGCAATCAGCTACACTCAGGGTGCAGGTAAGTGTAGATCAGGGGTTGGATCCCTGAGCCCCTGAGGACAGTGTAGAGGGAACTCTAGGGAGAGTCACTGTTGCACGAGGATGATCAAGAGGTGACCTGAGGATGGCAAGGGAAGGGCTGACCGAAACGCTGAGAAAACTCGCATATGCCAGGATGGAAAACCACCTGGGAGGGACGCCCTGGACTTGCTTCGTCCTTGGAAGTCTCCTTGGTCGTAACTTAGCAACAGAGACTCACAAGGACAGGCATGTCCGACAAGCACAAGGGCTCATATAAGTGATGTGTATGAGCTCACGCACATGGTGTGCGAGGCAAGGTTGTTTTGGCTTTTTCTGACTTATGATAAAACGCAGATGTGTTTGTTCACAATTCCCATATAACCATGCTGAGAAATGTAGAGAATCACTGCTTGTAGCTGAAAGCATTGCCCCGTCTGGTGGGTCCTTTGCGACCAGCGTCCCAGGTCTCAGAGCCCACTGGAGGCTCACAAGTGGCGCCCAACAGGGACCTGAAGGAGAAACCTCCCACTGAAGTGACGAGGTGACAGCAGTGGTCACGACTCCACAGAAGGATGTGAGTAGAGGTGGGAATTCCAGATGGGGCAATCTTCTTCAAGGCTTTCTACTTTCGCTTTGCTTCTGCAGCATCTGCTTTCTCACCATAGGGCAAAAATACCCCTTAACCAGATTCTAGAATGTTTAACGGTAGTTGAAAAATATAACCCATGGTTCCCAGAGGGCAGGTTGCTGGATATAGAAACTTGGGAACAAGTAAGAGATAACGTGACACAGTCTTATAAATGGAGGAAGAAATGCTTCAAGCTTTTCCTGTTAATTATTTGGGGTGGGGGGAGGCCAGGGTTTCTGCCACTAGAGTTTTGCCATTTGTTTTTTTAAGAAAAATAAAAAAGTTATTTCTAAAAAATGGTATTCGAAGTTCATTCACAATTGTTAAAGTGATAGGAAATGGTTATAATATGACTATATGAGACTAAAAGGTTTTTATTAAAATAATGTAAAGCTACTGTGGTGGACAGGTGGAGGCTACCCCAGTCTCAGCAAGCAGCTGCCTGGACTTTTTCTCCAGTGCTGAGATCACTGGCAGGTCTCTGCTGCCTTTCTGCTGTGGGGGACTGGACTCTCCTTTTGTCCACCTTAAAACATCATTCTGGCCTGTTCTATAGGTAAAAAATCCTATTTCCCTGTGTCTCCTACAAAATGCTTATTGCTTGAGTAAAAACTTTTGAATTTACTTACTTGCTCTTTTTTGTCTTAAAAATATGCTTGTTCTCAAGGCCTCCTCTGGTGGCTCAGGTGGTTGAGTGCCACACTGTGAAGCTGTCCTCTGCAGCACTGGTTCAATCCCGGCTGGCTGGCGAGGGTCCCACATGGCGTGGCAGACCTCTCCTGTCTTGCCTGCTGCTCCCCTCAGCAGTGTATTTCGTCAGTCTGCCTGTTATGTTCCCCGCTCTGTCCCTGGTGAATCCTCTCACCCTCCCGCGCATCTGACCTGTACCCTGGTTCTTATATAAATAAATAAATAAATCTTTTAAAAATATGCTTGTTCTCGGTGAGATAAAACAATAACAACTTAAAGCCAAAGGATCATTTCTTTAAAATATAAACTCAAAAAAAATTTCTTATCTAAAAAAAGTTAGTAAAAACTGCCGTGACTGTTGTAGTCTCAAGCCCAAGGTCTTTAGTAATAATTAAGATTGGACACATATTCTATGTAAAGATTTTGGCTTTTAACTCATTAAAAACCTTCTTAATATAAAAGTGTAACAAAAAAAAAACTTGGTAAGTGGGAATATCAAACATAAATGAGAAGCTAAGGCATCTCAAAAACTAGGTTGTTTGAGATGTTTTATAAAGGCTCTTTTACAATTTTGAAGGAATTTTTTTTCAGGTTTTAAAATACTAATGTAAATTCTCTGTGCGCAGCTTCTTCAAAGCCAGTCACTCTTAAAAATACAAATTTAAAATATGTTTGATCTAAAAGAATTGTTATAGAACTAAAATTAAATCATTAACAGGTTTCTCAGTGTCTTCACAAATATTGATAAAATAAATATCTCTTAAAATTTATACACATGACCAAAGTTGAATATGAATATCAAGAACTCTCTGTTTGTTTGTAACTGTCTTTGTTTTGTTTTGTTTTTTACCTCCAGAGGATTAATTATAAATCTTATGATATAATTCAAAGCATATATGCTTTAAAGTTATAATGTTAAGTATTAATAATTTACTCTGTTTAAATGTGTTTATTTCAAAAGAAACTTCTGGTATAAAAGGTACTTTTGTCTTTCCTACTGAGTCACATGTATATGAAAAATGTACATAGTATCTATATGTTACTCTGATTTTTTCTTGTTTTTATTAATCTGCCTAATGCTTGTTTGATTATTAGCCAGCCTAGAAAAACTTGGTATGTGCCATTGTTTTATTAACAGCCCTGCAAAATGGAATTCCAGTCATAACAGGAACTAAAGCTACAACTAAACTTTCTTAGATGCTTTAGTGTCTTGGGAACACATCAGCTGGAATAATTTTTGTTAAAAGTAACTGAGTTTTAATCCAATGGGTTGTTTTAAAACATGTACTTATAAACTCGCATTGGGTATAACCTTAGCTCTTGTCTGGGTTAATGATGTTGGGTACATAATGTCTTTTAAGTGTCTGAAAAATTACTAAGGTTTTTGAGATGAAAATTAAAGGTTATGATTTGAATGTCAATATTATACTTAGGGCTGGAACTTTCATAGAGATTAAATATGGTTGTTGTTGCTGTTTTCTAATATTTATGGCAAAGCTTTCCAAAAATCTAAATTGAAGTAAAATTTGGTAGCCTCTCATTTGATCGATTGAAGGAAATTTTGTGGAACCTCAGTAAAGCTCCAGAAACACTCCACAAACTTTCTCCCTTTCCTCCTGGGAAAGACATTAGATAAATTTGTACTATTTGGTCTACTTAATAAAGTTACACTGAAAGGGAAGCATTGTCACTTGGAAAATGGTAAAACTTTGGCATGTACAGAAATGTTAATATTGGTTTTCTAAAACAAAATCTAGTGCAGGCCATGCTACTCATGCTGTCTGCCAAGGTCTGGGCATGGGGGAAATTTCTGAAACGTCAGAAAACTCCTTAGCTGGCTCCAGCTACTTCTTTTCACTCGGTTGTGGCAGTTATTGAAACCATGGAAGTTTTCTATAAGCTCCAGAATAACACAATGAGTGCTGGCATCAATGCCAGTTTCGGTGATGCACACCTCAGTAGTTTAAGAAAAGTGCCTTCCAACATGATTGATAATGAAACGGTTTCCAATGATTCTCCACATCCTCCAATTTGTAACTCAGTTACCATGAATAACATTGAGTTCTTTAACAAGCCACATTTGATAGAGCTGTTGGAACCAGAAGAGAAGGCCCTGAGGCACCAGAGGAGGCAAAATGGTCTGAGAAAGACACACCACATACTGTTCCCACGGTACCGGGAAACCTTAGGTTCTATATAGAAAATAGGAGGCCGCCCTCCATCTTACAATCCCTGCTTAGCCTTGTTTTATTTACCTAGCCTGACCGCATAAATCACGTTGTGTGTAGCACCTGTTTTTATTTTCTGAATAACATACATCACCTAGGAAAATATGTAACCAAGTTAATGTAACCAAGTAACCAAGTTAATCATAAACTAGGAAAATTAAGAAATGGGTTGTGCACTGAGTGATCAAAAATAAATTCTGACACAACGTAAATGACATAATGCATGATGTAATGATCAAATAAAAAAATTCTGATGTATAAATAAAGACCCTCTGAGACCCTCAGCAGGAGATACTTGCACCCTATCAAGTGTTTGTGTCTCCTCATTCCCTCATCCCCTCATCCCTCCACTTTGCTGATGTCATCTAGTGCTGCAGGGACCCTTGACATGACATTTTGCAGGAGCTGGCCTCCGGCAAAAATCTTTCAGTACCTGGTATGTATGCAAATTGTCAATGGTTATTGTTGCCTTGCAATATTGTGTACTTCAATGGTTTCTACAAAAAATAAAGAGAAAAGGCCTCAATTGATTCAAATTGATGCAACTTTTGACAGTAAAAATTTTCTGCAAAGGACTGCATAGACTGTTGGAGTTACACCTGATTTTTACTAGGTTTTAGCTAAGTTGTATTTACATTTTGTGTGGCTTTGAGTGGAATTTTTCCAGGGAGTTGACATAGAGCTGAACCAAAAAAAGGAGAAACTGCTGCTTTGTTCATAGGGTTCCAGAGACCTCCAAAAATGATGAGGAAGCTTGCCTTCATTGGCAGGACTGGCCAACCCGGAAAAAGAAAAAGTCCTGGTACCCTCGAAAAGAGGAAAGCCCAGGTGGAGTCTGGGGAGACCAGCTGTGTTCCTGAAGCCTATTTTTAGATCCTATTTTAACAGTTCCATCTGATCCTATTTGGAGTATTCCAACAAAGCTACAAAAATTGCTGTTTGGTTATTCTGCCTTGTGATTTTATGCAAAAATAGGCAAATTTGTCTAAAAGTAAATTTAGTTCACAAATATTTTGCTGTACTGTTATATAAAATTGGAATCAAGGTAGAGAAAACTTGTTTTTAAATAAGTTAAACTAGTTTTCAGAATTTTCTTTTTGCTTCTTTTTTCCTGTGATTTGACATATTTACTGTTTTGTTTTGGTTAATGCCTTCTAATGCTTTTTGGCATGGCCTAACTAATTTCCAGTAATGAAGGATTGTCAATACTGGAACTTCATGGACAATACTGGTGGCAGACTGTTATTCTCTAACATACACAAAACCCTGGAAAAAAACTGTTTCCTAAGACTATGTCCTGGGATCTGCCCTTAAAAATCAAAAAAGGGGGAGAGAGTCCCCTGCTACACTGATTGCTCAAGCACTTATTACTCTAATTTTTTTAAATTTGCAGGCTGATACTGACTGTTCTGCAGCTAAAAAGCATTGGCATTCAGAAGTGGCTGTAGTAAAACAGCCCATTTGGTGGAAAGATGAGATGACCAATCAGTGGGAAAAGGGAGAGGTGCTCAACTGGGGAAGAGGGTTTACTTGTGTTTCTCCAGGTCTGGAAGCCAGAGAGCGGTGGTTACCTTCAAAACTGATTAAGCCTCATTATGGCCAAGAGGGGGAGATTCCACTTCAAGCCTCTGACTCAGGAGATGAACAGCTTGAGCCTGATAGCAGTGACCAACCCCACTTTCAACAGCAATAAGGCAGATCCTCCAACATGGGGACAGTTGAAGAAGCTGGTGCATCAAGCTGAGAGTGGTGGCCCATACGAAGAAACCTCGAAATTCTGTGATTTTGTTTTTTGAAATGATGGCCATTGTGGAGGTAATTGGTGCAGAATCTTTTTATTGGATCTATGTCCCTAATCCTCCACGGCTGCAGACTATGAGCTGGAATGCAAGGTCACAAGGATTCCAGGCAGCTTTGGCAGCCTCACCTTCATCTGGATGAGGAACTGGAGGGTTGCCTGGGCAAATTACAACAAGCTGTTCAATGGCTAGGTGGCCAGTTTGTAGCACTTCAACATCAGATTATGCTACATTGTGACTGGAATGTCTCAGCTTGCTATGTGACTCCAGTGCAGTACAGTAGTTTGAACCACTTCTGGCAGGTAATCCGATACCACCTGACAGTATCTCTGGTAATATGTCCTTGGATGTTCATGCTCTTCAACAACAGGTGTTGGATTGTTTTTGCTTGATCTACCCAAGGAAACATATGAGGCACTGGCTCAAGGAATAGCCGAGGCACTTCAGGGAATGGACTCACAATCATTTATGCAGAGCATGACCCATAGCGTTAGTAGTGCTGTGATTGTTGTACTAATATGTGTGATTATTTTTTGTGTAGGATACTCCTTCCTCTGCCGAACCATGAGTGAACAATACTCCACCTCAAAGATCTTAGCCCTCTTTTTAAAGAAAAAGAAAGGGGGGATGTTGCATGAGGATGATCGAGAGGTGACCTGAGGCCGGCAAGGGAAGGGCTGACCGAAACGCTGAGAAAACGTACATGTACCAGGGGGGAACAGCCTGGGAGGGACACCCGAACTCGCTTTGTCCTTGGAAGTCTCCTCTGTGGTAACTTAGCAACAGAGGCTCACAAGGACAGGCATGTCCAACAAGCCCAAGGGTTCACATATGTGGTGTGTGTGAGCTCACGCGCATGGCATGCGAGGCAAGTTTGTTTTGCTTTCTCTGACTTACGATAAAATGCAGAGGTCCTTGTTCATAGTTCCCATATAACCATGCTGAGAAAAATAGAGAATCATTGCTTGTAGCTGACAGCAGTCCCCCATCTGGTGAGTCCTTCACGACCAGCGTCCCAGGTCTCAGAGCCCACTAGAGGCTCACTGTCACCCTCATCATTTCCTCCGAGGGTCTCATCTCTGGCCTCTGACCAGGATCTCTTTTGTGTTTCCTCAGCAGAAACAGTCCCCAGGACTCTGGGATGTCTCTCATCCCCTGGGACACACCAGAGAGAGATGTGAGAGGGACATTCTGAGGATGCAGTGGACTATTGAGAATGTTATCATTTAAGGTGATTCACCTGAATTTCTTCAATATTATTTTCCTTCACCGAGTGAGAGAGCTATGCCTTGTGTAGAACTGAATGTGGTAGAATTTCTCTCACCCCCCCATTATATCAGTGATTGATATAAATTTCTTAAATTAAATCTATTCATTGTTAATTTTTGTATAATATTTGATTTCTCTCTCAGGTGTAGTCCTTGTAGTTCCGTCACCACCATAGCACCCATGATCCATCACTACAGTCCCTTGTGCTCTTCTCTCCCCTATTTGGAATCATCTCTCTCCCTTTCCCCTTCTGTATGTCTCAAATCTATAATCAGGTTGCAAATTTTGTCTTTATTCTGACCCTCTGTTTGGTTTCGTATATATCACATATAAGGACAACCACCTGATATTTTTTTTTCCTTTTGACTTATCAAGCTTAATATACTCCCTTCCTACCCCATCCATATTTCCCAAATGGCATAAGTTTATGGTTTCAATCACTGAGTACATTCCACTGTATATATGTACCACACCTTTTTGATCTGTTCATGATCCCCTGATTTAAAACACAGTGACAAATCACTTCATGTCTGTAAGAATGCCTTATATTAGAAAGACCAGATATTAACAAGTGCTGGTGAGAACATGGAGAATATGGAACAATCCTACATTGTTTTTGAGAATGTAGACAGGCTCCTTTTTTTATTAAAGATTTGTCCTTTTTATACAAGAAGTGGGGTACAGGTCAGAGGCATGGGAGGCTGAGGCGATTCACCAGAGACAGCGGGGCACAGAACAGGCAGACAGACTGAAAGCACTGCTGAGCGGAGCAGTGGGTGAGATAGGAGAGGTCTGCTGTGCCATGTGGGAATCTCCCTAGCTGGCCAGGATTCGAGCCCATGCTGCAGAGGCTGTGGACAGCTTCACAGTGCTCTGCTCAACCTGCTGCACCACCAGGGAGGCCTCTGGCTTGGTTTTGATGTCAACAATATCAAGGTTTCTGCAAATAATGAAAGCTCTCCTGACTAAAAAGGAGAATGGAGGCATCATACTGCCAGATTTCAAATTATACTACAAAGCCATAATAATTAAAACAGTATGGTACTGGAACAAAAGCAGACACACAGACCAATGGCATCAAATAGAAAACCCAGAAATAAACCCACATATTTATGGGCACCTAATCTTTGACAAAGGAGCAAAGTATATGCAATGCAACAAGGACAGTTTATTCAATAAATGATGCTGGGAAACTGAACTGCTACATGCAAAAAAAAAAAAAAATGAAGCTAGACTAATACCTCATACCATGCACAAAAAACAAACTCAAAATGGATAAAATAATTCAACATAACACCTGAAACCATAAAGTAGATAGATGAAAACATAGGCAAAACACTACAAGAAATACATCTCAGCAACACCTTTAAAGACACATTCCCCAAAGCAGAGAAAACAAAGAAAAGATAAATATCTAGGATTACATCAAACTAAAACTTTTGTACACCAAAGGAGACATTAACCAAAACCCAGAGACACCCTTCTGATTGGGAGAAGATTTTTGCTCACAATGCAACTGATAAGGGACTGATCACAAAGAGCTCACATGACTCAACAAAAGAAAACAATCCAGTCAAAAAATTGTCAAAAGATCAAAAAAGACTACTCCAAAGAGGAAATGCAAATGGCCAACAAGTATATGAAAAATGTTTGACATCACTTAAATCAGGGAAATGCATATCAAAACCATAATGAGATACCAACTTACACCAGTGAAAATGGCACATATTTAAAAAACAGGAAACAGCAAATATTGCCAAGGTTTTGGAGAAAAGAAACTCTGCTACTCTGCTGGTGGGAATGCAAACTTGTGCAACCATTATGGAAAACTGTTTGGAGTTGCCTCAAACTACTAAAAATGCATCTACCTTTTGAGCCAGCAACTCCATTCCTAGGAATGTACTCACAAGGCACAGAAGCATCAATTCAAAAGAATACCTTCCCCCTTTGTTTATTGCAGCACTATTTATGATAGGTAAGATATGGAAACAACCAAATGCTCAAGAATAGATGACTGGATCAAGAGGATATGGTATATACACAATGGAATACCATTCAGCAATGAAAAAAGATAATCTCATGCCATTCTCAACATGAATGGAGCTAGAGGGATTATGTTCTGTAAAATAAGCCAGAGATGAAGAAAAATATCAGAGGATTTCACTTATAGGAGGAATATAATGGAATCAAATAAGGGATCAGGAAAAAATACCAGTAATAATAGAAAAACAAAATTAGGCAACTATAAATCAGAGACATTTTTCAGGGAGGGGGAGGTAGAAGGAGCAAAACGGGAGAGAAGAGCACAAAGGACCATGGTGATGGTTCATGGGTGAAGTAGTGCTGGGAATTTCATGGGGAATACACCTGAAAGGAGAAAGCATAAAAGCATACATTGTACAAAAATGAACAATGACATTATATATATATAAATAAATGATTATATATATGACATACATCTATGACTATATATATACATATACATAATTAAGGTTTCTTAGAAAATTCAAAGTGCGTCTGCCATAGGGCCCAACAGTCCCACTCCTAGGTATGTACCCACAGAACACAAATACACTACTATGAAGGGCACCTTGCACATCCATGATCACTGCAGCACTATTTACAATATCCAAGCGATGGAAACAACCAAAATGCCCAAAAACAGATGAGAAATCAAGAAGTGGTATATAGATAATAGAATACTACTTATCAGAAAAACATAAATGTATGCCATCTGGGCAACATGGATGGATTATGCTAATTGAAATAAGTCCAAAGGAGAAAGACAAATATGTCACTTATATGTGGTATAAGAAGTCTAAGGGCTATATTAAGGCAAACTTAAAAACTAACCCTTGAACTCCCCAGGCTGCGCCTACTGCTGACCAGGGCTGCAGACCAGCCCAGGCTTCCTGGTCCAGCAGTGCTGGGTGGTGGATGGACCCTCTCTAGTTTGGCAACAGACTGATTTGATGACAAAGCCTGACTCCCGCTGACTGAGTCCCCCACTGTGTCTTGTTGCACCTACACCACCACTGGGTCCCCAGCCTCCCCTTTATGCTAGAGCTGAGATGGATCTTGTACTCGATGCTGCCGATAATTATTTTTTTATATTATTTCTATATCCAACCACTGGGCCAGAGTATGACATCTTCCAACAAACTGTTATTTTCCTGGTTATAAGAAATCTTGCTGCTTTTATCCTGTATTTCTTCTTTGTGACAATGAGTTGTTACTTTGTCTATAGTCATTTCCTAATGAACCACCCACAATATTTGTAGAATCAAGTCTACTGAGAATCATGTTTACTGTAGGTCATTACCATGGATTAAGTATTCCCACCATGTCATGGAGCTGGAAGGGATCCTGCTCAGCGAAAATAGCCAGAAAGAAAAAGAAAAATACCGGATGGTCTCACTCATAGCAGGAATCTAGAAAACTTAAATAAGGGCCAGGAAAAAGAATGACTATAAGAAAGAAAATATCAAAATCAACAAAAACTATGAACCAGAGACACTCTATGGGGGGTGGGGGTGGGGAAAGGAGGGCTTGGCGTCAAAATAAGGGGTTGTAATTGTATGGGGAATATAAAGATAAAATTTAAATAAAAAATATAAAAAAATATATCCCCACCATGTCACTGCTTCTGTGGAGCTGAGAGGATGCAGCAATACATGACAAACATAGGAAAGTTTCAAACAGCTAGATTCAACTCATTGTTCCTGTATGATCTTCCTCCTTTCTCACTAACATGCTGATCTACTGGATTCACAGGCTTTCTTTATAGACTTAAAGATAAAGGAATCCATGAACCTCCTCTCTGGAAGATCCTCTTTACCTGAAAGTCATGGTCTTCACCCTGTGGATGGCTTTCTCCAGAGTCCACCCTTTCATCTTACCATTAAACCAGCTGGTTTATT
>NW_023602073.1:35493957-35656905 GCF_014898055.3 Talpa occidentalis
ATAAAACAGTAAAAAATACTTGCACAGACACAAGCAGGCAGGAGGAGCTGCCCCACAAGGGATAGGTTTGCTGAGAGAGGCCTGCATGTTTGCAGGTGAGCAGCTTGAGGAGAGCTGCCTCCACTGAGGGAGGTCAGTGAAGAGAAGACCAGCATGGTATGGCTCACGGGCAGCAGGAAGCTGCTGTCCTGCGGAGGGAGAGAGTTGGTGAAAAGAGGCACCTGTGTAGTCACAGGTGGGCAGAGGGAGTGCTGCTCAGGGTCTGTGCAGACTGCACTGATATAGTCTTCTTCTGTTGGGAGGGGGCACTCCTTGTGATATGAAATGGGGGCAATGTGAAATGAAGTAGACCACGCAAGGCCTACGCTTGAGCTATCTCAGGAGGACAAGAGAGGGCTGTGGGGAATTCCAGGCAAAACAATAGAGGCCGGGTTCCCGTCAAAAATAAGATGTGCCCTTTGTACCTGAAACATGGGATGTGGTGAAATGCTCTGCTGCTTGCAACAGCACAGTTTGGCTTTTGTACTCCCGCTTGCTGTAGAACTGCAAACTCCCAGGTGTGGTTTTCAGCTTTAAAAACCCTTAATGATGGAGGACAAGAATAGAAAGACTGGAAAGGAAGTGCCTCAAGACCAGAACCTGACTCAAAAGGAGGTAGGGATAGAGGGAAATAGCATGACCATTAACCAGCTGTAGAGGTTGTGACCCTTAGGCACCAGGGCCTTATAACAAGGCAGGAGACCCAAGCAGGATCAGATGCTCTAGGGAGTGGAGCACAGACCTGAGGGGAAGATATAGAGATTGGGCCCATCCTGGAATCTCCACTCCCCATCCTGGAATCTCCCGTCCCTCTTGGATGCTGCGTGGTTATCCAAAATCAGCAACCAACTGACGTGACGGCTCACAAGGAGTGACCCCTCCCAAACAGAAGAGGGCTATATCAGTGCAGTCTCTGCACAGGCTCGGGACATCAATCCCTCTGCCCACCTGTGACTATGCAGGTGTCTCTTTTCACCAACTCTCTCCCTCTGCAGGGCAGCAGTTTCTGGCTCCCCATGACCTGTACCTGCCAGGACTTCTCACTGACCTCCCTCAGAGGAAGCAGCTCTCCTCAAGGCCACCCACCTGCAACCATGTAGGACTCTCTTAGCAAAACCTGTCCCTTTCCCTAATAAACCTGTTCTTTAAATATAACCATGGTCTCTGTCTCATGGAGAAACTTGCATGGGAAACTCGCTGTGTGCCGCTGAAACGGGAGCTCAAATTAAACATTTCCCAGAGTGAACCCAAGGACCCCGCAACTCCAAAACCCCATCATTTTGGCACCCAATGTTTGGTTTTTCATGGCATCTGTGAGATTTCTCCAGTTTTCTCTATCTTCATGCTACTACCTCCTTTTCTGAGAGGAGCTGGTGTTCATCGACTGTTTGGCTGTGCTACACGGACTCAGGGGCCCAGGCCAAGGCTACTCTTTAGCAGCTCCCAAAATTCCCAGTTGCCCTTGACCCAACCAGGTGAGCGCCTCATGCCTCTCTGCCTCATTCTCTCAACTATCACCACCTCTTTCTCTGAGAGGAGCTGGTGTTCGGCTACTGCTTGGCTGTCCTACACGGACTGAGGGGCTCAGGCGAAGATTACTCTTTGGTGGGCCCTAAAATGTGAGGGAACAGCCTTCCAGTTGCCCTTTTTCTGACCAGGTGAATGCCTCATGCCTTTCTCCTTGCCTCACTGCCTTGCTTATCAATCTCAGTCAAGCAGCCATTCCCTCTCTGCCTTGGGGAAAGAGCTGGCTCCTGAGTTCTGTCTTCAAACCAGGTCTTGGTCTCGCTGCAAAAAATAGTGGGCACAGGTCAGCCATGTAAGAGGCCACTAGGGCTGGCTGCCATTTTTTAGAAGACTCCTGTGAAAGTGTTAGGGGGAAAGGAAGTCCTGAGCAAGCTCCATACAGGCTTTGTGGACTCCACCCCCACTCCAGACCAAAGCCAGCAAGACACTGGGAATGACAAATCCCATCATCACCAAAGGGAGGGTTGCTGGGGCCTGAGGGTGGAGTTAAGCAGCCAGGTTTGTTATAAAACCAGACATGTGGCCTTGGGTCGCTCTCTTGGCCTCACAGCTCTTGGCTCTTCGCCAGCTCTCAGCGTGCCATTGGGATTCCAGGTCAGCGGAACTGGTAGGACGCATGAATTTTTCTCCCTCATTTTCTCCCTGAGTTATTCATTTCTTCATTTTCCCTTTCTTTTGTAAATAAACCTTTTATTAACATTTTGTGTGTGTCTGCAGTTGAGTATTAATAAGTCTCTTAAGCCTGTGGGTGAGGACCCACACACAGGCAAGCCTTTTTTTATCGGGGTTGCTCTGTAACAAAAGGATAAGTTGGTGTGCGCCAGGGTTAGCTCTAGTCCTGCCAACTGCAAGACAAAGAGTGCGGCAACGCAGGAACTAGTGATAAGCACCCTCATGTCCCACTCCTTTACAACCTATTTACTGCTCTTCCCTAACTCGAACTACAACCTTCCCCTGCTTCATTTTCATAGCAATCAACTACAAGTCAACAAACTATAAGTAGCCAGCAACCCATCCAGCCCTTTTCTTGCTCAGGTAGACCTCTCCTTCTCAGAGCTCCCCCTCTCTGAATCCTTGCCCTTTAGGTGCCTTCCTACATCACAGGTACTCTTGATAGTCTTCTTCCCTTGCTTTGGAGACCAGATTTCCTCTCCTTGGTTAAACTATCTTGTTATATGTGCCTAAACTTTAAGACTCGTGAGGGACTAAGACAGCCCCAGTCAGCTAATTTAGATTCTACAGTGTGAGAGAGAGGCCTCTGGTCCTACATTGAAAATCATCTTATTAAATGCCAACGGGTTCCTTGTTAACTGGTATTAAGATCTGCCATACATATGCCAAGCACCAGCTATCTTTCTTAAAACATTCTAAATAAAAAAGGAGCCCGAGACAGCCTTCCTTTCCACCCAGAGAAGAGAGAATGGCAGGGACAGATAGTAAGTCGCGGCCTGGGGATGCTAAGGCCTGGGGAGTTCTTCCTCAGCGTGGGGGCACCCACAAAAATAGGACTACTCCCCTGGGGAGTATGCCGTGGCTACTCCCCACCCGTGGGGGTACGCCCGTGGCTGCCCCACTGTAATCTGTCCAGGACAGGTTCAAGCTCTCTTCCAGCCTATCATACGCTGGGTCTGCTCCCTCCATTCCTGCGGACTCTACTTTGGGTTCTCTCTTAAAACACCTTAACTCAGCCTGACATTCTCACATAACTAACCCTCGGCTATAACACCATTCTCTAAACCTTCGCTTTGGCTGAAGCAAAAGATAAAAATGCTGAAAAATAAGGTGGGGAACACCACCCTGGCTGACATGTGTGGGACCCCCCATTGCTCTCAGCTAGCAGCTGCCTGGACCTTTGCTCCAGTGCTGAGATCATTGGTATGTCCACCACACCCAGCCATGGGGGACTGGGTTTCTTCTTTCTATCTTGATATCTTCCTCTGGTCTATAGGTAGGAATTTCTGCCATGCCTTCCACTCTTAAGGTATATTTGGTTGGTTTAAGAAAAAAAAAAAATCAAATTACTTTGGTCTTACTAGCAGGCTATGTAGGATGCTTTACTGATTAAAAGACAAGACAAAAGATCTTAATCTGCTGCCTCTCTTGTCCTCACAGTCTGTAAATAAGGTGCTCTCTTGTCTTAATGAAACTGAAATTTCACGTTTACATTTTGCTCCTTATTGTAAGGAAACTTAACTTTTAGGTCTACTTTTTACTCCTTATTGTAAGGGAACTAGAGTTTAATGTCATCTCAAAGAAAACTAAAGTATGTGTTTGTGTAAGCTGTCCAGGCTAAAGAAACGATATATAACAGCTATTACAATGTCTTACAATGCAGAGGTTAAAAACCAGGATGTAATAACTCTAAATGTAAGTGACATAAGGGGTCTGTGTGTGTTTGGAAAAAAATATATTTAAGGTGGATATTCTGAAAGTCCTTAAGCTAATTCAAAGTAGGATGGGTAAATCAAATGGTATTAAAAACAAAGAAAGCAAAGGAAAGTGTTGAAGGTCTGAGACAGAGATTTTAGTGGAAAATTTTGTGTGCTCAGGTGACTTACTATGAAATGTTTTGGTTAATTTGGGTATCAGTAATACACCCATGTAACACCAAGCTTTAGTTCTTTATATATATATATATATATATATATATATATATATATATATATTTATATATATATATAAATTAAGATATTAAAACTATGTTCACTAGTTTCTTATAACAAGTGGAAGACTGCTCAGGTAATCTGAAAATCTTGGTGCTCTTTTATCCTTGGGTTACCTGGAAAAAAAACCTTATGTCAGCATTGCTGAGCCTTGTCAAAAAAAAAAAAAGATAGATCTATACTCTTAAAAATCCTGTTACTCTGAGTAATTAAGTGTTTTGTAAAGATCTGTAAATTCTATGACAATTTCAGTCTAAAATAGTAAAATTTTTGCCTTAAGAGGACTCTTAAAGACACCTAATAAAATTGTTTTTCCTTGTGAAAAACAAACTGAATTAATTTGGGTATATTGATACCTCACAGAAAGTATTCTCATAAGATTGTTAGACCTTTTCAACATAAATGTAAACTAATGAGATGGTTCTAAAATACACAAGACTTCTTAAAACCTAATAAGCCGGTCAATTATAAATGATTCTTTTTTTTAAAGATATTTTTTTTTTATTCATTCATATAATAGCTGTGGTACAGGCCAGAGAGAGGCGTGGGAGGGTGAAAGGATTCACCAGAGACAGAGTGAGGAGCAGAAGAGGCAGACTGACCGAAACACACTGCTGAGGGGAGCAGCAGGAGAGACAGGAGAGTCTGCTGCACCATGTGGGAATCTCCCTGGCCATCCAGGAATTGAACCCAGCTGCAGAGGCTGTGGACAGCTTCATAGTGCTGTGTTCACCCTGCTGCGCCACCGGAGAGGCCCCTAGCCAGTCAATTATAAAAGGGCAAAAAAGTTACTCAAAAGTCAAAAAATTCCAAATCATTTTAGGCTACAGGTGCAGAGGCTATGAAAGGTATGCTAATCTAGACCCAGAAAAGCACAAGCATTTTAGCAGTCTCCTTCATTAGCCAGTCTTGCTCTGACCTCAGGTGCAGGCTCCTGAGACAAAATCAAGGGCATTTAGTGAAAGCCATTCGCAAGTTCACAAACCTGGATCCTAATACAAGACAGGGCGAGGTGATTCTGGGGACTCATTTTAAAACTAGCCATGGGACACCAATCTCAGCCACAACAGCTTTTTAAAAGTGGCTTTTAATATCTTTAATAATAGGGACCAAAGTAAAGGGTTTTTTTTTAAAAAAGGCAAGAAGGCCATAGTGAGTGAGTAAAGACAGCTCCATTAATAGGCACCTCCATTGCCGGTGCCCTGCAGACCCAGGCTTACCCAGGCTCAGAGAAACAGAAGACTGACCTGCCTGGAATAAAAGAATGGAGGAGCTGGGCCTCCCCTGGTGGCACAGCGGTTGAGCACTGGGCTGCGAAGCTGCCCGCAGCCTCTGCAGTGCGGGTTTGATCCCCCGGCCACTTGCAAGGGTCCCACATGGCGCGCAGACCACTCCTGCCGCCCGCTGCTCCCCTCAGCAGTGTATTTCGTCAGTCTGTCAGCTCTGTTCCCTGCTCTGGCTCTGGTGAATTCTCTCACCCTCCCGTGCTTCTGACTGTACCCAGTGCTTTTATAAATAAATAAAAAATAAATCTTAAAAAAAAAAAAAAAGAATGGAAGAGCTTCAACGGCCCCACACTACAGGTACAAGTCTGGGCACTGGAGCAGGAATTACACACAACCCAAAAATCCACCTGGGCCGTGCCCCAGGTACAAGAAGAAAGGCCTCTGGAAAAGGGATTGTCCCCTTCTCCGAAGAGAGGAGGGACCAGACCCTCAGCCACCAGCTGATGCCTCCTGGTTGATGAGTGATGCCTCCTGGACAAGTGACACCTCCTGGATGGAAAGTGATGGGCCCAAGGATATCACAACTCCCCGGCTGACCATCTCTAAGGCTGAGTCTGGGGTAACCCTGGATGTTGCAGGTAAGAATATTAATTTTCTGATTGATACAGGAGCCATTTTCTCTGTACTCACCCGACATTCTGGACCCACCTTCCCCTCCTCACAAAATATAATAGGAATGGCCTGAACACAGTCAAAGGTCACTAAATCTGCTTACTGCCGCCCAAGGAAAACATATGTCTATTAACAGGATAAAACACATGTTTGAGTAACTTAATTTCTGGTCCTCTTCAACCTACAGATAGGACTAGCACTTTCTATATCTAACTGTTTTATATAAGCTTGCTCCTAACAGATGACAGTCTCCCGCAGACTCCCCTTCACATGACTGGTGCTCCTGAACACTTGGAATGTCCACCTGGAGCCCAAAAAGGGTCTGGCACCGTCTTTCTTTTTTTTTTTTTTTTAAATAAAGATTTATTTGTTTATTTATACGAGCACTGGGTACAGTCAGAAGCACGGGAGGGTGAGAGAATTCACCAGAGCCAGAGCAGAGAACAGAACAGGCAGGCTGACGAAATACACTGCTGAGGGAAGCAGCAGGTGCGGCAGGAGAGGTCTGCATGCCATGTGGGACCCTCGCCCGTTGCCAGGGATAGAACCGGCGCTGCAAAGGCTGCGGGCAGCTTCGCAACCCACCGCTCAACTGCTGTGCCACCGGGGAGGCCCTGGCACCGTCTTTCTAATACTGCTTTGCCTCAAAATTGGAAGAAATAAAACCATGAAGTCATCATACTTAGGCAAAATCTTAACATGTAAAAAGGTGGACTGCGGTCCTCACGCTAACTTAACTTTAAAGCTGGCTAGCCTCACAGTGACCACACTCATGACACTGTCCCTAACACAACTAAATAACTAGTAGTTTTCACTGGACTTGCTGCTCTGCACACACACAAGCCAACCCTCACGCTGAGTCCGTGACTATCTGCCTCACTCCAGCACCTCAGGGCTCCCCGGCGGGTGTTGCCCTAACAAAAGGTTTGGCGCCACATATGGTGGGTGGGGGGGATGACAAAGGACAAGAATAGAAAGACTGGAAAGGAGGTGCCCCAAGACCAGAACCTGACTCACAAGGAGGTGTGGGTCGAGGGAATAACATGACCATTAAACCAGCTGTAGAGGTCGGACCCTTAGGCGCCAGTGCCTTATCACAAGACAGGAGACTCAAGCAGGAACAGATGCTACAGGGAGTGGAGCACAGCCCTGAGGGTAAAGATGCAGAGATTGGGCCCATGCTGGAATCTCCACTCCCCATGCTGGTATCTCTGGTATCTTGGATTCTGCGTGGTTATCCAAAATCAGCAACACACTGACGGCTCACAAGGAGTGACCCCTCCAAACAGAAGAGGGCTGTATCAGTGCAGTCTCTGCACAGGCTCGGGGAAGCACTCCCTCTGCCCACCTGGGACTGTGCAGGTGCCTCTTTTCACCAACTCTCTCCCTCTGCAGGGCAGCAGCCTCCCTGCCTGCCTGTGACCTGTACCTGTAGGGGCTTCACATCACTGACCTCCCTCGGTGGAGGCAGCTCTCCTCAAGGCTGCCCGCCTGCAACCATGCAGGCCTCTCTCAGCAAACCTGTCCCTTTCCCTAATAAACTTGTTTTTCAAATATAACTAACTGCTCTGTCTCGTGGAGAAACTCTCCTAGGGAAATTGCCGCGTGCCACTGAAACGGGAGCTCTGGTGACACTTTTCCCAAGTGAACCCCAGGACCCCGCAACTCCAAATACCTCATCATTATCACCCCCTGCTAGGGCTGCCCCCTACAAGGGGGCCAGTGGCCGGCAGATTAATAAAGGTTTTTTTTTTTAAATCTGCTTCAGACTCAGGTCTGTGTCTAGCGGGAGATGTTACAGTAGTGAGCCTTCTGGTGAGTTGCTGATTCTGGATAACCATGCAGAGTCTGAAAGGGACCAGAGACACCACAATGGGCTCATCTCCATATCTTTACCTTTGGATGTGCAGCTGATACCTGCTTGGATCTTATGTTTTGTAATCTAGGTGTCCCCAGCCTCAAATATCTTGGTTTCCATGGCTGTGTGGATGGCTATGCTAATGTCTCCTACCCCCACCTCCTGTGTGAGCCAGGGCTTCTGGTCTTGTGGTGCCTCTGTTAGGGGGAAAGGATGTCCTGAGCTAATTCCATACAGGCTTTGTGGACTCCACCCCCACTCCAAACCAAAGCCATCAGGACATTGGGAAAGACAAATCCCATCACCACCAAAGGGAAGGTTGCTGGGACCTGAGGGTGGAGTTAAGCAGCCAGGTTTGGTATAAAAACCAGACAAGTGGGCCTTGGGCTATCTCGGGCTCTCGCCTCTTGGCTTCACTGGTTTTGGCTCACCGCCAGCTCTCAGAGTGCCATTTGGGAATCCAGATCAACGGACCTGGTAGGACTCATTTAAGACTTTATCTCCCACTTTTCTCCCTGAGTTGTACATTTCCTCATTTCCCCTTCCCTTGTGAATAAATCTTTTATTAACCTTTGTGTGTGCCTGCAGTGGAATATTAAATCCCTTTTAAGCACGTGAGTGAGGACCCAGTCAGGCAACCCGTTTTATATCGGGGCTGCCCTGTAAGTTTGTTGTCCAACGTGGGGCTCAAACCCATGGCCCTGAGATTAAGAGTTTCATGCTCTACCGATGCAAATTGCCACTGCTGAGATCATAGCCCAGTTTAAAGACAAGTTTTCTAGAGATAAAAAAACAAAACAATACATTAAAGACCAATATTTTTAAAAGTCATTAAATATTATACAAATCCTCCTCAGTCTACTTTTTCCATGTATTAAGTCTCGATCCTCTGTCGGTAATTTTTATAAATCCATTTTTTTTTATAGGGCTTGGTAGGTCTTTTCAGTTCCAAAACATATCTATATTGCCAGTCTTTTTTTGTGAATTTTCTGAAGACAAAACTCAGCAAGTAACCTTTAGAAATAGCAAAAACTTGAAAATGACCATACCTAAAATTATGGCTTAAGGTAAAAGACAAGGATGTTTGCTCAATTTTGTGACATGCACATGCACATATATATTTCAAAATAATCAGAATCGCCCAATAATATAATGCCAGAGCATTTTAAAAATCTCATATTTTAGAACACTTTAATCAGCTTTCTTTTATATATGCTGAAAACGTATAACTTCCCCCTCAATGACAATATTTTTTTCTATGAAATTTAACATCTCTAGATTGGTCCAATGTATTTTAGCATTTTCCTACAAGGAGAAATAATTTATTAAGAGTCCTAAGACACATCAAATTGTTTTACTAATCAAAAACTTTACTATTTTTGAAATTTGAATTTAAGAAAAATTTTGTCACAGGCTTAATAAATATATACAGATTTCTATAAAACAACACTAAATTACTCAGAGTGATAACTGGAGAGTTTTTTTAAGTAGTTATATTTTTACAGTGCTCAACAATGCTGACAGATCTGTATTTTTTAGTTATCCAAGTCTGAGGTTAAAAGAGAACCAAGAGGGCCTCCACGGTGGCGCAGCAGTTGAGCGCTGGGCTGCGAAGGTGTCCGCAGCCTCTGCAGCACCGGTTCAATCCCCAGCCACTGGGTGAGGGTCCCACCTGGCGCGCAGACCTCTCCTGCAGCCCGCTGCAACCCTCAGCAGTGTACTTCGTCCATCTGCCTGTTCTGCTCTCCGCTCTGGCTCTGGTGAATTATCTCACCCTCCTGCGCTTCTGACTGTACCCAGTGCTTGTATAAATAAATAAATAAATAAATCTTTAAAATAAATAAATAAAAATAAAAAAGTCTTTAAAAAAAAAGAGAAACAAGATTTTAGATAGCCTAGACAGTTTTTTTTTTTTTTTCCCATTAAGAACCAGTAAAAGCAGTTTAAGAATACTTGAGTCTTTACTGCAAATGAAAAAGAAATTAAAGTTTGGTTGTTCATAAGGACACTACTGATAATAAACTTAAATATTTTTAAAGCAAGTCATTCTGTCACATAGCATTTTTTAAGATACTTCTCTCAGACCTTTAAACTATTTTTCTTCCTATTGTACCATTTTTTCAAAGATAGCCATTTTTTTGGACACTAAATTTTTCAAGACCTTTAACATATCTGTCTTAAATACATTCCTTTTTTATCATTTTATTTTTCATTTAAATTTTATTTTATATTCCCCATACAATTACAACCCCCTTATTTTGACTGCAAGCCATCCTTTCCCTGCCCCCCACTCCCATAGAGTGTCTCTGGTTCATAGTTGTTTGTTGATTTTGATATTTTCTTTCTTATAGTTATTCTTTTTCCTGGTCCCTTATTTAAGTTATCTAGATCCCTGCTTTAAGTGAGACCATCCAGTATTTTCCTTTTTCTTTCTGACTTATTTCGCTGAGCATGATCTCTCCCAGCTCCATCCATGTTGCTGCAAATTGCATGAGTTTATCTTTTTTGAATGCTGAGTAATATTCCATTGTGTATATGTACCACATCTTCTTGATCCAGTCATCTAATTTTGGGCATTTGGGTTGTTTCCAAAGCTTAGTTATTGTAAATAGTGCTGCTATAAATGTAGGGGTGCAGGTGCTCTTTGGAATTGATGTTTCTGTGTCCTTGGGTAAATACGTAGGAGTGGAATTGCTGGATCATATGGAAGTTCTATGTTTAGTAGGTCAAGAAATCTCCACACAGCTCTCTTTTTATGACCAAGAACAAAAACCAAAGGGATGTTAAATCTTCAGCCCCACGGTGTGAAGCACAAGGAATCTTCAGCCCCACGGTGTGAGGATCTTTAGCTTCGGCCCCACGGTGTGAGGCCCTTTAGCTTTGGCCACACAGTGTGAGGCCCTTTTTCTTAGCTGATTGTCAGTGTCTTACCTGGCTGAGGCATCAAGGCACCCTGCAGCACCTGGCCACCAGGCGAGGTTCCCACATGGCGCTCAGACCTCTCCTGCTGCCAGCTGCTCCCCTCAGCAGTGTACTTCATCAGTCTGCCTGTTCTGTTCCCTGCTCTGATTCTGGTGAATTCTCTCACCCTCCCACACTTCTGTATAAATAAAATAAATAAATAAAATGAATAAATCTTTATTTATATATAAATAATAAATAAATCTTTAAAAAAAATGATCTGGAACAAGACAAGGATGTCTACTTTCACCACTGCTTTTCAATATAATACTGGAAGTCCTAGACAGAGCAATAAGACAAGAGAGAGACATACAAGGAATCCAAATAGGCAAGGAAGAAGTCAAACTATCATTATTCACAGATGATATGATAATATACATAAAGAACCCCAAAAACTCGACAGAAAAACTAATTAAACTAATCAATCAGTATAGTAAAGTGGCAAGATAGAAAATCAACAACAAAAATCAGTAGCCTTCCTATACACAAACAATAAATCTGAAGAAGAAGAAATCAAGAAAATCATACCTTTTATTATTAAAACAAAAACAATCAAATATTTGGGAATAAACCTAATAAAAGAGGTAAAGGACCTATACAAAGAAAACTATAAAACACTGTTAAAAGAAATAGAAGAAGACAAAAGAAACGGAAAGACATCCCCTACTCAAGGATTGGAAGAATTAACATCAAAATGGCCATCCTACCAAAAGGAATTTACAGATTCCATGCTATGCTATTACAATAAAATTTCAATGACATACTGCAAAGAAATAGAACAAATATTGATGAAATTCATATGGAGCCACCAAAACCCCTGAATAGCCAAAGCCCTCCTGAAAAAAAAAGAAGGAATTGAGGCATCACACTCTCAGATTTCAAACTATACCACAAAGCCGTAATAATCAAAACTGCGTGGTATTGGAACAAGAACAGACACACGGACCACTGGAACTGAATAGAAAATCCAGAAATAAACCCACAGATTTATGATCAACTAATCTTTGACAAAGGAGCAAAGACTATGCAATGAAACAAAGAAAGTTTGTTCAATAAATGGTGCTGGGAATACAGGGTCACTATATGCAAAAGAATGAAGTTTGACTGCTACCTCACATGATACACAAAAAACAACTCAAAATGGATTAAAGAGCTAGACTTAAGACCTGAAACCATAAAATATAAAGAAGGAAATATAGGCGAAACACCACATGACATGCACCTCAAAAACATCTTTGTAGACACATCACCCAAAGCAGTGATAATGAAGGCAAAATATAAACAGCTGGGACTACATCAAGTTAAAGAGCTTCTGCACAGCAAAAAAGACAATAACCAAAACAAAGAGAAACCCCAATGACTGGGAGAAAATTTTTGCACACAACACTAATGATAAAGGACTGATCACAAAAATCTACAAAGAGCTAGCTGATGAGACTCAAAATCAACAAGGAAATATAAACCAGAGACACACTACGGTGGGGGATGGTGGTGGTGGGGAGAGGAAGGATTAGGGTCAAAATAAAGGGGGTGCTGGGCCTCCCCTGGTGGCACAGATGGCTGTGCACAGCGCTGTGAAGCTGTGGGCAGCCTCTGCAGCACAGGTTCAATTCTGTCCAGCCAGAGAGGGTCCCACATGGCTCAGCAGACCTCTCCTGTGTCGCCTGCTGCCCCCCTCAGAAGTGTATTTCAGTCACTCTGCCTGTTCTGTTCCCTGCTCTGTCTCTGGTGAATCCTCTTACCATCCCGCACATCTGGCCTATACCCTGGTTCTTGTATAAACAAATAAATCTTTAAAAAAAATAAGGGGGGTGGAATTGTATGGGGAATACACCCAAAATGAAAATGTATACATTGTGCAAAAATGAAAAATTATGTAAGAATTATATGAAGTAAAATATTTATAAAAAAATCATACATTAGCACAAGTTCCAACCAATACGCAAGAGAGGCCTGTGGAAATGTAACAATAGGAAATATTCCATGATATTATTTCAGGTTTCACTTTACAAATAACCTTCGAGAAACTACCACCTGTATATATATATATATTTTTTTTTAAAAGATTTATGGGCCTCCCCTGGTGGCGCAGTGGTTGAGTGCTGGGCTGCAAAGCTGCCCTCAACCTCTGCAGCACCGGTTCAATCCCTGGCCGCCAGCAAGGGTCCCACATGGCATGCAGACCTCTCCTGCCACTCACTGCTCCCCTCAGCAGTGTACTTATTCAGTCTGCCTGTTCTGCTCTCCACTCTGGCTCTGGTGGATTCTCTCACCCTCCCACACTTCTGACTGTACCCAGTGCTTGTATAAATAAATAAATAAATCTTTAAAAAAAAAAGATTTATTTATTTATGCATACAAGAACTGGGGTGCAGGAGGTGGTGAGAGGATTCACCAGAGACAGAGTGGGGAGCAGAACAGGCAGACTGAGTGAAATACACTGCTGAGGGGAGCAGCAGGCAAGTCAGGAGAGGTCTGCTGTGCCATGTGGGTATCTCCATGGCTGGGGATCAAACTTGTGCTGCAGTGGCTGTGGATAGCTTCATAGGTTGTGTCTGAACGCCTTGTGCCACCAGGGAGGCCCCATCTGTTTAGTTTTAATTCAGTATCAATATTCACATTTATCTGAAAATATTGCTAGTTTCTTCATTCCTCCAGGCTGCTGCTTTCCCCAGCCCAAATCCACTCCTCCTAAAGGTGGGGAAGGGAATTTGGAGCCTCCCCTGTCTGTGGATGTCACACTGTCACAGCATCACGTCTCCCTCTCACAGGCTCTGTGGGGTGGGGCAGCCTTGATGACCCCACACTCACCCCATTCTCTCTCCCCATTTCCTGGGAAGACAATCAGCATCCTCCTGCTCCAGTTACAAAGTCTCCAAGGACTCTCCTGGACTCCTTCTCCCCAGGCTCCTGGATGAGTGTGATGCCCCTCACCCTCCTGCTGCTGCTCTGGGGGCCCCTGGCCCTGATGGAGACCCGGGCGGGTGAGTGCGTGTCCAGCTGGACACTGTTGCTCCAGGAGGGAGGAGCAAGGAGCCCCCGCGGGTGCAGGACCCCAGGAAAGGCTCATCTCCTCCCAACCTCTTGTACCCCCTTCAGGCCCTTGTGTTCTGGCCCCTTCTGTCCCTCCCGCCTCCCCTGAGTGCTCTGGGCCCTGAGTCTGGGCCCTACTTGGCCCACCGCCCCTTTTCAATCTCACGGCCCCGCCCCTTTCTCCCCTCCAGGCCCATCTCCCTGGGCCCTGGGCCCGCGCTGAGAGGAGGGTCAGCCCGGTCTCCCCTCCCGCCCCCAGGCCCCACTCCCTGAGGCTTTTCTACACCATGATGTCCCGGCCCGGCCCCGGGGAGCCCCGCTACATCGCCGTGGGCTACGTGGACGACACGCAGTTCGGGCGGTTCGACAGCGACTCTCCGGGCCAGAGTGCGGAGCCGCGGGCGCCCTGGGCGGGGCAGGTGGGGCAGGAGGACCTGGACGAGGAGACTCAGAACCAAAGGGACAACGCGCAGTGGCTCAAAGCGCTCCTGAGGGACCTGCGCGGCCGCTACAACCAGAGCGAGGACGGTGAGCTTCGCGGAGCGGGGCCAGGGTCAGGTCACCCCCATTCCCACCATAAGGCCGGGGTGTCCCGGGTCTCAGGGTCCACTGACCCCTCGAGGCGGGTGGATCTGCCAGGACCCTCCACCGGGAAGAGCCCGCGGGACATTCCTGCCTGCATTTCATTTTCAGTTTAGGTTTATTGAGGTTTATTCAGAGAGGGCGGGGTGACCTCGGGGTGACCACAGGGGTGGGTTTCAGGGTCTCACACCCTCCAGAGGATGTTTGGCTGTGAAGTGAGCCCAGACCTGAGACTCCTCGGCGGGTATGACCAGTTCGCCTACGAGGGCGCGGATTTCATCTCCCTGAGCGAGGACCTGCGCTCCTGGACCCCCGCGGACTCGGGGGCTCAGATCACCCAGCGCGCGTGGGAGGCGGCGGGCAGGGCCGAGCGCGTCAGGCACAGTGTGCAGAGCAGGTGCTTCCCGTGGCTCCTCAGATTTCTAGTTTTGGGGAAGGAGGTGCTGCAGCGCACAGGTAAGAGGGGCCAAAAGGCCTTGGACCTCCCCTCAAACTGGAAGAGGGGGGTTTCGTGGGGGGCGAATGGAATAATGGGCAGAACAGCAGCTGCTTTCTGGGCAGAGAGGGAGAGTCCCCCTGGGTTTCATGTGCTAGAGAGAGACTCGCCCAAAAGACACCACTTTTCTGGAGGGTTAAGGAATCCAGTCTCTCCTGAGGGAGGGGAGGCCATCCTGAAATAACACTTCCAGGATTCTTTTGACCTGGCAGCCATCCTGGGAAACATAAGCTTTCTTTCAAGGTCTTGTTTTTGGTCTGAGAACATTTCTGGACCTGACTCCTGCCTTTCTGTGTCATTCACCCTCCAACCAAGTCTGGAGTAAAAGTCTGTGTTCTCCCCAGAGACCCGCATCCTCCCTCATGGGCTCTTACCTAATTATCCCAGATTCCCCAGACTAGGCTGGTTTTTGGGTTTTGTGCTTCCTCCCTCCAAACCAATTGTCATGTTTGTTCTGAGGATGGTCAGTGAGTCTGCTTCAGTGTCCAGGAAGGAAAACCCAAAGTGTGATTTTTTTTGACCCTTCTCCTCAGATCCCCCAAAGACACAGGTTTCCCTCCACGTCACCTCTGACCGTGATGT
Organism: Talpa occidentalis; assembly: GCF_014898055.3. Taxonomy (NCBI): domain Eukaryota; kingdom Metazoa; phylum Chordata; class Mammalia; order Eulipotyphla; family Talpidae; genus Talpa; species Talpa occidentalis. The sequence continues at coordinate 35,509,597 of NW_023602073.1, forward strand.
CACCCTGAGGTGCTGGGCCCTAGGTTTCTACCCTGCAGACATCACCCTGACCTGGCAGCGAGATGGGGAGGAACTGACCCAGGAGATGGAGCTGGTGGAGACCAGGCCTGGGGGGGATGGAACCTTCCAGAAGTGGGCGGCTGTGATGGTGCCTTCTGGAGAGGAGCAGAGCTACACTTGCCATGTGCAGCATGAGGGGCTGCTGGAACCCCAAGTCCTGAGATGGGGTAAGGATGGGCTCTGAGTTTCTTTTTTTCTTTTTTTTAAATATTTGTTTATTTATACAAGAACTGGGGTAAAAGTTAGAGGTGCAGGAGGGTGAGAGAATTCACCAGAGACAGAATGGGGAGAAGAACAGGCAGACAACCGAAAACACTGCTGAGGGGAGCAGCAGGCGAGATAGGAGAGATCTGCCATGCCATGTGGGTATCTCCCTGGCCAGGTGGCAATCGAACTCGTGCTGCAGAGGCTGTGGACAGCTACAGAGCACTGCATTCAACCCATTGTGCCACCAGAGAGGCCCTGAGCTTCTGCTTGGAGGAATCAGGAGCCCTTCTGGAGAATTTCAGAGAGTCAGGATGTTCCTGGGGCTCAGGGTCTCATCTTCCTGTCCCTTCCAGTGCCCCCTCCTCAGTCCTCTGTCCCCACCGTGGGCATCATTGCTGGCCTGGTTTTCCTTGGAGCTGTGCTCACTGGAGCTGTGGTGGCTGCAGCTGTGATGTGGAGGAAGAAGTGCTCAGGTAGGGAAGGGAGTAGGGGAATTTGTCCACTGGGGGCTTTCATGTCCCAGGGAGGACTTGCCTTACCTGGGTAGGAGGAAGTACCATCCACACATATATTGCCCAGTCTGGTGCTGATTGCTAACACTCAGGTTTTTGTAAAACACTTTTGAAAATGAATCACCAATTATTCACCTTATAATTGTGGTGATGGGGATCTGTTTCCCAGCAAATGCCAATGGGAAGGGACCCTGCTGTGGAAAGACTCCAATTCCCTTTCATATCCATTCTTCATATATCCCAGTCCTGACCTGGGTCTTCAATCACAGTTCTAGAAATTTCCCTGTGACCCAGACTTGGAGATTCCTTTAGGACTCCATGCGCTGACTACTCCCTTATCTCACATGATGTTTCTTCCTGTAGGGGGACAAGCAATCAGCTACACTCAGGGTGCAGGTAAGTGTAGATCAGGGGTTGGATCCCTGAGCCCCTGAGGACAGTGTAGAGGGAACTCTAGGGAGAGTCACTGTTGCACGAGGATGATCAAGAGGTGACCTGAGGATGGCAAGGGAAGGGCTGACCGAAACGCTGAGAAAACTCGCATATGCCAGGGTGGAAAACCACCTGGGAGGGACGCCCTGGACTTGCTTCGTCCTTGGAAGTCTCCTTGGTCGTAACTTAGCAACAGAGACTCACAAGGACAGGCATGTCCGACAAGCACAGGGGCTCATATAAGTGATGTGTATGAGCTCACGCACATGGTGTGCGAGGCAAGGTTGTTTTGGCTTTTTCTGACTTATGATAAAACGCAGATGTGTTTGTTCACAATTCCCATATAACCATGCTGAGAAATGTAGAGAATCACTGCTTGTAGCTGAAAGCATTGCCCCGTCTGGTGGGTCCTTTGCGACCAGCGTCCCAGGTCTCAGAGCCCACTGGAGGCTCACAAGTGGCGCCCAACAGGGACCTGAAGGAGAAACCTCCCACTGAAGTGACGAGGTGACAGCAGTGGTCACGACTCCACAGAAGGATGTGAGTAGAGGTGGGAATTCCAGATGGGGCAATCTTCTTCAAGGCTTTCTACTTTCGCTTTGCTTCTGCAGCATCTGCTTTCTCACCATAGGGCAAAAATACCCCTTAACCAGATTCTAGAATGTTTAACGGTAGTTGAAAAATATAACCCATGGTTCCCAGAGGGCAGGTTGCTGGATATAGAAACTTGGGAACAAGTAAGAGATAACGTGACACAGTCTTATAAATGGAGGAAGAAATGCTTCAAGCTTTTCCTGTTAATTATTTGGGGTGGGGGGAGGCCAGGGTTTCTGCCACTAGAGTTTTGCCATTTGTTTTTTTAAGAAAAATAAAAAAGTTATTTCTAAAAAATGGTATTCGAAGTTCATTCACAATTGTTAAAGTGATAGGAAATGGTTATAATATGACTATATGAGACTAAAAGGTTTTTATTAAAATAATGTAAAGCCACTGTGGTGGACAGGTGGAGGCTACCCCAGTCTCAGCAAGCAGCTGCCTGGACTTTTTCTCCAGTGCTGAGATCACTGGCAGGTCTCTGCTGCCTTTCTGCTGTGGGGGACTGGACTCTCCTTTTGTCCACCTTAAAACACCATTCTGGCCTGTTCTATAGGTAAAAAATCCTATTTCCCTGTGTCTCCTACAAAATGCTTATTGCTTGAGTAAAAACTTTTGAATTTACTTACTTGCTCTTTTTTGTCTTAAAAATATGCTTGTTCTCAAGGCCTCCTCTGGTGGCTCAGGTGGTTGAGTGCCACACTGTGAAGCTGTCCTCTGCAGCACTGGTTCAATCCCGGCTGGCTGGCGAGGGTCCCACATGGCGTGGCAGACCTCTCCTGTCTTGCCCGCTGCTCCCCTCAGCAGTGTATTTCGTCAGTCTGCCTGTTATGTTCCCCGCTCTGTCCCTGGTGAATCCTCTCACCCTCCCGCGCATCTGACCTGTACCCTGGTTCTTATATAAATAAATAAATAAATCTTTTAAAAATATGCTTGTTCTCGGTGAGATAAAACAATAACAACTTAAAGCCAAAGGATCATTTCTTTAAAATATAAACTCAAAAAAAATTTCTTATCTAAAAAAAGTTAGTAAAAACTGCCGTGACTGTTGTAGTCTCAAGCCCAAGGTCTTTAGTAATAATTAAGATTGGACACATATTCTATGTAAAGATTTTGGCTTTTAACTCATTAAAAACCTTCTTAATATAAAAGTGTAACAAAAAAAAAACTTGGTAAGTGGGAATATCAAACATAAATGAGAAGCTAAGGCATCTCAAAAACTAGGTTGTTTGAGATGTTTTATAAAGGCTCTTTTACAATTTTGAAGGAATTTTTTTTTCAGGTCTTAAAATACTAATGTAAATTCTCTGTGCACAGCTTCTTCAAAGCCAGTCACTCTTAAAAATACAAATTTAAAATATGTTTGATCTAAAAGAATTGTTATAGAACTAAAATTAAATCATTAACAGGTTTCTCAGTGTCTTCACAAATATTGATAAAATAAATATCTCTTAAAATTTATACACATGACCAAAGTTGAATATGAATATCAAGAACTCTCTGTTTGTTTGTAACTGTCTTTGTTTTGTTTTGTTTTTTACCTCCAGAGGATTAATTATAAATCTTATGATATAATTCAAAGCATATATGCTTTAAAGTTATAATGTTAAGTATTAATAATTTACTCTGTTTAAATGTGTTTATTTCAAAAGAAACTTCTGGTATAAAAGGTACTTTTGTCTTTCCTACTGAGTCACATGTATATGAAAAATGTACATAGTATCTATATGTTACTCTGATTTTTTCTTGTTTTTATTAATCTGCCTAATGCTTGTTTGATTATTAGCCAGCCTAGAAAAACTTGGTATGTGCCATTGTTTTATTAACAGCCCTGCAAAATGGAATTCCAGTCATAACAGGAACTAAAGCTACAACTAAACTTTCTTAGATGCTTTAGTGTCTTGGGAACACATCAGCTGGAATAATTTTTGTTTAAAAGTAACTGAGTTTTAATCCAATGGGTTGTTTTAAAACATGTACTTATAAACTCGCATTGGGTATAACCTTAGCTCTTGTCTGGGTTAATGATGTTGGGTACATAATATCTTTTAAGTGTCTGAAAAATTACTAAGGTTTTTGAGATGAAAATTAAAGGTTATGATTTGAATGTCAATATTATACTTAGGGCTGGAACTTTCATAGAGATTAAATATGGTTGTTGTTGCTGTTTTCTAATATTTATGGCAAAGCTTTCCAAAAATCTAAATTGAAGTAAAATTTGGTAGCCTCTCATTTGATCGATTGAAGGAAATTTTGTGGAACCTCAGTAAAGCTCCAGAAACACTCCACAAACTTTCTCCCTTTCCTCCTGGGAAAGACATTAGATAAATTTGTACTATTTGGTCTACTTAATAAAGTTACACTGAAAGGGAAGCATTGTCACTTGGAAAATGGTAAAACTTTGGCATGTACAGAAATGTTAATATTGGTTTTCTAAAACAAAATCTAGTGCAGGCCATGCTACTCATGCTGTCTGCCAAGGTCTGGGCATGGGGGAAATTTCTGAAACGTCAGAAAACTCCTTAGCTGGCTCCAGCTACTTCTTTTCACTCGGTTGTGGCAGTTATTGAAACCATGGAAGTTTTCTATAAGCTCCAGAATAACACAATGAGTGCTGGCATCAATGCCAGTTTCGGTGATGCACACCTCAGTAGTTTAAGAAAAGTGCCTTCCAACATGATTGATAATGAAACGGTTTCCAATGATTCTCCACATCCTCCAATTTGTAACTCAGTTACCATGAATAACATTGAGTTCTTTAACAAGCCACATTTGATAGAGCTGTTGGAACCAGAAGAGAAGGCCCTGAGGCACCAGAGGAGGCAAAATGGTCTGAGAAAGACACACCACATACTGTTCCCACGGTACCGGGAAACCTTAGGTTCTATATAGAAAATAGGAGGCCGCCCTCCATCTTACAATCCCTGCTTAGCCTTGTTTTATTTACCTAGCCTGACCGCATAAATCACGTTGTGTGTAGCACCTGTTTTTATTTTCTGAATAACATACATCACCTAGGAAAATATGTAACCAAGTTAATGTAACCAAGTAACCAAGTTAATCATAAACTAGGAAAATTAAGAAATGGGTTGTGCACTGAGTGATCAAAAATAAATTCTGACACAACGTAAATGACATAATGCATGATGTAATGATCAAATAAAAAAATTCTGATGTATAAATAAAGACCCTCTGAGACCCTCAGCAGGAGATACTTGCACCCTATCAAGTGTTTGTGTCTCCTCATTCCCTCATCCCCTCATCCCTCCACTTTGCTGATGTCATCTAGTGCTGCAGGGACCCTTGACATGACATTTTGCAGGAGCTGGCCTCCGGCAAAAATCTTTCAGTACCTGGTATGTATGCAAATTGTCAATGGTTATTGTTGCCTTGCAATATTGTGTACTTCAATGGTTTCTACAAAAAATAAAGAGAAAAGGCCTCAATTGATTCAAATTGATGCAACTTTTGACAGTAAAAATTTTCTGCAAAGGACTGCATAGACTGTTGGAGTTACACCTGATTTTTACTAGGTTTTAGCTAAGTTGTATTTACATTTTGTGTGGCTTTGAGTGGAATTTTTCCAGGGAGTTGACATAGAGCTGAACCAAAAAAAGGAGAAACTGCTGCTTTGTTCATAGGGTTCCAGAGACCTCCAAAAATGATGAGGAAGCTTGCCTTCATTGGCAGGACTGGCCAACCCGGAAAAAGAAAAAGTCCTGGTACCCTCGAAAAGAGGAAAGCCCAGGTGGAGTCTGGAGAGACCAGCTGTGTTCCTGAAGCCTATTTTTAGATCCTATTTTAACAGTTCCATCTGATCCTATTTGGAGTATTCCAAAAAAGCTATCAAAAATTGCTGTTTGGTTATTCTGCCTTGTGATTTTATGCAAAAATAGGCAAATTTGTCTAAAAGTAAATTTAGTTCACAAATATTTTGCTGTACTGTTATATAAAATTGGAATCAAGGTAGAGAAAACTTGTTTTTAAATAAGTTAAACTAGTTTTCAGAATTTTCTTTTTGCTTCTTTTTTCCTGTGATTTGACATATTTACTGTTTTGTTTTGGTTAATGCCTTCTAATGCTTTTTTGGCATGGCCTAACTAATTTCCAGTAATGAAGGATTGTCAATACTGGAACTTCATGGACAATACTGGTGGCAGACTGTTATTCTCTAACATACACAAAACCCTGGAAAAAAACTGTTTCCTAAGACTATGTCCTGGGATCTGCCCTTAAAAATCAAAAAAGGGGGAGAGAGTCCCCTGCTACACTGATTGCTCAAGCACTTATTACTCTAATTTTTTTAAATTTGCAGGCTGATACTGACTGTTCTGCAGCTAAAAAGCATTGGCATTCAGAAGTGGCTGTAGTAAAACAGCCCATTTGGTGGAAAGATGAGATGACCAATCAGTGGGAAAAGGGAGAGGTGCTCAACTGGGGAAGAGGGTTTACTTGTGTTTCTCCAGGTCTGGAAGCCAGAGAGCGGTGGTTACCTTCAAAACTGATTAAGCCTCATTATGGCCAAGAGGGGGAGATTCCACTTCAAGCCTCTGACTCAGGAGATGAACAGCTTGAGCCTGATAGCAGTGACCAACCCCACTTTCAACAGCAATAAGGCAGATCCTCCAACATGGGGACAGTTGAAGAAGCTGGTGCATCAAGCTGAGAGTGGTGGCCCATACGAAGAAACCTCGAAATTCTGTGATTTTGTTTTTTGAAATGATGGCCATTGTGGAGGTAATTGGTGCAGAATCTTTTTATTGGATCTATGTCCCTAATCCTCCACTGCTGCAGACTATGAGCTGGAATGCAAGGTCACAAGGATTCCAGGCAGCTTTGGCAGCCTCACCTTCATCTGGATGAGGAACTGGAGGGTTGCCTGGGCAAATTACAACAAGCTGTTCAATGGCTAGGTGGCCAGTTTGTAGCACTTCAACATCAGATTATGCTACATTGTGACTGGAATGTCTCAGCTTGCTATGTGACTCCAGTGCAGTACAGTAGTTTGAACCACTTCTGGCAGGCAATCCGATACCACCTGACAGTATCTCTGGTAATATGTCCTTGGATGTTCATGCTCTTCAACAACAGGTGTTGGATTGTTTTTGCTTGATCTACCCAAGGAAACATATGAGGCACTGGCTCAAGGAATAGCCGAGGCACTTCAGGGAATGGACTCACAATCATTTATGCAGAGCATGACCCATAGCGTTAGTAGTGCTGTGATTGTTGTACTAATATGTGTGATTATTTTTTGTGTAGGATACTCCTTCCTCTGCCGAACCATGAGTGAACAATACTCCACCTCAAAGATCTTAGCCCTCTTTTTAAAGAAAAAGAAAGGGGGGATGTTGCATGAGGATGATCGAGAGGTGACCTGAGGCCGGCAAGGGAAGGGCTGACCGAAACGCTGAGAAAACGTACATGTACCAGGGGGGAAACAGCCTGGGAGGGACACCCGAACTCGCTTTGTCCTTGGAAGTCTCCTCTGTGGTAACTTAGCAACAGAGGCTCACAAGGACAGGCATGTCCAACAAGCCCAAGGGTTCACATATGTGGTGTGTGTGAGCTCACGCGCATGGCATGCGAGGCAAGTTTGTTTTGCTTTCTCTGACTTACGATAAAATGCAGAGGTCCTTGTTCATAGTTCCCATATAACCATGCTGAGAAAAATAGAGAATCATTGCTTGTAGCTGACAGCAGTCCCCCATCTGGTGAGTCCTTCACAACCAGCGTCCCAGGTCTCAGAGCCCACTAGAGGCTCACTGTCACCCTCATCATTTCCTCCGAGGGTCTCATCTCTGGCCTCTGACCAGGATCTCTTTTGTGTTTCCTCAGCAGAAACAGTCCCCAGGACTCTGGGATGTCTCTCATCCCCTGGGACACACCAGAGAGAGATGTGAGAGGGACATTCTGAGGATGCAGTGGACTATTGAGAATGTTATCATTTAAGGTGATTCACCTGAATTTCTTCAATATTATTTTCCTTCACCGAGTGAGAGAGCTATGCCTTGTGTAGAACTGAATGTGGTAGAATTTCTCTCACCCCCCATTATATCAGTGATTGATATAAATTTCTTAAATTAAATCTATTCATTGTTAATTTTTGTATAATATTTGATTTCTCTCTCAGGTGTAGTCCTTGTAGTTCCGTCACCACCATAGCACCCATGATCCATCACTACAGTCCCTTGTGCTCTTCTCTCCCCTATTTGGAATCATCTCTCTCTCTTTCCCCTTCTGTATGTCTCAAATCTATAATCAGGTTGCAAATTTTGTCTTTATTCTGACCCTCTGTTTGGTTTCGTATATATCACATATAAGGACAACCACCTGATATTTTTTTTTCCTTTTGACTTATCAAGCTTAATATACTCCCTTCCTACCCCATCCATATTTCCCAAATGGCATAAGTTTATGGTTTCAATCACTGAGTACATTCCACTGTATATATGTACCACACCTTTTTGATCTGTTCATGATCCCCTGATTTAAAACACAGTGACAAATCACTTCATGTCTGTAAGAATGCCTTATATTAGAAAGACCAGATATTAACAAGTGCTGGTGAGAACATGGAGAATATGGAACAATCCTACATTGTTTTTGAGAATGTAGACAGGCTCCTTTTTTTATTAAAGATTTGTCCTTTTTATACAAGAAGTGGGGTACAGGTCAGAGGCATGGGAGGCTGAGGCGATTCACCAGAGACAGCGGGGCACAGAACAGGCAGACAGACTGAAAGCACTGCTGAGCGGAGCAGTGGGTGAGATAGGAGAGGTCTGCTGTGCCATGTGGGAATCTCCCTAGCTGGCCAGGATTCGAGCCCATGCTGCAGAGGCTGTGGACAGCTTCACAGTGCTCTGCTCAACCTGCTGCACCACCAGGGAGGCCTCTGGCTTGGTTTTGATGTCAACAATATCAAGGTTTCTGCAAATAATGAAAGCTCTCCTGACTAAAAAGGAGAATGGAGGCATCATACTGCCAGATTTCAAATTATACTACAAAGCCATAATAATTAAAACAGTATGGTACTGGAACAAAAGCAGACACACAGACCAATGGCATCAAATAGAAAACCCAGAAATAAACCCACATATTTATGGGCACCTAATCTTTGACAAAGGAGCAAAGTATATGCAATGCAACAAGGACAGTTTATTCAATAAATGATGCTGGGAAAACTGAACTGCTACATGCAAAAAAAAAAAAAATGAAGCTAGACTAATACCTCATACCATGCACAAAAAACAAACTCAAAATGGATAAAATAATTCAACATAACACCTGAAACCATAAAGTAGATAGATGAAAACATAGGCAAAACACTACAAGAAATACATCTCAGCAACACCTTTAAAGACACATTCCCCAAAGCAGAGAAAACAAAAGAAAAGATAAATATCTAGGATTACATCAAACTAAAACTTTTGTACACCAAAGGAGACATTAACCAAAACCCAGAGACACCCTTCTGATTGGGAGAAGATTTTTGCTCACAATGCAACTGATAAGGGACTGATCACAAAGAGCTCACATGACTCAACAAAAGAAAACAATCCAGTCAAAAAATTGTCAAAAGATCAAAAAAGACTACTCCAAAGAGGAAATGCAAATGGCCAACAAGTATATGAAAAATGTTTGACATCACTTAAATCAGGGAAATGCATATCAAAACCATAATGAGATACCAACTTACACCAGTGAAAATGGCACATATTTAAAAAACAGGAAACAGCAAATATTGCCAAGGTTTTGGAGAAAAGAAACTCTGCTACTCTGCTGGTGGGAATGCAAACTTGTGCAACCATTATGGAAAACTGTTTGGAGTTGCCTCAAACTACTAAAAATGCATCTACCTTTTGAGCCAGCAACTCCATTCCTAGGAATGTACTCACAAGGCACAGAAGCATCAATTCAAAAGAATACCTTCCCCCTTTGTTTATTGCAGCACTATTTATGATAGGTAAGATATGGAAACAACCAAATGCTCAAGAATAGATGACTGGATCAAGAGGATATGGTATATACACAATGGAATACCATTCAGCAATGAAAAAAGATAATCTCATGCCATTCTCAACATGAATGGAGCTAGAGGGATTATGTTCTGTAAAATAAGCCAGAGATGAAGAAAAATATCAGAGGATTTCACTTATAGGAGGAATATAATGGAATCAAATAAGGGATCAGGAAAAAATACCAGTAATAATAGAAAAACAAAATTAGGCAACTATAAATCAGAGACATTTTTCAGGGGAGGGGGAGGTAGAAGGAGCAAAACGGGAGAGAAGAGCACAAAGGACCATGGTGATGGTTCATGGGTGAAGTAGTGCTGGGAATTTCATGGGGAATACACCTGAAAGGAGAAAGCATAAAAGCATACATTGTACAAAAATGAACAATGACATTATATATATATAAATAAATGATTATATATATGACATACATCTATGACTATATATATATACATATAAAACATAATTAAGGTTTCTTAGAAAATTCAAAGTGCGTCTGCCATAGGGCCCAACAGTCCCACTCCTAGGTATGTACCCACAGAACACAAATACACTACTATGAAGGGCACCTTGCACATCCATGATCACTGCAGCACTATTTACAATATCCAAGCGATGGAAACAACCAAAATGCCCAAAAACAGATGAGAAATCAAGAAGTGGTATATAGATAATAGAATACTACTTATCAGAAAAACATAAATGTATGCCATCTGGGGCAACATGGATGGATTATGCTAATTGAAATAAGTCCAAAGGAGAAAGACAAATATGTCACTTATATGTGGTATAAGAAGTCTAAGGGCTATATTAAGGCAAACTTAAAAACTAACCCTTGAACTCCCCAGGCTGCGCCTACTGCTGACCAGGGCTGCAGACCAGCCCAGGCTTCCTGGTCCAGCAGTGCTGGGTGGTGGATGGACCCTCTCTAGTTTGGCAACAGACTGATTTGATGACAAAGCCTGACTCCCGCTGACTGAGTCCCCCACTGTGTCTTGTTGCACCTACACCACCACTGGGTCCCCAGCCTCCCCTTTATGCTAGAGCTGAGATGGATCTTGTACTCGATGCTGCCGATAATTATTTTTTTATATTATTTCTATATCCAACCACTGGGCCAGAGTATGACATCTTCCAACAAACTGTTATTTTCCTGGTTATAAGAAATCTTGCTGCTTTTATCCTGTATTTCTTCTTTGTGACAATGAGTTGTTACTTTGTCTATAGTCATTTCCTAATGAACCACCCACAATATTTGTAGAATCAAGTCTACTGAGAATCATGTTTACTGTTAGGTCATTACCATGGATTAAGTATTCCCACCATGTCATGGAGCTGGAAGGGATCCTGCTCAGCGAAATAAGCCAGAAAGAAAAAGAAAAATACCGGATGGTCTCACTCATAGCAGGAATCTAGAAAACTTAAATAAGGGGCCAGGAAAAAGAATGACTATAAGAAAGAAAATATCAAAATCAACAAACAACTATGAACCAGAGACACTCTATGGGGGGTGGGGGTGGGGAAAGGAGGGCTTGGCGTCAAAATAAGGGGGTTGTAATTGTATGGGGAATATAAAGATAAAATTTAAATAAAAAATATAAAATAATATATCCCCACCATGTCACTGCTTCTGTGGAGCTGAGAGGATGCAGCAAATTACATGACAACATAGGAAAGTTTCAAACAGCTAGATTCAACTCATTGTTCCTGTATGATCTGTCCTCTTTCTCACTAACATGCTGATCTACTGGATTCACAGAGGCTTTCTTTATAGACTTAAAGATAAAGGAATCCATGAACCTCCTCTCTGGAAGATCCTCTTTACCTGAAAGTCATGGTCTTCACCCTGTGGATGGCTTTCTCCAGAGTCCACCCTTTCATCTTACCATTAAACCAGCTGGTTTATTTAGGTTGAACATCTCGGTCAATGTCTGCACAATTTCCATTCATGACAGTGATTTCTGTCTCCTCAAATCTGAAGGCCTTTTATCAATGACTCAGCTCATCATACAGACCATCACCTCTTCTCTAACTACAACTGTGGACAATATTTTACATTGTGGGGTAGAATTGGAGGCTCATTCAAAACCCTTCCCCCTTTGAAGGGAAGGTGAGAGAAAAAAGCACAGCAGCCAGCAGGAAGTTGTAAAAAATAAGAAATTATTATTTTTTAAGATTTATATTTTATTTATACAATAGCTGGGGTACAAGCCACAGGTGTGAGAGGGTGAGAGGATTCAGCAGAGACAGAGTAGGGAGCAGAACAGGCAGGCAGACAACTGAGGGGAGCAGCGGGAGCGACAGGAGAGATCTGCCGCACCGTCGGGGAATCTCCCTGGCTGGCCAGGAATCGAACCCGCACTACAGAGGCTGAAGACAGCTTCACAGCATATGCTCAATCTGCTGTGGCACTGGAGTGACCCCCCAAAAAGTAAGAAATTATTCAGTGGAGAGTTTACAAAGACTGAGCAGATTATTGCCCAATGATTAAATATTTTTAATGAGGGAAAATAATCTATACCCAGCCAGGAGACATAGTGATGGTAGCATTTGAAACTCCGCATTGAGGGCCCTGCTGAGGGATGGTCAGCAGGGAGGGAGAGACCAAGAGAAACCAACCTCCTGCGTAAACACCATGGGTGACCTAGGAGGTGACTGTGTCTTTCCAGCCAGTGACTGGGCAACTTATATGGTCTCATCAATAATTTTTAAAAAGGTGGAGAGAAAATAAATGATTGAGGGGACCAGGTTATGTCCTTTTGCCTTAACCCACCACATTCATTAAGGAAAATTCATTGTGCTAATAGCACCAAGGCTCAGCGCCATACAAGGAACACAAATACAGTGACAGGTGGTGCCTGGTGTCAGGAGTGAGCTCCGTCTTCCGTGCTGGCCTGGGATGACCACTTGTAGTACTTTGTTCAAGGGGGAGCCGCAATGTGACTGCCAGTCTGACAGAATCTAGTAGTGACTATGCAAATGAATGTTTCATATTTCATCTGCCCCCCCAATTCTCTGGGGACATTGCCAAATGTTACATTTTACTGACTAATAAGTAAACTGGAATTTTTAAAAAATGATGCTATCATGATTTATCAGATGTGGGATTATTTAGTTTAACATGTCAATGTTTATTTTTAAAAACCATTATGTAATAAGTGTAAAATTATGTGAATGTATATACATGTAGAAAGGAAAATGTGATGCCCAAGTAATATGTTTCACTATTGTTTTTTTAAAGTAAACTGAGGCACTGCAGTTTTGACATGTTTTGAGGTTATAAATACGTAACTGTCTTAGAAGAGCAACAATGGCCAAGAGTTTACCCTGTCACTGAAGATTAGCTTTGACATCGTCAGTGTCACTTTTTTTTCTTTTTCCCTACCTCCACTGCCAAAAAGTCTAACAAATACATTTGTACATGTAAACATAAATATATTGGAAAAACATGGTTTGCAAACTATTAGCTATTTATGTGAAACCAATAAAAGTTGATTATGGGGACTATTTAACAACACACACACACACACACACCCTTGAAGTCTGCATGGAGAGCAGGGGCTGGCAGAGGGGCAGTGGGGAGGGTGAAAATAAGCGGGAAGGGAGCACAGTGGACGCTGCCGGAGGACCATGGAGCTCAGGTGTGGGTGTGCTGCAGTGACAGCACCTGATGGGGTGATCCTACCCTCTAAAGTATAAGCAGTGATGTAACCAGAGCTCCCTCAAGAAGAGATCCTCTGGTTTCTCTTGCTGCAAAGGGAGTCCTCATGTGTCTGTTCCTATCAGCATAACGTGAGGAGGTGGGGAGACGGGCCCAACCCCATCCATCTGGCCCCTCCCCACCCTGACCTGTGTCTCTCCCTGGTGACTTTCCTGCTCCAGCAGAGGCGGGGCTGACTCCACTCCTGCCTGTACTCTGTGTTTTCCTGAGGAATAATGTCCACTTCCCTACAGAAAATAGACACCCAGACATGAAACTTTTTTTTTTTCCTGGATTGTTTTTTTGATGGGTTAATTGAAAAGATTCTTAAAATTTAACAGGATATAGGGAGGAGCCACAAGGACCAGCCTGAACTGCATGCAATTGCTGTGCTGAGTCTGTGCAGGTCAGTGGCGGGAGAGGCTGTGAGGAGCCAAGGGGAATGGGGGCTGTGTCCAGTCGGGGCTCAGTGCATCGTGGGCTTTGATGTGGTCACTCCTCAGGGTCATCTCTCTGCTCCTTTGTCCCTGTCCTTCAGGAGCACCTGTCCCAGCAGGGCCTGCTATCACAGGGATTCAGATCCCACCTGGGCGTCCTGTCTCCAGGATGTCAGTAGGGCTGCGTGTGGCTGGATCAGGGTTTGCTAAGGTCTTGTTGAGGAATTTTGCTTCTGTGTTCATCAGGGATATTGGTCTGTAGCTTTCTATTTTGTGTGTGATGTCCTTCTCTGCTTTTGGTATCAAGGGAATGCTGGCCTCATGAGATGTGATGGCAGCGTTCCCATTTCTTCTATTTTTCTGAAGAGTTGAGGAGTCAGGTGTTAGTTCATCTTTAAAGATTTTGTAGAAGGTACTGAAAATGTCTGGTTCTGGGCTTTGTTTTTTGGGAAAATTTTGATTCGTGTTTCAGTGTCTTTGCTTGCAGTTGCTTTGTTCTGAATCTTCCTGACTCAGTCTCAGAAGGTTGTCTACTTCTAAGAATTTCTCAGTTTCTTCTAGGTTATTTGAGGTTATTCAATCAATTGACATATAGATAATTAGTATTTTCTTATTATCCTCTCTATTCCTGAAATGTCTGCTATAATGTCTCCCCTTCATATCTTATTCTATTTATTAGAATTTTTTCCCTTTTTCCCTCCTTGAAAGTATAGCAAAATATTTGTCTGTTTTGTTTATTTTTTGTCAAGAACCAGTTTTTGGTTTCATTGATTTTTGGATGCCTTTGATTTCTGTTTCATTTATTTCAGCTTTAATATTTTTCCTTCTACTGTCTCTTTGTTTCATTTGTTCTTTCTAGCTATTTTTAGGCATAAGGTTAGATTCTTTCCTTGAGCTGTCTTGACTCCAGGTGTGGCCTGAATTGCTCTATATTCCCCTCTTAGTGCTGCTTGTGCTGTGCCCACTGATAGGTTGTCATTTGTCTCAAGGTATTTTTAATTTTCTTCTTTGATTCCCTCCTTAACCCAATTGTCATGTGGTAGTGTGCTCAGTCATTATGAATTTATTGACACTTGTTCTGTGACCCAACAAGTGGTTTATTCTGGAGACTATTCCCTATACACTTGAGAGAA
Organism: Talpa occidentalis; assembly: GCF_014898055.3. NCBI lineage: Eukaryota > Metazoa > Chordata > Mammalia > Eulipotyphla > Talpidae > Talpa > Talpa occidentalis. The sequence continues at coordinate 35,524,690 of NW_023602073.1, forward strand.
CTGTGGAGTGCAGTGCCCTGTAGATATCTATTTAGCCCTTGGGGTCTAACACTCACTTAGAGGAAATTTTCCTTGTTGATTTTCTGTCAGGTGATGTGTCTTTGATCAAAGTGGGGTGTAGAGTTTCTTTACTAGTACTGTGCTGCTGCCAATATCTGTTTTCAGATGTGTTCATAGTTGCCTTATCTATTTTGCTGCTCCTTTGTTTGGTGCATGTGTATTGATGAGTGTTATGTCTTCCTGATGTAGGATTCCTTAATCAGATGATGGTCATCCCTGTCTCTTGTTACCTTTTTTAGCTGGAAGTTTATTTTATATTTTATGGCATTTTGGGGTGTCCCATTTTCTTGTGTTTTTCCCAAGAACTATTTTGATCCTGTCTCCTGGAGGCAGCATAAAGTTGGGTTTTGTTTTTTGGTGCAACCAGTCACAGTGTGTCTTTTTCTTTGGTGAATTCAATTTGTTTCCATAAAGGGTGATGACATGATGACTTACTACTGCGCTTTTGTCTTTAGTCAAATCCAGGCAAGAAATGTGTGGTATCTGGAGAGGGTGGTGAGGGCTCCAGGGTCACTGCCTCCTTGGTCCCCTGGTCAGTTTGGAGGATGGTGTCGGTCCAGAGGCCCAGACATTAGCCAGGTGGCTGGGGTTCAGATCTGGGCACTGCCATAACCCCTCAGTCTCCATATTCTTGTCTCTGAGAGGGTGTTGGGGAGGGGTGTCAGGACAGTATCACTTCCCAGTTCACAGAGTGCTGGGGAGGAATCTCCAAGGTCACATGGAGAAAGTAACTGCTGAGGTCATGTAGTCAGCCTTTCATCAGCTCCCTGAGCCGCTTCTGTTCCTGTGCCCACATCTGGCTTTCAAGGCCCAGCTCCCATGTCCCCTTTCTGCTGAGGAAGGAACCTCCCTGGCTCTGCCCTTGGCCTCCTCTGAGGCAGCTACTGCAGCCCTTCTCTCCTCACACACCCCAGGCTGCAGGGCCTCCTAGGTGGGGTCATGTGTTTCTCTGTGACCTAAACACCCTGTGGAGTATGTTCCTGGGCACCAGCATGCATTGGGTTAGGGTACCCCAAATGTCCACTGCAGGTCTGTGTCAGCAGAGTCGCCTGGGATGTGTTTAGAGAGAAGTTCCCAAGCCCATCCCCAGAGGCAGAGAGTGGGCTCTGGCTGCCCAGGGCTGGGGAGGGGAAAGTGGGGGTGGTGCCCATGGGCCCAGGCCCAGGAAACAAGGTTGTTGTGGTGATGGGGATGTTCTCAAGGTAGAGTATGGGATGATTGCTCTGCTCTGCACTTACCAAAAGGACATGACAAGTGAGCCTTCAACAAATGACTCAATGGTCAAAAGTTATATTTCAATAAATTTGCTTTAAAAACATTAAAAAATGGGTCCACAAGTTGCCCTGTGTCTGTCCTCCACTGTATCCTCATCGAGGGCTTGTGGGGCAGGAAACTGCCTCAGCCCACGAGGAGCTGAGCACAGACAGTTTCACTGCACAGATGCTGTCAAGGTGCTTCCTCTGCATGGTCCAGAGTCACGCGATGAGATGCTGACGTCACGCTGCTTCTGTGATGGGAGACACTTTTAGGGGCCTTGGGTGGGAGGCAGCTTATTTTTCATGTGGGCAGAATGGAAATAATTAGTGTCCAGAAGGTCTATTGTGTTGGTTTTCAACTTTCAATTTTCCACCAATTCTGGGATACACAGGAGGGGAGACAGTGCCCCCGTGAGTGTGTCTGACTTGCTGGCTCTTCCTCGTGAGGAGAATGAAGCAGAAGGGACGCACCACGTCACAGAGTCAGGCTCACAGGGGCTGAGACTTCCCGCCCGGGCTCCCCCCGTCCCTCTCTGGGGTGACTCCCTGCACACGGTGGACCCTCAGCTAAGGGGACGCCCACAGGACAAGGACCTGAGGGTTTTCTCCGGGAGCCACATGCATGAGCTCTGAGGCAGGTCCTTCCACGCTGATCACGACCGTTCAGATCCACCAACATCTCGTCCCCATCGCAACCTCGTGGGACCCGGAGCTGGAGCCTCTGAGAGAGGCCCCTCCTGCCGCCTCCCCCTCAGAGACTGTGGAGACGCCAGATCTTTGTTTTAGGTGCAAAGTAGGAAGTGATTTGGTACAAACCAGTAAAATATTCAGGCGATAAAGTGATCAGTGGCTGTTTTCTCACAAGAAACAGTGGAGGCCAGAGGAGCTCACGTGACAGTCAAGGTCCTGATTGCAATGAGCTGTCAGACAAGGATTCCACGTCCTCTGAAGTGTCCTTCAAAATATGTGATTTTAAAAAATTAGTTCTACCGTTTTTAGATTCCCATTTAATTTTGCTGTTTTGTTTCTTTATACTATCCCCAGAGCGGTGTCTGCAGGGTCACGGCACAGAGGGGCTGTCAGCAGCCTGGAGCTGTGAGCAGGGCTGACTCTGACCCGCCTGCAGGGAGTGGGGCCTTGGAGGCCCAGAATCAGGCCCCAGGGCTGGCCCTCCAGGACAGCACAGGCCTTTCTCCTCTTGATTCCCTGAATCACCTCCTCTTGATTCCAGGAATCTCCCTGCCACCCCAGCATTGGGGAGTTGGGGGGGATGTTGTGGCTCAGGAAATGGGGGCCTCCTCCTAACCATCTGTCCTCTCCTGGTCTCCTTCATCAGCCTGAGTGTGCGTGTGTGAGTCACACCAGCCCTGCACGGACAGGAAAGGCCCAGAACTTAAGTGATTCCCTGGTCAGTTACAGCACCAGCCCCTCTGCAGTCCCACCAGGGGAGACAGAGACTCTCCCAGCCCCAGCCAGAGCTGCGTCACCCACACAGACCTTCCCCTCACAGTGTCCCCGATGCTTCCCCTTCCTGGCCCCACCCTTCCTGGTGCCCCCACCACTCCTTTTGGGCCCCATCCCCTAGTCCCCATTTTCATCCTCTGCTCCATTTCCAGGAGCTTCCCCGTCTTCCTAGTGATGCCCTGGGGGCTCTCCTCAACCTCACCTCATTCAGGGATGGAGAATTTTTAAAAGATGTATATTTATTTATTTATTTCCTTACAGCGTGGGTCATCTTTCTATAGTTATTGTTCCTCTTAGGTGCGGCCCTTCCACCAATGATCCACCACACACCACCACCAGCTCCCCGGGTCTCTCCCCGGCTCTGATCACTCATGCTCCCCCTGCTGCAAGACGTGGATGGTGGTTGGCCCAGGGTCTTGGTGTTTTCCTGGAACCTTGTCCTTTTCCTGGGCGAGGCCCTGGGCTCCTGGGTAGAATTGAATGTTAATTCCCAGGAGGAGGCGCTTTCACCCCTGGAAGCAGAAGCAGAAACAAAGTACAGAGACTCTGGAGTCCACGGATCCATCCGAGACTGAAGGAACCTCTATATCTGGGGATCAGCCCATAATCTGGGAATCAGCTATTAGGACCTGGAAACCTGCTTTTGTCCTTTGTCCATAGGACTAAGAAAATTGAAGGACTTCTGACCTGACACTGGACTTGGGCGCCCCCTTGTGAGCAGATCCCTGTCCTGCCGCTGGGGGCCCAGGGAGCCCGGGGAGGGCCTGGCTGAGCAGGAGAAAGGGCAGCTCTGGGCGCCTGTGCTCAGCCCTGTGGCCACACGGGGGCGCTGCCGCGCTGCTCCGGATTCTGGTGAAGCCTCCAGGACGGGGCGGGGGCTGAGGTGGGCACAGCTGGGGATGCTGGAGGGCGGCGTCCTGGCGGTGAGATGCTCTGTGAGGAGTCAGAGAAGCAGGCCTCAGAAGAGAGGAGACTCCGGAGCCTGCCTTGTGTGTGAGGTTTCCAGCTTTTCTCCCAGAACCCCTCTCTCCAGTCCCTGGATACCTGGGAAAACTGGAAAAGAAAAAAAATTTCCATCTATAACCTATTAAATATTGAGAGTATTTTTAAAAATAACATTTAAAGAATACTGTTCGATTTACAGAAAAGTTGCAAAAGCAGTACAGGTCTTGCTTACCCCACACCATTTCCATTTTGTTAACATCCTACAGGAGTACAGATTTTTTTTTTTTTTACAACTAATGCAGCAATGTTGACATAATAACTAAACGCCATACTTTAATTCGTTTTTGCTAATGTCCATTTTATGCCCAATAATCCCATCCAATTTGCCTGGATGACAGTTTCTCAGACTTTCCTTGTTTTTATATCATTGACACTGGTGAGGAGTGATGTTTGGGAGAGGTGTTGGGGTCACAGTTGGGGGTTCTTGGGTTACCTCTAAGAAAAGCTTCACCAGAGTCCTCATTTCAGTGGCATGAGGGCACACACACACACACACACACACACACACACAAATGGAAAGAAGATGATGCTTACACAAACAAAATTGGCAAGAGGAGCTGCCCCTGGAGAGAGTGGGTGTGTTAGGAAAAGCCTGTTAGTGGAGGCTCATTAGAAATCTGTTGGTGTGTGTGATGTGGAATTACACATTTTTATAGGTGTGAAGCTGTATTCCAAATATTTATACAGTGTTACAAACTAGTGTAACACACACACATATATATATATTAATTATTGCCTTTGGGTATTGTACTCACATAACTGCTAAACGCCATGATCCATTATGGAGGTCTTACTATGTGGCCTCTAAGTTGAATCATAGTCTCTAGTATACTGTCAGCTTCCAATCCTCAGATATGGAGGAAATTTCTAATTCCGTTTGCTCCTCAGTTGATCTATATAGCCAACATCTGCATCAATAATAAAGAAAATCCTTGAATTTCCTCAAATTGTGTCCTGGAAAATATTCCTCAAATTGTGTCCCCTGCAGTTATTTCATTGTTTTCCTTTCCTTTCCAGTCTGATTTGGCTAATTTTAATGCCAAATTAAAATTCCAATAGGGAACAGCGATAGAGAACGAAATAGATGAGATAGTAATACATCAACTCCTTAAGTATTTTCTTGTAGCCCTAGGAAAATCAAGTGTCCTCCACGGTGGTGAAAAGAGGAGATGATTTCCTGATGCAGGAGCACTCACAATGTAATGGAAACGCAGGGTTGTATTGCCATGGGTTTGATCCCTAGCCCATTTTGGAATAGGGCCGGAGTCCTGTGTCATAAGCCTATATAACTAACCTGGGTGCCGGGTTCCAAGGAGGACCATGGATTTGTGGTTCATGGGTGCACACTTCTCTGCCCCACCGAGGGCATATTGTGGCATCATCCTTGTAGGGACTTTGGGCCCAAGACCTGTTTCCTGTGGTTTCCTGAGGGGAGGTTCCCCAAAATGTGTTTGCATGGACTAGCTGTGAGCCATCCTCAAACTTCTATAATGGATTTTCCCTTCACGTATTTCAGTTGTATTCTGTTGTATAGTGATTTGTGGACTAGGCAATGTAGCAGAAGTAAACTGAAGCAAGTCGATTAAGAGTTGATAAATGAATGTAATGTCACAGGATTAGCTGATTGATTTATTCTCAAAATGTTTATAATTCAGTTAGTTTATGCTTTAGTTTGAGTGACCATGTTTATCCCTTCATCATATTGCTCTGTACTATTCTCAAATAGTTTCTCATTTAAAGCCATTTCTCCTTGATCTGCTTTGCAGACTTTCCAAAGAAAGACTGCCACCTTTTTCCAATGTATTTTTTAAGCATAGAAGAACTGGGGTGTAGTCCAGAGGTAGAGTGGTTGAGAGGATTCACCAGAGAGAGTGGGGAGCACAACAGGCAGATGTACTGAAATACACTGCTCAAGGGAGAAGCAGGCATGACAGGAGAAGGCTGCTGCACCCTCTGTGGCTTAGCTCCCTCGTGGGGAATTGAACTCAGGCCACAGCAGTGATAGAGCTGAGACTTACTCCCTAAGCCACCAGCGAGGCCCCTTTTCCAATAATTTCTCACTGCATTGTTGACCGTATAGAATTTACTATAAAATGAATGTGTCTTGACTGATCAATGAATCATGTCACAGGCAAGTTTTAGATTTAAATTAATTGGTATGCATGTGTAAGGACTATATACTACATGGTTGACATGAACAGATTTTCTGGTTTTTAAGTGACTCTGAAATTGAAAAGAGTCTTTTTGGTAAATGTCAAAGTTAAAACTAACATGAAAATATTTAACCTTTCATTCTTATTATAGCAAAATGGAAAATAACAAATGGCAGGGTTTCACATGGTAGCCCTGAAGGATAATGCTTTTTAGATTCCTTTTATCCATCTCTTTTAATAAATAGCCCTTCATTACCTTTTTATGTTACAAGTTTGCATACTGAACCAGATTGCAATGAAATAACAGTCTAATGAAAAACACTATGTTTGAAATAGATGTAGGTCATTCTATGCCCATAAATTTTTAAGTAGGTGATGGAAAATTGGTCTCCAAGTAAGAGTTTTGTTTTATTTTCAAGTTAGGCTATAGTTTTTTCTGTGAGCAAACCATTTACTCTCTCTGGTATTACCTTTCTTCTAACTAATTCTGTGAGTCATAGTCTCCTCCGGTCCTACCGATATTATTGCAAATAGCAAGATTTAATCTGGTGGGTTTTTTTTAGTAGCTGAGTAGTATTGGTGTGCTGTGCGCCGTATCTTCATAAGCAACTCATCTGTTGTAGGACCCTTAGGTTGCTTCCAGAACTTTAGTATTGAAAATACTATTACCATGAACATAGGAGTGCACATATCCCTTCATATTAGTGGTTTTGTATACTTCAGAGAGATATCTAAGAATGGGATTGCTGGATCATCAGGTAGAACTATTTTTTGTATTTTCAGAAATATCTATACTATTTTTCTAGGAAGGGAAACAGTCTTCATTTCCACCAACAGTGGAGTAAAGACATGGATATAAGTTCTGAAATCACAAAATACACAGAAAAACAAAAATGACTGAGTTCCTTAATCAGCCTTAGAGATGACTTTTGTCATCCGGATTACATTGGCAAAGGAAACGAAAGCAAATATAAACAAATGGGACAATATTTTCTTTTTAAATTTTTTAACAGTTTTTTTTTTTTTAAAGATTTATTTATTTATTTATTCATACAAGCACTGGGCACAGTCAGAAGCGCAGGAGGGTGAGAGAATTCACCAGAGCCAGAGTGGAGAGCAGAGCAGGCAGAATGAAGTAGTACACTGCTGAGGGGAGCAGTGGGCGGCAGGAGAGGTCTGCGCACCATGTGGGACCCTTGCCTGGTGGCTGGGGATCGAACCGGCGCTGCAGAGGCTGGAGGCAGATTTGCAATCCAGTGCTCAACCGCTGCACCACCGGGAAGCCCCAAATGGGACAATATTAAACTAAAAAGTTTCTATAGCGTGAAAGCAACCACTATTAAAAAAAAGACAAGCTAATGACTTGGAGAAAATACTTACATATGTCAGACATGGGCTTAATATAGAAATTTTATAAAGAATTCATTAAACTCATCACGAAAAGAACAAACACCTCCATTAAAAAGTGGACAGAAATGTTGAAGAGCGACTTGTCCACAGGAGACAGAGATGGCAGCAGGCCCATGAACGTGTGTTTCTCCTCTCCTATTCAGAAAGCATATCAGGAGCAAAATGAGCGATCATCTCCTATTTGTTAAGAGGGTTATCATCAAAATAGACAAGAAACAAGTGATGGTAAAGTGTGGAGAGAAAAAAATCTTTGTAGATTGTTGTTAGGAATTTCAATTGTTGCAATCATGGAAAATAGTGTGGCAATCCCCAACAAAATTAAGAATAGAAATATCGGGCCTCCCCTGGTGGCGCAGCGGATGAGCACTGGGCTGCAAAGCTGCCCACAGCGTCTGCAGCGCCGGTTCGATCCCGGCCACCAGCGAGGGACCCACATGGTGTGACAGACCTCTCCTGTCGTGCGCTGCTCCCCTCAGCAGTGTATTTCGTCACTCTGCCTATTTTGTCTCCGTTCTGGCTTTGGTGAATTCTCTCACCCTCCCACACTTCTGGCTGTACCCAGTGCTAGTATAAATAAATAAATAAATCTTAAAAAAAAAAAAAAAAAAGCAAATAGCAATTACATCTACCAAGTTGCTCAGGATAGAAAGTTTGGCAGCATCTTTAATTTCTGTCTTTCCCTCACTTTCTATATCCATCCAAAGCAGCCCTATTAGCTAACATCCTAAGCAAAGTACCACTCTGACCCACTCCTCTCTCTTTGTCTACTGCAAGTTTCTCGGTTGTTTTCCTGTTGCATCTTGTTCTCCTACAATCTAGTTTCCCCAATGCAAAGAGATTTTCCTCAAACACAAATTATTCAATTCACTCCACTCGCCAACACCTCTCTCCGTTTTCACAATTATCATGACGTTCAGGCCATCCCCCTGAATTAGGAAGTTCTGAGTGACTAGTTTCTGGGAATATCTTTGAGCTTGTCTCACAATTCCTTCTCCTTTGTCCACATGAAACACTGACCTCCTTTTTCTTCCTGCAGGGTGATTCAGTCCTTTCTGCCTCTCTGTGCTCCCCTCTGCAATTGTGCTTTCTCCCAAACTTTGCTGTATGCATCCTGGTCTGTCAATAAAGTTCATATTGTCATTTATTGAAGTCTTATCATTTCCATGAAAGAATAATGTTTTCCTAGCTTTACAGATACATACATTTTATTAAAAATATCCTGATGGGTTTCATATTTTGATGTTATCCTAAATGGCATTGAAAATTCAATTGGTTTGTTTCGATCCTTTGTACAGTTCCTATCACCATTTGTTATTTCTCTGTTGGATATTTTAAAACTTATTTATATTGCTTTTATTCCCTGCCACTGAAAAGTCAGTTTTATCACAACAATCTCTCTATATCCTGATCACTAGAACACTATCAATTCTACAAAAGTACAGTGTAGTTTCTCAATAATTAGTCATTGTTTCTTTTGAGTGAATATCATATATAGGTAACCTTGGAAAAAGTAATTAACCTCTCTAAATCTCCTTCCTCAGATATTAATATATTTGTAAGTGCACATATTGATATATGTAATATACATAGAATTAAAACAATGATACTTATACTTCCTGATATTTATCACTATTAAATCACTTTATTTTGGTTGAAGTGTTAAAAGCAACCTAAAAAACAAAGTATTCTGAATTTCCTAACATTTTTGTTTAGTTTTAAGCACACTGGTACTGTTATGACCTATTGGATTTGTTAGTATATTCCTTCTCAAAGGAACTTTTGTGCATATAGTATTATTATTTAATGTTATTTTTCTACTAAACTGACTCCATGACACAATTATAGCCCCCAAAAAAGAAAGACAGGCTGAAAAAGAATCCTGAAATTACCTCTTGAAAATTTTAGAATTTAAACCTTACTAGTTCATTGCAACAGTAGCAACTGTGCCTCCGTTTTTTTTTTTTTATTTTTTTAAAGAAGTATTTTATTTATACAAGCACTGGGTTGCAGGCCAGATGCGCGGGAGGGTGAGAGGATTCCCCAGAGACAGCCGGGAACAGAACAGGCAGACTGACTGAAATCCACTGCTGAGGGGAGCAGCGGGCGGGGCAGGAGGGGTCTGCGCGCCACGTGGGCCCTCGCGGGCGCGGCAGAGGCTGTGGACAGCTCCCCAGCGCGCGCCCAACCGCCTGCGCCCCCTGTTTGCTGTTCTCCCCACAGTGTGAGCGCGACAGTAAAGCATCTGCACAAGGCAGGGCCAGGATGGGGACGCCTGGAAAAGCCAAAACCCAGGCCGGGATTGCTCGGGACAGATGAAAGGGCCTCTCGGGCATTCCAAGGGTTGTCGTTAAGCGGCAGCTTCTTCGTTAAGGCTGAGAAACCGCTGGCGGTTCCCTCTGCCAATGGCTGTGGCCTGTGGCTCTGACGCCACAAAGAGCCCTTGTGACGGCACCGGCACCGCCTGCATCAGGCCCGCCCGGACTGCGCCTGTGTCCTCAGGAGCCGGGAAGCTCTGGACAGTGACCTGTGCACTCCGGACGCCGAGAGAGACAGTGAGAGCCTGTTTTGGGGTATTTGGTTCTCTTTTGTTTTATTTATTGGCTTATTTATTTAATTATTTGTTTAGGTTATTTATTTTAGTTATTTTATTTTTCTTTCTTTGTTTTTTTCCTTATTTTCCTTGATTTTTTTGTATTTGCTTATAGTTTTTTTTCTACTTTTTCTTTTCCCTTTTATTTCTTTGTTTTTTATTTTCCTTTATTGTTTTGTTATTGGCTTTTTTTTCTTTATTTTTTTACTTCAGTTTTTAGTTTTTTGATTTTTATTTTTCGAGTGGTCTCGCCCATTTTCCCTTCTGTTCTTGTTTCGTTGTTTGTTCTTTCTTCCCCTTTGTCGTTTCTCTGTGTTTTTATTTTGGTTTGTTTGTTTGTTTGTTTTTTCAGGTTTTAGTTTGTAATTGTTGTTCGTTCTGTTGTTTGTTCTATTGGTCTTTGTTGTTCTGTTTCATTCTTAAATTTAGTGGTTGGTTTTTAATTAGTTTGTTTTTAATCATATTTTTACGTTGACATCTCTTTTGTCATTTTTTGTTTGTGTGGTTTCATTTATTTGTGTTGTAGTTAGTATTGCTAGTAAGCTGAGTGAGGTTAGTATTGTTGGTAGAGTTAAGTTAGCATTGTTAGTATTTAGTGAGGTGAGTGAATCCTTTCTGAGTACTATTAATACTAGATTAATAGTCCATTTGTTAATATCGTAGGAGAGTCAGCTGTCAGCGGAGGGAGCGCAAGGGCTGGGAACACAGTCAGGGCTGGTGAGGGTCGTCAGCGTAGTCAAGCGCACAGGCGCTATGTCCCAGGGACGTCAAGGGCAAAGCTACCTGGCGCTGCGGAAGCTGGGGCGGGGCTCCCACGCCAAGGTGACGCTGGCGGTGCACGTGCTCACGGGCACGAAGGTGCTCATCAGGGGCGTCCGCAAGTCCGAGCTGCCCGACCTCCGCCTCCTGGCCCGCGAGATGGGGTGCATGAAGGCCCTTCACCACCCGAACATCGTGGAGCTCTTCCAGGTGGTGGACACCGGGCCGGAGCTGCAGCTCGTCATGGAGTACGTGCAGGGGGAGGACCTGCAGGCCTTCCTGGACAGGCGTGGGCGCCTGGGCGAGAGCGCGGCCCGGCCGCTCTTTCGGCAGATCCTCGCGGCCCTCAGCCACTGCCATGCCAAAGGCATCGCGCACAGGGATGTGAGGCCCAAGAACATTCTGCTGACCGGAGAGGGAAAAGTCAAGCTGGCGGACTTTGGGCTCAGCGTCCAGGCCTTCAACCGGGCGCTGAGCACGTGCTGCTGTCGCCCAGAATACAGGGCCCCCGAGGTCTACCTTGGCCAGCGCTACAATGGCCCCAAGGTGGACATGTGGAGCCTGGGCGTCCTTCTCTACAGAATGCTGACCGGCAAACTGCCCTTCAGGGCGCCCCACCTCCCGGTGGTCAGTGTGCACGTCCTGGGCGCGTACCTCCAGCTGCCCCACTAACTCACGGAGCAGTGCCAGGACCTGCTGGCCAAAATGCTGGAAAAGGACCCCTGGAGGCGCCGGCCCCTGGAGTGCATCCAGCAGCACCCCTGGATCGCAGAAACGAGCGAGGGACTCCTGCCCTTCAGCGAGCCGTGGCTCAGCCCCCAGGACCCGGCCATAATCAAAGCTATGGAGCGCCTGGGCTACGAGAGGCAGGAAATTCGGGAGGCCATTGACGCTGACAAGTACGACGAGGTCATGGCCACCTACCTGATCCTCCGCTCCAGGAAGCAGGCGGGGGAGGAGGACTCTGAGGAGGAGGGGCAGGAGCGGCCCAGGCGCGTCACCTTCCGGGTGCCAAAGCGCGTCCCCTTCTGGGAGCCCGGTGACCCCGATTCCAAGGACAGCCTCCCACAGCCTGAGGTTTCGGGAAATACCCCAAGGCCGGGTATCCTGGAAAAGCAGGAAGTCCAAACAAGGGGAAAGGAAGCCACCCCGGGCACCAGGGTCATCTCCGCAGGAGTCCCTGAGCAGGAGGACGCCCAGAAGCACACCACCGCCGCAGGGTCAGGCCGCCTGTTAGATGATGCCCCGAAGGGCAGACCCTCTGCGCTAGGCCCGGTACTGGAGGACGCCTGGGGGGACACCAGCACCTCTGTGGCCAGACCCCAGCAGGAGGACACCAGGGAGCACAGTAGCACCTTGGTGTCAGTCCTCCAGCTGGAGGACACTGGGGAGCACGGCAGCACCACTGAGACAGGCCCCCAGCTGGAGAGGGACCAGGAAAGCAGGGCCAGCACCATCTGTCCAGCTCCACAGGCCTCCAGCACCCCCCTAAGACCTCCCCCAAGACGTGGCTGGCCTACCAGTGCAGTGGCCCCTTCAGCAATCATCAGGGCCGGAGACAGGGTATTAGAAATTATCCTGAAATTTTGTTGCTGCTGTGCAGCATTCGAATTGCAGAACAACAAAGATTAAAAATAGCACCACACCAGACAAAATCCTCCCCACCCCCAAAGCACAACCACTAAGTGGCCATGGGGAACAGGAGTACACCAGGGAAGGTTGAGGCTCTGGAGAAGCTCAGGGGCTGGGCCCAGTCACAGGGGCCAGGAGCAGCATGAGACGCACGGGACTATAGCAGAGAAATGTGGGCAAAACCGATGTCCCTGGAGCACAGATGTCCCTGGAGCAGAGCAGGTAAAGGGCCAGGAGGGCCACGGAACTGGTGAAACACCTGGAGGGGAACAGAGCGGGTGAGTGGTGGGGTGTGGAGGGGTTGGGGAGAGCTGAGCATGTACAGGGCCCAGGAGGGGTATGAGGCTTTGTGGGTGGCCCCAGGGCCAGAGGCCCCTGGGCCAGAGGCAGGAAACCTTGGGCCTCTCTTCCCCATCATAGGCTCAGTTCCCTGAGGACCATACTGCCCCCTTGCTGGGAGAGACCTGCTGCTCTATCCTGGGCACAGGGATGGCACAGAGGGTGCAGGAGCTCTTGCAAAGGCTTGGGTCCAGGTGGTGAAACGTGCAGATTGCAAGGAGCAGATAGAGAGGCTCTCTAGCTCCCCTTAAGAAAGACTCGGGGACCAGTATATTAGAATCCGAACAGGACTCTTCAAGGTGGACAGAGTTTATCCACAGACCAACCTTACTCCACCATGACCTGCTCAGCTGGAATATTCGCACATCTTCTTACTCCAGGAAGCCCTAGGCTATGATCAGTTTCAGTCCCGCAGTGAGCACGCCTAAGTGTCCATTGTGACCTCGAACTTTTGCAGCTTGGGATTCTTACACAGTGTCAGCCCAGCTGGAATTTCCCCTTTTAAAAATCCTCTCCAGGGCCTCCCCGGTGGCGCAGCGGTTGAGCGCTGGGTTGTGATGCTGCCCGCAGCCTCTGTGGCGTCGGTTTTATCCCCGGCTGCTCCCCGGCCACCAGAGGAGGGTCCCACAAGGTGAGCAGACCTCTCCTGCTGCCCGCTGCTCCCCTCAGCAGTGTACTTCGGTCCTTCGGCCTGCTCTGCTCCCCGCTCTGGCTATGGTGAATTCTCTCACCCTCCCGCGCTTCTGACTGTACCCAGTGCTTGTATAAACAAAACAAACAACCAAACAAATAAATAAATAAAAACATGCCCCTATGGGAAAAAAAAAATCCTCTCCAGACCGCCACCCACCCCTCCTCCTCCCTGGATTCAAACCCTGCAGGGTGACCTTAGCCAAATTGGAAACATTAATATCGCCCAACAGATGCAGGCTTTGGACACCAGTCTCTGCCAATTAAATCACTGGGTACAGGAATGAAAAGCTACAGGGGCTGTCTACCTTAAATTTGTGTTTTTTCATCATTGTTTAGATGATGTTCAATTCCCTTAGAAAACTAAGGTTTTGCTAAGTCTGGCAAATGCAAGTGAAGTGAGGTAGGTGTGTTTGAAAAAAGAAATGTATGGAAGAGGGATATTCTGAAGGGCCTTAAGATAATGTAAAGCCAGATGGGTAAAATGAAATGGCATTAGAATGAAAGCAAGCAAAAGAAAGTGTTGAAGGTCTGAGAGGGAGGTTTTGGTGAGAAATCGTGTGTACTCAGGTGTCTCCCCCTCCTCCAACACATTCATGGGCTTGCTCATCTGACCAGCAAAGCCCCCTCTGATCGCTACTTCATCAGCCGAAGCTGGGGCCAGGACATCCAAACATGGACCAGCTCTCCCTTACTGCCATGGATCCTGCCCCTAGTAGGCCCAGTGATCATGATGATGCGTTTCTTTGTTTCTACACCCTGTTTTCTCTTCTTTATCCAGGCCAAGCTCTCTGAGATGAGCCTTTGCTCTCCCAGACCCGGGAAAGCCATTCCTGTTATTGACAGATGAGCAACAGGGCGTTGCTCTAGGGGTTCTGGGCCAACCTGGGCCAGTCCAGTGACCAGTTGCTTATTTCTCTAAACAAATGGATCCCACTGTAAGAGGATGGCAGCCCTGCCTGCGTGCACTTGCGGCAGCATCTCGTCTCGCTAGACAGGCCTTAAAACGCACACTGGGCCAACCTGTAAATGTTAGTTCTCCCCATCGGCTCCAAGACCTGCTCTCAGCCTGGTAAATGAGCCTGAGCAGGGCCTGGAGCCGATGGGGAGAACTAACATTTACAGGTTGGCCCAGTGTGCGTTTTAAGGCCTGTCTAGCGAGACGAGAAGCTGCCGCAAGTGCATGCAGGCAGGGCTGCCATCCTCTTACAGTGGGATCCATTTGTTTAGAGAAATAAGCAACTGGTGACTGGACTGGCCCAGGTTGGCCCAGAACCCCTAGAGCAAAGCCCTAGTGTCAAAGACCCTCTCATTTCCCTCTCCCAATCCTCGACTCTCCATCCTGCTAGGCCTCACGGGTGTTCCACTCCCTAATGCAGATAACACCCTCTTCTTACTATGGTGGACACCATCACCAGTTGGACAATGGACCTGCCTTTATCTCAAAGATTATTCCACAGGTCTCCTCCCTGGGCATCACCTGGGAACTACACATTCCTTCCCGACCGCAATCCTCTGGTAAGGGAGAACGGGTAAATGGTCTGACCAGAGACCACCTAACCACTGAGCTGTGCAAATCCTGGGTGGAGCTGCTCCCACTGGCTTTAATGCACCTCTGAGCCACTCCCTGTGGCCCCTTGTTCCTGAGCCCCCTTGTATGGATGTATGGCAGACCTCCTCTTACTAACCATGAGCTCCCTGTCCAACTTAAACTGTTGGCTGCATATTTTTCATACTTCTCTGCTCAGACAGCTGCTCCAAGAACACACAGACCGTTGTCTGCCACAACCTGTGCCTCCGTCCCCTGATGCACCTGTCAACCTGCTGTGTCCTGGAGACCAGGTTCTTCTGAAAGCCATCTCTCCAAAAGCACTTCCGCCAAAGTGGATGGGTCCACACACGATCATCCTGACTACACCAACGGCTGTCACTGTCTTGGGCAACACGTCCTGGCATCAGCTTTGCAGGGTCAAACCAGTCCCTGTGGACAATCATTATGTATGCAACCACATGGGCCCAACTCAGGCACGCATCACTGTGCCCCTGGTCCAGGTTCCACTCAGCCTACAAAGCAGAGGCCCTCTTACTCTCCCTCCTCTGTTTCTAATCCCATGACTTCAAGCCACTTCCTGTTCTTGTGTCTATACCTGGAGATTCCAGACCAGCACAGCCTCAGGCAAGGTATTAGCACTCACAGGGCCTCTGATCCTGATCTTATTTTTTCTTTTTTGCCCCATGCTTACTGTATTTCATCCAACGCTGGATCCAAGACCCTCCCCGTAGCACCTTTAACCAACTCCTCCACCCATATCCTCGCGTCCCTGCAAAGACCTTCTCATAACCAGGCCTGAGCCCCCACCCCAGTCTTCGCCCCCGTCCAGCAGGAAGTAGCCAAAGAAAGAACCATCGCCCCTTTTCCTATCAACAAAAGGCTGGTATGAAAGGTCGATGCAGGGGCCAGGAATGGGGAAACCCACATAGAAACAAGATGGTCCTGACACCAGTACCCCAATTCCATCAAACCAAAACTGAAGACATAAGCAGGGGAAAACAACTCGGCTTCACGAAAAAACAACTTTGTTCCACCTACACCTGTTTCCCCCCTGCCAACCCAGTTTTCCTGCCTAACCTCTCCTCACCCTATGAAATGACATCTCCCCCCAACAACGGGTGTGACTTCAGGGACAACCCACCTTGGATCAGCAGAGCTCGCCCGGGGACGCAATGAATTTTCCCTTCCTTTGAGAAAGTTTAGCCTGGCTCCCTTTTCTTTGCCACGCCAAACATTTCATCTTGGTTCCTGAAACCTGGAAGGCTGTGTCCCCTGGTGCCAGGACCGCCTTCCCGTCCCTGGGACTCTCCTCTCCATGGCAGACGCCTCACATCCACCATCGGCCTTGATCCTTGGGGTGAGTCACTGCCTGACCCTCCTTCCTAGGAGGCCCTCACCCCTGGTTATCCGGGTCCTCTCCTCACCCCCATCCAGGTTGACTGTTCCATAAACCACGGGCCTATGCCAGTCGACCCCCATTGCTCCTGGTTCTGGATTTGAGGACGCCCGTGCAGCCCAGGTGTCCCAGTCCAGGCGACAACCTAGCGGTGGAGACGTCCCCCTCGCTCGCCTGCCCCCATTCCAAAGGCCAGGACCGGGTCGTGGGACACCGCGATTCGGGGCCTGTGCCCCCATAGGTTAGATGAGGAGGTGAGAAGCTGCGGTCCTGAGTCTGTACCCCCATTCGTTGGGGAGAGGAGCCCACTTAGCCATGGGGTTCACAGATTCCAAGCAGAGCCCGGCCACCCCTCTGGGACGCCTTCTCTCGAACCTCGATCTGCTGGGACTCGGGCCAGATCTGTGCTTAAGTGTCTCGTCTTCTCCTGCAACACTGCCCAGCCTCAGTGCCCATTGGAGAATGGCTCTCACTGGCCGGGACATGGCGCTTTCCATTTCATGGTCCTTACAGACCTAAACAGTCTCTGTCACCGCAATGGAACATGGTCAGATCCCTCATGTCCAGGCTTGTTTTCTCGTGCGCTCCAGTCCCTCCCTCCTGCAAACCGGTCGTACTTTCCAAGTCTCCAGACTCCTCTCACTCCTCGCCCTCTCCGGACCCCTCTTCTGCATCCCTGATCCTCTAGATGTTCAGTCTTCACCTCCTTCAGCTCCCCAATCCAGCCCCCGCTTCCACCTCCCAGCCAGCACACCTGCTCTCACAATCGTCCTTAGGGAGGTTTGTCCCCTTAGGGAGGTTGCGGGGATGAAGGAGCAGGTGGAGTCCAGGATCCTTTCCCTCTGTCTGATCTCTCCCAGATTGAAAAGCGTCTCGGCTGTTTCACTAAGGACCCCACTACCTACACCAAAGAATTTCGTTCTCTTACCCAAGGTTACACCTAAGGTTACACCTATAACCTTCGGTGTCATGACTACACGTTATCCTCTCTTCCACCCTGACCTCTAATCACAGAGAACGTGTTTTTCAGTCTGCTCGAGGCCACGCAGATCAGGCCACTTCACTGACACAACCATACCCCCAGGCCCTGAAGCAGGTCCCCGCCAGGAGCCTGGCTGGGAATCCCAGACTGACACTGACGTGGGTCACGGGGGCAGGGCTCGCTGAGACGCTTCATCCCCTGCCTCTTAGCCGGACTCCAAGCAGCAGCCGGTCTCCAAGGCGGTTAATTTTGACAAGCTGCGGGAGATCACCCAGTTCCACCCCATACAAGGAGGACGGTGACTACAAACAATGGCGAAGAGCATATGGCTGCTAGAACTTTTCATAAACCTACCCGGGATGCGTTGGTTGCGTTACAACTGGCGTAGACAGAGGGACAGTTCAAAGCAGGACGGCTCTACGCAGACGAAACCCTTTGGAACCTCTGGAGGGATTGCCGGGTGGCTGGCTAAGAGCAGATGGTACTCCGTGGCCAACCTCCTCGCCAAGTGGGCACCTCCCCAGGAATGGCCAGAGGTAGATGGATCGGCGGGGCAGTTGGAACAGGCCCTGTATGAAATAGAAGAAACCCTGAATGCATGCAGTGCCCACGATGCGGCAGGAGACGTGGGATGGGTGTTTCTCACAGCTCTGCTTGAGTCCAGGCAGAAAGAGCAATCTAGAATCCAGCAAGTATGAGATGAGATGCGGAAAGAGATGCAGAAACTGCAACAACATTTGAGGATTCTGGAGGAAGAAGTTCAGAGAAACCAACCCACCATTCCGGAGATGCCAGACTCAGAAAGGAAGGAGAGGGAGGCTGGTCCTTTGCCCCAATCTCAGCCGTTAATGGCAAACCAACCTGCAATGCTGGAGATGCCAGATTCCTATGGAGAGGAGGAGGAGGCTGGTCCCATGCTCTGGGTCCGCCCGGTGGTGACTCTGAAAATGAAGCAGCAGTGACCTATGGCCCCAAGGGGTCAGGCTGCTGGACCACCACAAATGACAGAATTTACTACCTATCGACCATACACCCAGGCAGAACTGGTGGACCTGGGCAAACATTTCCAACAGAAACCAGGGGAAACCCTAGGCAGCCTGGCTGCTACGTTTAGGGGACTGGGGGTGGATGGGATTATTTGCACAGCACAAGAGATGGACATACTTGACTGACTTTACACCCATCCTTGCAACAGAGGCTGCAGAACAGCCGATGGTGTTGCCAGGGCAACCACACCCTCCTGGAATGGATAATGGCTGCCATACGGACAGTATGGGCTGATGCGGGAGATGTGCCGGACACAGTAAGCGGATGACAGACGTACGCCGAGCTGGTACAGGTCCTTCGGGAATTGGGGATGCGGCAGGCCATGTTTTATGTGAATACCTGTGGTCCTGACGATGAATGTTTCACAGCAGGGATGAGAGACTTGGTATTAAAGAATGCCCCCTCATCCTCATTTGGATCTCTCATGGCAGTTCTAGCACCCTATGTGGGACGTCAGGTACACGACGTCACAAGAATGATAGCCAGCTTGGGCGAAGTAGAGAGCCGGCACTCTCAAACTCAGAAGGGAAAACGAGTAGTTGAAAAGTCAAAAGGAATGCCAAGGAGGGAAAGGAAACCTCTTGGCATCAAAGAACCTATTAAAGTCACCCGTAACCAAATGTGGACAGATTTAGTGAGAGCAGGTGCAGATAGCACTAAAATACACGCACAGCCCAATGCATATTTGTTGGAATTATGGCAGCAGCTGCAAGAAGACCAGAGGGTCACGCCCATGAGAAGGACTGCTGCTCAAGGGGAGCCTGGAAGCTCCAGGCCTCAGGAGTGCGCCCTGCGCCTGGAAGACCATTTGCTGCCAACCTCATCCTCGGGTAATGGCCTGATCACCTTCAGTAGGGTGAGGGCCAAGGGACCCGTCCACAGGGTACGGGCGGGGACTGGAGGCCACATGTGGAGCTTGCCATCCACTGGTCCCCAACTAACGTGCAAAGCGTTTTAGCTCTGGTAGACACAGGAGCAGAATGTACTGTGCTCTGTGGAAATCCAGGAAGATATCATGGGTCTACTTGTTGTATTGATGGCTATGGAGGCCAGAGTGTCAAGGTGACAACAGTGAGACTATCTCTGGGTATTGGGCGATTACCCCTGAAAGAGTATAAAGTGTATGTATCGCCCATCCCGGAGTACATCCTGGGGGTGAATGTACTATGTGGCTTATGGCTAGAGACCACAGCCGGAGAGTTTCACCTTAGAGTGCGTGTGGTAAAGGCAGTGGTGAGAGGACACGCTAAGCATCCGCCCATACAACTGCCAGTCCCTAGGCGAGTGACTCATTCCAAGCAATATCGGTTGTCCAGAGGGAACAAGGAAATTACGGGCACAATATCAGAACTGGAGAAAGCGGGCATTGTGCGTACTGCCCACAGCCCCGACAATTCACCGGTGTGGCAGGTGAAGAAGCCGATGGCTCTTGGCGCATGACGGTAGATTATCATGAGTTAAATAAGCTAGTTCCCGCCTTGCATGCTGCAGTGCCTTCAACAGCAGATTTGGTGGATCATCTGCTGGTGCCAATGAATGTCTTTTGCCGCTAGGTTGGTACCTCGCCTGGACTAACTTGTGTTCTGTTGTCTTTTGTTGTTATAGTGTGATGTGTACTATTTACTTTTGTGGGCCATGGCTGTGTTGTTTATGTTTGCTAAGAAACAAAATTGTCTATATGTAGATGTTCTGGCAGAAAACCCTGAGGGGGTGGATTGTAGGGTAAGGTAAAAAGTATCAGGCTTTTCTGCTCTCCTGCCATTAGGAGAGATGACGCATCCCTGCGGGCCTGAACGCAGGCCTGATGCGGCACCTGGAGTAGGGTGGGGGTGCGGTGTCGAAGGTGGAGGAGGGCAGTGGAGTGTGCGGAGGAGAATGGTGACTACAAACCACCCGGAATGGGTTGGTTGCGTTACAGCGGGGTCCTGGGGTTCACTCTGGGAAAGGTGTCTGCAGAGCTCCCCTGTCAGTGGCACGCGGTGAGTTTTCCGGGCGAGTTTCTCCACGAGACAGAGATGGTAGTTATATTTAAAGACCAGGTTTATTAGGGAAAGGGAAAGGGGCAGGTTTTGCTGAGAGAGGCCTGCATGGTTGAAGGCGGGCGGCCTTGACAGGTCACAGGCGGGCAGGAAGCTGCTGCCCTGCGGAGGGAGGGAGTTGGTAAGAAGAGGCACCTGCACAGTCCCAGGTGGGCAGAGGGAGTGCTGCCCCGAGCCAGTGCAGAGACTTTACAGACACAGTCCTCTTCTGTTTGGGGGGGTCACTCCTTGTGAGCCGTCAGTTGGTTGCTGATTTTGGATAACCACGCAGAATCCAAGAGGGACCGGAGATACCAGGATGGGGAGTGGAGATTCCAGGATGGGCCCAATCTCCGTATCTTTTCCCTCAGGTCTGTGCTCCACTCCCTAGAGCATCTGATCCTGCTTGGGTCTCACGCCTTGTGATAAGGCCCTAGTGCCTAAGGGTCACGACCTCTACAGCTGGGTTCATGGTCATGCTATTTCCCTCTATCCCTACCTCCTTGTGAGTCAGCTATGGTCTTAGGGCACCTCTGTTCCAGCCTTTCTATTCTGTCCGCCATCAAGGCCATTCCTATTATATTTTGTGAGGAGGGGAAGGTGGGTCCAGAATGCTGGGTGAGTACAGAGTATGCGGCTCTCGTAGCAATCAGAAAATTAATATCTTGCCAGTGACATCCAGTATTACCCCAGGCTCAACCACAAAGACCTTGTCACGGGGAGCTGATGACATCCTTGGGCCCTGTCACTTGTCTTCCAGGAGGTGTCAGTAGTCAGTCTGTTACAGGGCCAGAGAAGATCACCCCAGAACCCCCAAAGCTGCTTGCTCTAAATAGGTTCTGCCATCTGCCGCATCAACACAAAACATGTAAGACTTTAATGGAAAGGAACTTTAACACAATTAGTAAACAATACAGAAAAGACAAAGAATCTGTTACAGGTCAGGGAGAAGGGCAGCCCAGACACCACAAACCTGCCTGCTCTAAATGGGTTCTGCCATCTGCCGCATCAACATAAAACATGAGATTTTAATGAAAAGTGACGTTAATACAGTTAGTAAACAGTACAGGGAAGGTAAAGAATATAGTTTCTAAATCAAGCACCCAAAGTTCCCTGTCCCCTCGTGGGTAAAATTCCACCCAAACAGGATTGGCCCAGAGCAAGGCCCAAAGCCTGTCCCAAGTCTAAAGCACCTTCCAAGGGGACCCAC
Organism: Talpa occidentalis; assembly: GCF_014898055.3. Classification (NCBI taxonomy): domain Eukaryota; kingdom Metazoa; phylum Chordata; class Mammalia; order Eulipotyphla; family Talpidae; genus Talpa; species Talpa occidentalis. The sequence continues at coordinate 35,546,253 of NW_023602073.1, forward strand.
AGAAAAGGATCAGAAACAACCAGACAAGTTTGGGAGGAAAAGAGTAAAACGAAAATCAAGACAAAATCCGCCATTGTCACCTCCCCATGGGTCTCTCACCCACATCTGTGTCACCCAGTCCACGACCAAAAGGCAAGGATAGTTTCTTCATGTGTTTCTTGGCTCCATGCGCCTCCTCCAGGTCTCCTTCTGGCTCCATCCTGCTTCCTTCCTCAGTCTCCTCTGCAACTTCTTCTCTCCCTGCTTAGCTCCACCTTCCTTCGGGTAGGGCAGGGAACCTGGAACTTCCCCTTTGCCTGGGGACCACCCTATTATCCTGGATAACTCATACAGAAACACATATTTTAATTGTCTTAATTTTTTTAGGTGAGATGTCATTAAATTTTAGTTTTCTTATAATTAGAAGCAAAAAGTAAACCTGCAAGCTCAATGATTTTTAGAGAAAGTGATATTAATTATTTAACAAATTCTCATTCTTAAACTTAATAAAACCTTAGTTTTATATGAAATTTGGTCACCATTTAAATAATGACAAAAAATACACACACCAGACTTTGCAACAGACCACATGCTAGACCATGAGAGGCGACCAGGCCAGGATATTGAGCCCTTGGGGGGTCTAGTTCCCTACATTTGGCAATTACAAGTCCCACCTCATACTGCTTAGGGTCCAAATCCAGCCCATGTGGTCTCTACCCATAGCACCTGACCCTACCACTCCCAGTCCAGACAGGGCACCAGCCTGGGTCACTCACCCTCGGGCAGCTCCTCCATGGGCTTGATGTATTTGGTGACCCCAGAGCCCACAGGATCACCATGGGCATTTTCTGTCTGACCCAGCAGGCCTGCTGGGCTCTCCTGTTGCTCTGGAACCGCACATGCAGGAGCAGATTCTAGTGTCCCTTCAGGTCCCCTGGTGACTGTTGGCTTCCAATCAGCAAATTGACTGGGTTCTTGGCCTGTCCCCTGGGCTACAGGGGAGCCCTGTTAACTCCTGGAGAAGGCGCTAGAGATGCAAGAGGACAATCAGCCGCACACCAGACTTTGCAACAGACATGTTGCACATACTAGAGCCTGAGAGGAGACCAGCCCAGGATAGTGGGCCCTTGGGGGTCTCGTTCCCTGCATTTGGCAACTACAAGTCCCAGGTCATACTGCTTAGGGTCCAAATCCAGCCCGTGTGGTCTCCTCCCATGGCACCTGACCCTACCCCTCCCAGTCAAGCCAGGGCACCAGCCTAGGCACTCACCCTCAGGCAGCTCCTCCATGGGCTTTATGTACTCTAGCCAGTTCCTATGGACATGTGCGACAAGCTCAATGTTGCGGGTGCACTTCAAACTGGGCTCTGCTCCGGGTGGGATCCCACAGGGATGGGAGGGCTATGGGAGGGCCATGGGAGGGGCTACGGGAGGCCAGCCGCTGAAATGCACTCCCTGGGCCTCCTCAGTTTCCTGGACACAGAGCACCTTCTGGGAGCAAACAGACACACCTGCTGGGTAGCACCGAGCTGGGGCAAGAGGGAGCACCATGACTCAGGGTCCCGCCACCATCCAGGCTGACCCTGGTGTAGAGATCACACACCTCCTGGGTGGGCCAGACCCTCCTTCGTTGAGCACGCACACACTCACTCTCACAGCTTGCAACCCACACTCACAGGGGGAAAGGGAGGGGTGGGGGGCATCAGAGCCCTGGCCTGGCCTCACCTGTCCCCAGGGTCCCCCTAGTTACCTTAGAGGCAGTGCTGCCTGCTAGCCTGAGATGTCGACACAGGCTCCTCATGACTTTCCTCATGACTTTACCCCTAGGCTACCATGAAGGCCCAACAACCCCAAATTTACATGTTCCATGTATACCACCTCTATTGTGTATTTGGGAAATTCCTAAAATGACCACTTATTTGGTTCCTTCGCTGGGAATCCCCCCGCAGGATTAGCAACAGAGGCAGCAGGCAGGTGAGGGCATCGGGAATTGAAGGGCCAGGGAAGTGAATGGTGTGGCTAAAGTGTTTCCACTGGGGAGATGATTTTCTGCAAGTAAAAGGAGGCCAGGCCTGTGAAGAGACTGGACTTCAAAGCATTAGACAACTTGGGTGAAATGAAACAAACTTTATTAGTATTTCCACAATGAACCAGAAACCTGAATGGAAAGAAAATGAAACCTCAACTTGAAACAATTAAAACCAAAAGATTTTGAACAACAAGACAAGACCCAGTTGTCTTGGGTGGAGACACGGTAGAAGCTAAACAAGGCATGTGGCTAGGGAGGAGGGCGAGGACAGGTTTGGGGTCAGCAGTGCTGAGTGGAGGCACCAATTGCATTGGATGTGGACAGGCAGGTCCAGGGCCATAGGCTGTGTCCTTGGAGGGGTGGTGTCAGGTGAGCACCCTCTATTTTGCTGCAGGATCCCTGCAGGGGCTGGTTCCCCAGGCAGGGCTGCTGCTGGCTTAGAACCCTCTCTTGAACCTTCAGGATGTTGGCCAGAGGTGGCTGGTCATTGTCTGGTTCCTCCTGCAATACTCCTGTTGCCTCAGATTCCTCAAAGAAGTGTGCAGGATCCCAAGTCAGAGGCCTTAATCAGAGACATCCTGCAGGGGAGGAGGCAGAAGAAGGACCAGAGGGAAGGAGGGAGGAGCACAGGGGACTGCGGTGATGGTGCACGGGTTGCCTTGCAGAAGGAACTCTAGGGGACTGTATCTGATGGGGTGAGGGGGAAGCAAAGAGTGTTTATAAGTGAAAAATGATGTAAAAAATAAAAAAAGAAGAATATCAAAAACAATACAATCAAGCCTGCGGGCTCCTGCTCCTGTCTTGGCTGCCCCAGCAGTGGGGGTGTGAACTGCCCACACTGGGCAGCTCCTGAAGCATCCTGGCCTATACCTGTCTCCCGCAGTGGGGCTGGTATGAACACACCAATGCCAGCATGCCCTGCTGGGGCCTGGCTAGGGCCTGGCTCCCCACAAACTGGTGGTGTGAGTTTGTGCCCACTAGGTTGTCCTGCAGTTTGTAGGTCCTGGCCTGGCTTCCCCAACAGGGCTGGTATTAGTTCAGCATCTTGGAGACCTCCGGGGGAACTCTGGGGAGTTTCAGGCTGACTGTGCAGGAGATCAGTGACCTCAGAGACACCAGGATCATCCTGGGCATTTTCTGCCTGACTCAGTAGGCCTGTTTGGGCTCTCCTGTTGCTCTGGAACCGCATATGCAGAAACAGATTCTCCTGTCCCTTCAGGACCCCTGGTGACTATAGGCGTCCAACCCGCCAGGATAGTGGGCCCTTGGGGGTCTCGTTCCCTACATTTGGCAACTGCAAGTCCCAGGTCATACTGCTTAGGGTCCAAATCCAGCCCGTGTGGTCTCCTCCCATGGCACCTGACCCTACCCCTCCCAGTCAAGCCAGGGCACCAGCCTCGGCCACTCACACTTGGGCTGCTCCTCCATGGGCTTTATGTACTCTAGCCAGTTCCTATGGACATGTGCGACAAGCTCAATGTTGCGGGTGCGCTTCAAACTGGGCTCTGCTCTGGGTGGGATCCCACACTAGGCTGAGGGAGGCCTGTCGCTGAAATGCACTCCCTGGGCCTCCTCAGTTTCCTGGACACAGAGCACCTTCTGGGAGCAAGCAGACACACCTGCTGGGTAGCACCGAGCTGGGGCAAGAGGGAGCGGCCATGACTCTCAAGGTCCTACCACCATCCAGGCTGGTCCTGTTGTAGAAATCACGCACCTCCTGTGTGGGCCAGATCCTCCTTCCTTGAGCACGCACACACTCACTCTCACAGCTCGCACACCCGCACTCATGGGGGAAAGGGAGGGGTGGGGTCATCAGAGCCCTGGTGTGGCCTGACCTGTCCCCAGGGCCCCCCTGATTTCCTTAGGGTCAGTGCCGCCTGCTGGCCTGAGACGTCGTCACAGGCTCCTCATGCCTTTCAGCAGAGGGTGACATGCGTTTCAGGGACCTGTTTTTGGGTCACTGTGGGGGGACCTGGGCATACAGCAAGAAAGCATGGTGCCTGGACCAGGAATACCAGTCACGTGAGCCGGGTAGAGTTTGTGTTCAGAACCCAGCTGCCTGGGGACCAGCGTTCTGAGTTCTGTGCCGTGTCATCTCATGGAGGTGATGTCACTTCCTGGGTCCCCTTCTCTGGACTTCCTGCTCAGGCAGATGCCCCCCCCCCATCCCTATGGCTACCTGGGCTCTTCCTGTTCACCCTCCATGCCAGGCCCAGTCCACAACACTGACAGCAGCACAGCCTCCCCGGGCCCTTGGATGGCGAGTCTTAGCCAGGGCCCCTGCTGGGTACTCTGGCCTCTGGCTGCTGACCTGGCTCATCCTCCCTGCCAGGGAGCAGGCCCGGCAGGATCAGCAACTCCAAGCTTCTGTCTTCCATGGGCCTGGAGGAGCTCCAGAGTATGGAGCCTCTCCCTGGGGCAGTCCTGGGGAGTGGGCCACTCCTCTCTGCTGCCCTTGGAGGGTGGTTGGTGTCAGGCTCACAGCACTTGGAGGGTCCCCCCTTGGGGAGGGCACCTGCACACGCCTCACCCAGGCTAGGCCAGCCCTGCTGGGGGCAGAGTCATCTCCCACCCGGTGTGCCCGTTCTCCTGAGAGGTGGAAGCCACCCAAACTCAGCCCTGCTCCTCTCTGGCCGTGCCCTACAGGGGTCTTGTGGGCCCGAATCAAAGGGCCAGAAGCCACACACATCGTGCGAGTGCCGGCCACAGTGTTCCCAGGGCGCCCTCCTTGCTCGCAGATGTCTGCTGACCCTGCCCGGCAGTGTTATTTACTGAGGGCTGGGTTACGGCTGGATGATGAGGCCCGAGGCATGGGGTGTCCACTCCTACAGTGATTAGCTCCTTGCTGTCCTGTCCACGCTAGCTGACTCTCCCTTTCTTCTGTCTCTGTGTTCCTCTCACTCTGATTTTCTCTCTGCCTTTTTGGTCCGTCCTCAGCTCCTTCTCTCTGTTTGTCCCGGTCCTTCTCTTCATGCCCGTTTCTGCCCCAGTGTTCTGTGTCCCCCTCTGTTTCTCTCTGGGTTCCCCGAGTGCTGCTGACTCTAGCTCAGCTCCCCTTAGGTGATCAGACAGTCCCCAGGCCCTGCGGCATCCCCGTGAGAACAAGTTGGAGATGCCAGGGTTCTTCTGCCGGTCGGGCAGGGTTCATACAGCTGAGGGGCTGTGGGGCAGGGTTGCTGGGAGGGGAGGACTGGGTGTGCCCTGTGCTCTCCAGTGAGGGCAGTGAGAGTGAGTGAGGGGATGGGTGCACCCCATGGGGACAGAGGCCCTTCCTGGCTCCAGGTTGCCTGAATGTTGATGAAAAAGTCCTGGACGGCCACAATCCATGTTGCGTGTAAACAAACTGGGCCCTGGGAGGAGGCCCTGAATTTGGCCCTGGAGTCTAATGCAAGGTTTTATTGATGGAACCTCCATCTAAACACGTGGGCTGAGCTATCACGAAGCACAGAACCTGAACAGAGGGCCTGCTGGGAGGCACAGGACAGCTCTGTGCTCTGGCTGTTCTGGCCACTATCCAGGCACCAGCCCTGAGGGCTGCTGATCCATCTCCGGCCATGCGGAGCCACTGTTTGCAGGGCTTGACAACAGGGTTCAGCAGAAACATGGCCCAAGAGGCGAGTTATCTTCAAATATTAACCACTGGATATTTCCGGATCTGCAGACAAAATCCGGCACTATGTGCTGCCATCTACACGTCACAAGCTTTACCTAATGACCTACAACCTGGCATTAAGACATCTATAATTCAAAAGTGATCATTTGTGTCCTAATAATTATAATTCCATAATAGACAACAATCTAGTCAATGAAATTGTAAAGTTGGATATCCCATTACAGCTCCACTCTGGATGACACCCTCTTCCTAAACTACATTCTTCTATAGACACATGTTCATAACATGGACTGTTGGATACAATAGTAATACTGTCCTGATTACACTGATGTCGTGATACAAATCTGATTTGATTAGCTATTAGTCATTTACCCTACTCTACTGTATACCTAAAATTCAAGAGATGGCAAATAATCATTTTTCTTTGGGTGTAGAAGAACGGGGGTGTAGGCCAGAGGTGTGGAGGGATTTCAGGATTCAGCAGAGACAGAGTGTGATTCATAACAGGCAGATTGACTGAATTACACCACTGGGGGGAACTGTGGGCAAGACATGAGGGGTCTGCTGCACCATAGATGGGTTTGCTCCCTGGCCTGGGCTTGACTCAGGATTCAGCCATGGCAGTGCTGAGACTTTACCCCTAGGCCACCACGGAAGTCCAACCAACCCAAATAGACAGATACCATGTATGCTATCTAATGTGTGGTTGGGATGATCCCAGAGTCACCATTTATTAGGTTCCTTCCTTGGGATCCCCGGGCAGAAATGGGAACAGAGGTGGCAGGCAGGTGAGGGCATCATGGCCTGAGAGGGCTGGGCAGTAGTGATTTGGCTAAATGGCTCCCACTGAGGAGTTGGTCATCTGCAAGGCCACAGGGAGGAGGAGGTCAGCCCTGTGAAGGGAATGGACATCAAAGGAGAAGACAACTTGGGTGAAGAGAGAACAAGTGTATTAGCATTTGTACAGTGAACAAGAAATCTTGGAGGAAATACATGAAAATAACTTGAAATGAATTAGGAGACCAAGATTTGGAACTACAAGAGAAGGGCCAGGTGTCTGTGGGTAGAGGCCTTGTAGAAGTTAAAGAAAGACATGTGGCTAGGGAGGTGGAGGAGGAGAAGTTGGGGGTGGAGCAGTGCTGAATGGTTGTCCTGAGTCAGTTGTCCCTAATGAGGACAGGCAGGACAGGGCGGAGGGGCTGGGTCCCAGGAGGGGTGGTGTCAGGTGAGCACCCTTGGCTTGTGCTATGAATCCCTGCAGGGCCTGCTTCCGTAGGCAGAACTGCTCTTCCTTTAGCTCCCTCACTTTAACCTGCAGGAAGCTGGCCAGGGCTGATCCTCCAGCAGGTCAGGTGTGAGCTCAGGATCGCCTGCACAGGCTGCATTCTCTGGGGCACGGCCTTGCTCTCCCAGCGAGGGTGGGGTGAGCTCAGCGCCATCCTCATGGGGTGCAGCATCCTGGTCATTGTCTGCTTCCTCCAGCAGCACTCTTCTTGCCTCAGAGTCCTCAAAGAAGTGTGCGGGATACTAAGTCAGAGGCCTTAATCAGAGACACCCTGCAGGGGAGGAGGTAGAAGAAGGACCAGAGGGAAGGAGGGAGGAGACAGGGGCCTGAGGTGATGGTGCACGGGTGCCTTGGAGAAGGAAACTCTAGGGGACTGTACCTGATGGGGTGGGAGGAAGCAAATAGTGTTTACAAGTGAAAAGTGAAGTTAAAAAATAAAAAAAGAAGAATATAAAAAAAAAATACAATCAAGCATGCAGGATCCTCCCCCTGTCTTGGCTTCTCCAGCAGTGGGGGTGTGAAATGCCCACACTGGGCAGCTCCTGAAGCATCCTGGCCTATACCTGTCTCCCGCAGTGGGGCTGGTGTGAACACACCACTGCCAGCATGCCCTGCTGGGGCCTGGCTAGGTCCTGGCTCTCCGCAAACAGGTGGTGTGAGCTTGTGCCCACCAGGTTGTCCTGCAGGTTGCAGGCCTGGCCTGGCTTCCCCAGCAGGGTCTGGTGAGTGACCCCTGAAAGCAGGGGCGCTAAGGCCAGTCCCACCCACTGCCTCTCTGAGTCCCCAGTTGCACCTGGGTGGGTACAGCCTGGTCTTCCTGTCCCCAAAGTACAGCCATAGTCTGCTAGAGGTAGAGGGATGGGGTGTCCTCAAGGTCGGGGGCTGGGCTCGGGTCTGCAGCCTCACCGGGCCCCAGGCCAGCTTTCATCAGCAGCGCCCCACCTACTGCACAAAGCCCAAGTGGATCAGAGGGTTGGCAGTGTGTTAACTGAGTCATCCCGGGGCTGGCACCCCACGACATCCCTTGCCTATGTTCTCGTTGACCTCTGGGGGGATCCTCATGATCTTCTGGCGGGATCCTGCCAGGAGCCTCTGATACAGATAAGAAAATCGCGGCTCAGAGAGAGGGAGCAGCTTGTCCCAGAGCCACTGCTGATCAGATAACCAAGTCAGCATTTGAAACAAAGTCCGCTGCATTCCCAAGCCAGTGGCCTGACATCCATCATTGCCAAACCCCAGAAATGCTGCGGAAGTTAACCCTTAGGTCCCCTGCCCTCAGATAAGGGATCTGGGTGCAGAGGGGTGTTATGATTCACCCAGGGCCATAAAGCAGGGAAGAGCGGCAGGCTGCTCTGAACTCTAGTCCTGCCATAATCTTGATGCCACAGGGGGACTACCCCTGCAGTGCCAGCCTTGGGGAGGGTGCCCTCACTTTGAGCCTCGATATGAATCTCTGCTGGGACAAACGTGTCCTTCACATCCTGTGGGCTGCTGGGTTCCGGGCCCCAGAAGTGGCATCATCTCAGGGCTGACACCGAGAAAAGGGCTGTGACTGGGCAAGGTGCCAGGGAGGCGCTGGTCGTCCCTTCCCCTCCACAGCCACAGGATAAAGGGTTCAGGGGAACCTGAGAAGCCTGTCCCTCCCTGGGTGGCACTTGGGGCAGATCACCCCAACTTGATGAAACAACTCGGTCCTCATGAAGTCTGAGGGAGAGGGTGTGAAAGGGGTTGGGGGGCGGCGTCAGGACAGCATGTGGAGCAGAGTGTCTCAGGGACAGTAGCTTCTAGAACGGTGGTTCTCAATTGCTCACCAGGGAGCATTTGCAAAGTCTGGGGACATCTGAGGTGGCCACAGCTTAGTGGCTGAGTGCTCCTCAACCTACTGGCTGGGCTGGGTAGGTAGGGGCCAGGGAAGCTGCCCAACATCCTACAGGGCACAGAACAGCTCCCACAATTGAGCATCATCTGGCCCCAAATGTCATCGGTGTCAAAGTTGAAAAACCCTTTTCTAAAGCAACCTCCACACATCCTTCGCCTCCTCCAGCCTGGGTGGCCCCTGTAGCTGGGCTGGGCCGCTTGCTTGCCAGAGGTACTCTGCCAGGTGGTATGTGTGGGGAGTGGGAAGGGGTCCAGCTGTACCCCAAATTCTTTAATAAATTAGATCACATTACTGTCCTGCTTGGAACCCTCCTAGGTCTCCCAGTGCTCCTCTGACAAAATCCAAACCCCTTTCCGTAGCTGCAGGCCCTGGCGCAGGTGACCTTCCAGCCCACTGGCTGCCTCCCCCAGAGCACACCTCGAGGCCTGTTGTCCTTAAGCACAGCCTGGCACTGGCGGGAATATTCCTCCTTGCTCTCCTCAGGGCGGGCTCCTCTCTTCTCCTGTATTTCCTCAGTGGGGCCTCTTCTGAGCCCACTGTGAGAGGCGGCCAAGCTCCCACCCCGCCCTTGTCCCGATCACGCTGGCCGGCCTCACCACTGCTCGATGGACGCTCCACACGGGCAGGCTCTTCGCTGGTTTCATTCCCTGTGTACCAACTGTTCTGGCACGTTTTCATTACTGCTAGTATCCGCCTGAATCCTTATGTGAATTTTCTTATTTTACAGCTTTCCTGTCTGCCTCCCCAACTACAGAATGAGCACCGTGAGGGCAGGAGCTACCTGGCTGGTTGTCTAGTTCCCCAGCACCTGCAACAACAGCCAGCACGGGGCAGGTGCTCGACAAAAGGAGTTCCTCAGGAGTTGGGGTTCCCCACCCCAGCCACTATCCTTCCTGCCTCGGGCTGGGAGTGCCAGTTTTGCCATCGCCAAGGGAGAGAAACACTGTCCCCCCGAAACAGGGGGACACAGTACACCGACAGTTAAGAACATGATGTGGGTTTGTCTCCATGAACACTGGCTGTGTGAAGGCAGCAAGTGGCTTAACTGCGCGGAGCCTGCCTTCTCCTCCATGGAAAGGGGATAAGAATAGAACAGACTTGATAGCATTGCTGGGGCATCTGGCATGCAGTAAGAGGTGAATAAATGCTGGCCAATATATTTCATAGAAGTGATGCTCACAGGCCATCTGCCTGCCCCAGAGAAAATGACAAAGCCTTGGCACAGAGCCTGACAAGCACTCCTGTCCCCGGTGGCAGTCCAGACTCCGCTCTACACTTCCTGGTGACCGCCAGATGTGCAGAAGCTGGAAACTCACATTCTCATACAGGAAACAGGGAGCTCTGAGGCCGGCTTTGGATCTTGCCTAGGTCGAGGGTGGACGGTAAGATCCGGGGACGTTCCCTGTAGGCAGAAGGCGGCACTCAGGTTTTGGGAGGGGGCGGATGAAGCAGGCAAATGGTTCAGCTAGAGCAAGGCCACGAGAGGTGACGGAGCAGCAAGGGAGCCACAAGCCCTAATGGGACGCCTGTTACTGGCAGGCCGGCGGCAGGAACTGAACAGAAGAGCACGAGCCAAGGACATGGCTCCTGATTGCAGGGCATGTGGGCAGGGTAGTCAGAGGGCACTGCCATGGGGGTAGGGGGTACAGCTAGTACATGTTATAGGAGCTCAGTGAAGGCACAGAGCTCCGTGGAGGCCACTGCATGGCACTACCCAGGGGTTGTCATGCTGTCTACAAGAATGGCACCAGTGGAGTCGGGCAGTGCCCAGCCTGTGCAGCACCATGACCGAAGTATCAGGATGAGCTCCCCAGAGGAAACAGTTTGATACAATATGACTCCAGAGAGAGCAGGATCCCCAGAGAATGCCCCCAAGCTCCAGGCAGGGCTGTTACCTACTGTAAGATCTGGGCACCCTCTGGATCCCTCCTCATCGGGTCTCTGAGGAGCTTCAATACACGGAGTCCAGTGGTCTCTCGTAGAACTGCAACCATGTCTGAAAGGAGAGAAGTGGGGACAGATGGAGGGTATGATGCCACATAAGTTACCTGGACTGTTCTGAGCCTTAGTTTCCCACCTGACGAAACGGGGATAATGTCCACCTGCACTATGAGAGTTCATTCCACACAAATAGCAAATCAGAGCTCCCAGGGCACAATATAATCATAGTTATTATTACTGCTGCTCTCTCTGGATAAGGTGACTCTGGCTAGCAGTGTGCTAAAGGGTTTGTAAATCAGAATATCACATCTCTATCAACAAGTACAGGCTTAGGCATCAGTGTTGGGTTGAGCCCAGGTGCAATCATTATCTAGGTGACCTTGTGCCAACCTCTCCGCATTTCCAATGTCTTCCGTGTCCTTTGGGGTTAATGTGCAAGCTCAACAACATCACGCATACAAAACAGCACAGTAAGCAGCCAAAAGGAGTGCTTAGTGAGCACTTAATATCACCATTTTTAATAGGAGCAAAGCTAGAGAATGTTCCATTCATGTTCCACCTCAGCAAGCGTTTATGGAGCATATATAACGTATCAGGCAAAATCCCATGTGCCGCTGACACAATAGGACATGTCTCTGATATCAAAGTTTAATTTCCAGTAGGATATTGTAATTTTGAAAGGTTCAGCAGGGGAAGATGAGGAGGGAAAGACGAGGACGACAGAATAAGTTTAAAGGGGGGCTTTGTTGCGTTCCCCGGGCAAACTTCACAGACCCAAGGTGGGGACCGGTGAAGCCGCGCCTATTGTCAGGGGAAGGCAGGTGTTTATAGGATGGGGAGAGGGAAACTGGGCTTGCAGGTAACGAGGAACAGTTGTTTTCTGATGGTATCAGCAGGTCCTCATTCTCAGCCTCAGGTGGCTTCCTACCAGATGCCTTTTCGCCCTAGTAACTCTGGTTCCCGCCAGACCTTTCAAATTTGACGGGTGCTTACGAATCATCTGTTTAGTCCAGAGGTTCTCCATGTAGCTGGGCAGCAGAAAAGTAGTTTAAAAAGTTTTCCTGCCGGAAAGTAGTGTAAAAAGGCAGGAGCTCAGATCCACGGTCCTCCCTCCCCACTACCCACACTGGCAAATTCGGATTGAGTGAGTTTAGAATGGAGCCTGAAAGGTCCATGCAAGAGGCCAGAATGCAAAAGCCCACCAGGAAGCCCCCTGGGGCAGGAATGCAGGAGCATGCCTAGAAAATTCAGACAATGAACCCCTCCCTGCTCTAGAATCTTTTCCCGCTCTTGCAAACCCAGGCTCCCACCTGCTCTCTCCTCACCCTGTAAAAGCCTGCTTCCCCCTGGCAACGTGTGCGACTCCACACAGGGGTCCCTGTCTTGGGTCCGTGAATTTCACCTGGGGCACAATAAATTTTCCCTTCTGTAAAGGTAGGACTTGCCACAGTGCAGGTTCTCTGATCCCATGCAGACCGGGTAAAGGAGGAGTCAGAGTCCTCAGTGGTTTTTTGCAGGTCTTTTATTGGGGTTCACCAGGCATATGGCAGGCAGGGGTGCTGGCTGTGGGGCTGGGAGGCTGGCAGGCCTCCCAGCCCCCCAGCAAGTCTTCACTCTATCTGGGCTCTCTGGCGTTCGTTCTGCTGCTTCTCAGCTTCTCTTTCGGCTTCTGCTTCGGCTTCTTGGCTTCTACTGGCGTCTCCGTGACGCCGACCTTAAAAGCACAGTCTTAGCCCAGGTGAATCCCATCTACCTATGCCCACACCCTACTCCAGGTGCCGCCATCAGGCATGCATTCAGGACCTCAAGGATCCATCATCTATCCTGATGGCGGGAGGGCAGAAAAGCCTGATATTTTCTTTACCCTACACCTTCCTTTGAGAAAGCTTGGCCTGGCTCTTTCTTTTACCATGCTGAACCTTTCATCTTGGTGCCCAAAACCCGGGAAGGCTGTGTCTCCTGGCACGGGGCCTCCTTTCCGTTCCTGGGACCTCTCCTCTCCATTGCAGACCCTCACATCCACCACCGGTCTTGACCCTTGGGGTGAGTCACCTGCCTGACCCGCCTTCCTAGGAGGCCCTCACCTCTGGGTATTCAGCTCCTCACCTAACCCTCTCCCTCAGTCGGCTGTTCCATAAACCATGGTGGGTCCATGTCAGCCGACTCCAGTTACACCTAGACCCCGAGTTTGGGGACGCCCATCCAGACTAGGTGCCCGAATCCTAGGCAACAAAAGAGTAGTGGAGATGTCCCTCTTGCTTGTTTGCCCCTCACTAAAGGCCAGGACCGAATCGTGGGATGCGGCGATTCAGAGCCTGTGCCCCCCGAGGACGGCCAGATCAGGTTCGTGGGACGCTGTGTTCCTGACTCTGTGCCCCATTAGTTGGTGTAACAAACATATAAAACTTACAAGTAAAATTGACAATATTAAGGTGCCTGCGAGCACTGTGAGTGTAAGTAGCTGAGGTCACATACTGAGGGGTAAAGACTGGTAAAGCAGACGGTGCCTGAGCCTAAACCTGATAAGAAGGTATAAAAGGAGCAGCTCCCTGACGCCGACTCAGAGCAGTCCTAACAACTGGCTCGGAGCTGAAACCTCTCCTTGCTCCTGCTCCTAGCTTGCTCCTGGGTTCGGCACACCAGGAAACCTGCACTTCCAGGCTCTGCTCCCCGCGGCCCCGGTGGCCTGCTCCCTGACAGCAGCACAAGGGGCCTGTCAGCTCAATACCCTGCACGACCATCCGCACTGCGGGCCCTTGAGCCTAGAGACTTCCACGGCCTATGTGGAAGGCCCGGCTAAGACACTTCGCAGCAACTGTCCATAGTCAAATGTACTTTGGGAACTTGGGATTAGCTTGCTTATATGAACTTAAGTGTGTGTGTGACCAATATAGGAATGAAATTCTCTTTGAGTGTCAACTCTGACTGGAGTTTATACGTCACTCTCTTGACACTGTATTGTTTTCTAATTGTATTAAAGTTCTTTTCCAGGGCCTCCCTCCCTGGTGGCACAGGCGGTTGAGTGTAGTGCTGTGAAGCTGTCCGCAGCCTCTTCAGTGCCAGTCCGATCCCCACTGGCCTTGGAACAACCCACATGGCGAGCAGACTCTTCCTGTCTCTCCCACTACTCCAGCTTCAGCAGAGTATTTCATCAGTCTGCCTGTTCTGTTCCCCGCTCTGTCTCTGGTGAATCCTCTCACCCTCCTGCGCATCTGGCCTGTAACCAGTTCTTGCATAAATAAAAAAATAAAAATCAATAAAATAAAGTTCCTTTCCATTAAAATCTCATATGTTTTATATTGATGTGGCGGATGGCAGAACCTATTTAGAGCAGGCAGGTTTGTGGGGTCTGGGGTGCCCCTCTCCCTGCACATCAGATATTTTAGAATGTGGATTTGAGGATGATCTTAAGCACCCAAAGTCCACCCAAATGGAACTGGCCTAGAGCAAGGCCCCAAACCGGCCCCAAGTCCAAAGCACCTTCTAGTGGGGACCCACAGGAAAGGATCAGAAACAACGAGACAAGTCTGGGAGGAAAAGAGCAAAATCAAAATCAAGACAAGAACCGCCATTGTCACCTCCTCACGGGTCTCTTGCCCACATCTGTGTCACCCCGACCACGATCAAAAGGCAAGCGCAGTTTCTTCACGTGTCTCTTGGCTCCACGTGCCTCCTCCAGGTCTCCTTCTGGCTCCTTCCGGCGTCCTTCCTTCTCCATCCCTTCTGCAGCTTCTTCTTCCTCTCCCAGCTCAGCTCCAACCTCTCTTGGGGGGGGCAAGAAACCTGAAACCCCCTTTCCTGGGGACCACCCCATTGCCAGGACACAGTGCTTGGGAATGCAGAAGAGCTCCCTTTGTCCTTCCAGGTCAGCACAGCAGGTATTTTAGAATGTGGATTTGAGGATGATCTTAATGGTTGCTGAATAGTATTCCATTGTGTATGTGTACCACATCTTCTCAATCCAGTCATCTATTTTTGGGATTTGGTTGTTTCCATATCTTACCTATTGTAAATAGTGCTGCAATAAACATAGGGGTGCAGATATCCTTTTTAATTAATGTTTTTGTGTCCTTTGGGTAGAGTCCTAGGAGTGGAATCCCTGGATCATCGTAGGTCCATTTTCAGTATTCTGAGGAATCTCCACACAGCCTTCCACCGTGGCTGGACCAGTTCACATTGTCACCAACAGTGCAAGAGGCTTCCTTTATGTCCACATCCTCTCCAGTATTTGTTGTTTCTGTTTTTTTAACGTGGGCATTCTCACTGGAGTGAAGTGTACCCCATCTTCTTGATCCATTCAAGATCCTCCAATTCAAAACACAATCAGAAACCACTTTACACCTGTGAGAAGGGCCCATATCAAAAAGACCAGACATAACAAGAGCTGGGAGGACATGGAGAAAAGGGAACAGTCCTGCACTGATTTGGGGAATGTAGACTGGTTCAGCCCTGATGGAAAACAGTATCCAGGTTTCCTAGAAGATTAACTGTGGATCTGCCCTAGGACCCAGCAGTCCCATTCCAAGGTATCTACCCTGTCTCAGACAGCCCATGAGAAGTTCTCAGCTCTGAAGGAAGACTCAGAGTCTAAGTGAATTAGCTGCAGGGGGAGGCTGGGGAGAACCCTCTAGAGCGGCTCTGCCTATCACTCTCCCAGCCCAAGCTCTTATTAAAGAAATGAACAAAGGGATGAGGAAATAGCGTGTATTTGTGTTTATGCTTATACACTTGAATAAGTTACTGCTGGAACAAGTTTTTCTAGTTAATAGGGATCATGCCACAAGTCAGCATGTCCTCAGGGAACAGGAGTTCATTTGGGGAAGTGCCGGGGATCAGCCTCGGCAAAATGTCGGTCAGGGGTTCCTGAAAGGATGAGAAGGCATTGGCGAAAATTTAAGGGCTAAGGGGAAGGGGATGAGGTAGTGAGGAGACAATGACACTGGATGAGGTGCAAGTATCTTCTGCTGAGAGACTCAGCAGGTCTTTATTTATTCATTTTTAGCAAGCAGAGAAATTACATCATCATGTGCAAAGCAGAGACAATTAGTGTATTCTATTCCCATGGACTCCTGACTCCTACGGGTCTCAGCTAGATGGTAGCCTTCAAGGTTAATAGATAAAAAAAAACAAACCTAACACTAAAACTTATTTCAGTTAGACCATTACCTAAGACACTGGATAGCCTCCCGTACACTCCTATCAGCTAAAGCCTAGGCATCCAATGACTCTTCTGTTTTTATGGCCTTCAGCCGGAGACCAGCTGCTTCTTAGCTATCAGAATTTTTTCTACCTAGAAACTCCTTAATACAGTTAACTTCATTTAAAAACTTTCCTGAAACCCCACCAACTGGGAGAACATTTTTGCACCCAACACTAATGATAAAGGACTGATCACAAAAATCTGCAAAGAGCTGATGAGACTCAGCAACAACAAAGAAAATAATCCAGTCAAAAAATGGGCAGAAGAGCTAAAAAGAAACTTCTCTGAAGAGGAAATGCAAATGGCCAACAGACATATGAAAAAATGTTCAACATCACTTGTAATCAGGGAAATGCAAATCAAAACTACCATGAGATACCATCTCACACCAGTGAGAATGGCACATATTAAAAAAACTAGCAACAACAAATGTTGGCGAGGATGTGGAGAAAAAGGAACTCTTGTGCACTGTTGGTGGGAGTGCAAACTGGTCCAACCACTATGGAGAGCTGTGTGGAGATTTCTGGACCTACTAAACATAGAGCTTCCATATGATCCAGCAATTCCACTCCTAGGTATTTACCCAAAGGACACAGAAACATCAATTCCAAAGAGCACCTGCACCCCTATGTTTATAGCAGCACTGTTTACAATAGCTAAGCTTTGGAAACAACCCAAATGCCCAAAAGTAGATGACTGGATCAAGAAGATGTGGTACATATACACCATGGAATATTACTCAGCATTCAAAAAAGATAAACACATGCAATTTGCAGCAACATGGATGGCGCTGGAAGGGATCATGCTCAGCGAAATAAGCCAAAAAGAAAAAGAAAAATACCGGATGGTCTCACTCATAGCAGGAATCTAGAAAACTTAAATAAGGGACCAGGAAAATGAATATAAGAAAGTGAAAATCAAAATCAACAAAAAACTATGAACCAGAGACACTTTTTGGGGGGTGGGGGGCGGGAGGGGAAGGATTGGGGTCAGAATGGGGCGTTTGCAATTGTATGGGGGAATATAAAAATAAAATTTAAGATTAAAAAAAAAAAAAAAAAAAACTTTCCTGAGAAACTTCTTTTAAAAAGGAAACTTCTAAAAAAGCAAAAAAATAATTGTTGTGCAGGCATGTACAATAAATTGTCCTCCATTGTCAAGTGGGCCAAATTGTTTAATAACTAATTTCTAAACAGATAATTTTCCGTGCCATTTGCTTGCAGTATGCTGATACATATAATTTATTGTCGAATTTACTTTTTGAGAAATTTTTTCTCTCTTTATGACCAAGAACAAAAAACAAAGGGATGTTATATCTTCAGCCCCACGGTGTGAGGCACAAGGAATCTCCGCCCCCACGGTGTGAGTCCCTTTAGCTTCGGCCCCACGGTGTGAGGCCCTTTAGCTTAACTACTTGCCAGTGTCTTATCTGGCTGGGGCATCAAGGTCCCCTGGAACCCCCTGTGCAGAGTAAGCAGGTGCTCTCAGAGACTCCGGCTCCCTTTAGGGCAGCAGGCGCCAACAACCTGCAGAGGACTTTACACTACTTCAAAGGAAACCTGCACCCCCCTGATCATGCAGCACTATTTACAGTAGTCAAGCTATGGAAGGGGTGGTACATAGATAATAGAATACTACTCATAAAGAAACATAAACTCATGCCCTCTGGGGCAACATGGATGGAGCTAATGGAAATAAGCCCAAAGGAGAAAGACAAATATGTCACTTAGATATGGATATAGAGAAATTAAACAAAGGGCTAGATTAAGCCCAACTTAAAAGCTATCCCTTGAGTCTCCCAGGTGGTGCCTGACTACTGGCTGGGGCTGCAGACCAGCCCAGACTTCCTGGTCTGGCAGCGCTGGATGGTAGACTGACCCTCTCTAGTTTGCCATCAAACTCACTTGACGACAAAGCCTGACTCCTGCTGACTGAATCCCCCATTGTGTCTTGTTTCACCTGCACCACCACTGGGTCCCCAGCCTCTGCTGTTTGCTGGGTCTGAGATGGATCTTGTACTTGATGCTGCATGTAATTTTTTGTTTGTTTTTAAGATTCATTTTTTATTTATTTATGCATACAAGAACTGGGGCATAGGCCAGAGGTGCAGAGGGGGAGAGGATTCACCAGATACAGAGTAGGGAGCAGAACAGGCTGATCCACTGAAATCCACTGCTGAGGGGAGTAGGGGTGAGACAGGAGAGGTCTGCTGCCCCCTGTGGGTTGCTCCCTGGCCAGGGATCAAACTCAGGTCTAAGCAGTGATAGCACTCAGATGTAAACCTTATCCCACCAGGGAGGCCCTGTTTTTAATATATTTTTTACATCTTTTGATATTATTTAAAATAATAGAAGCACTCCTACTGCTCTACTTTCATAATAATCACGCTCCTTCCTCCAAGCCCTTGGCTCAGGTTGGGTTTACATGTGTCTTTGTCACCTTTACTCAGTGTCCATCTCTCATGACAGAGCAAGCTCCAAGTCTCCAGGGTCCTCTCTCTGTTCCTCATTGTGTCTGCAGGGGAGGCAGCTTGGGGAGGCAGGAGCCAGCCAGGGAGAGGGATGCTGGCAAGTGAAAAGGAGGCAAAGGCTAAGAACATTTGGGAGATCCTCCCTGGTTCCCTGAGAAAAGCATTTCTCAAAGTGTGGTTGTGGAATCCTTGAAGTCACCCAGAGCCTGTCACAGGATCCACGAGGTCAAAACTATTTTCAAAATGTGACTTAGACACCATTGGCTTTTTCACTATTTCGCCATCTGCTGAGGTAAAACTTACTAAAAATGGAGCTTATATTACTAACTGCAGTAGTAGTTATTCTTCACAACTACTTACCTCAGAAACACAACTCCAAGCCAGTTTCATTTCAAAGTTTCTTGGTTGAAGCATTAAAAATTATCTTCACTATTCTATCATCCTCATATCCACATTTTACAGCACCTGATGCGAGGACATGCAAGTGCACACAGAACACTCCTGCTGCGTTCCCACCTATTATGTGCCAAGAAAAATATTTACATGAGATGAATTGGACTATTTTTCTTTTTTGTAGGCAATACCATCTTCACATGAAGGAATGAATGACAAAATCTGTGGCTATTTGATTTGGTTAATTAGCAGACATTGTCCTTAAAATGAGAGTGTGCTCCTTTAAGAAAATCAACTGACAATTGATAACTGACAGTCACTTCTCCTTGACCAAATGCAAGTGCTCAGAAAAAAACAGAATCATGGAAAATTGTGTCCTATCACTAACTTGACAACTTCCAGTACTACTTTTACTTTTTGGATTTGTGGTGAAAAATAAAATGAATTTTTTAAAATAATTTGATTCTGGTGTAATGAACATTGAAGAGCTTTATTAACTTGTGGAACAATATATTACTTTAAAAAAATCACACATTAAAACTAACTGCAGTTAGTTTTATGCAAGAGAGGACTATGAAAATGTAACAGAATAAGAAATATTCAATGACATTGTTTCAGGTTTCACTTTGCAAATAACCTGGGAGAAAATACCACCTGTATAGATTTAATTTAGTATCAAAGTGGAATATTCACAATAATGTGAAAACACTACTCCAACATATTTGTGTGAGGCTGTAGACATTTTTTTCATAGACTCCCACCAGAACCACAACTAAATGCAGAAGGAAACATGAAAATCCTGTCTTCTAATGAGACAGACAAGAAAACCAATGAGACAGACAAGAAAGACAACTGCAAACATAAAACACGTGAAAGATCCACTCTCCTCATTGCCCTGATTATTTTCAGAAAGAAGTTATTTAACAGGCATTGATTATTGATTATCTATCAACAGGCATTGGATTATTACTATTATTCTAAATGAAACAGCTGCATGATCAAACTCAGCTTTATTCCCAGTGTGGTCAATATGGGGAGCAATACCTCCTGAACAAGATTATACTTGGCGTCCTCCCTAATCTGTAAGACTGGACACGGATCCAGGAAGGAAAATGACTGAGAATCACTGACCCAGTCCTTGGGCCTGGAATCAGGGAGACAGGGTGACAAGCTTTGGGTGAGGAGAGGAGGGGCCAGAGCAAAGCCCCAGGTCCCCAGTCTGGTTCTCATAGTTCCAGGCCCCAGGGCTGTGTCTAGGGCAGGAAGGTTACTGTTGGGGACACCCCACTGCCCCCTTAGCCTCCCTTCTGTCTCCACCACCTGTGCTGGGCCCTGGACACTTGTGACTCCTCCCCAGTTCTCAGTCCCCAGTGCCTGGAAGGTTCCCAGAGAACCAGTCAGCATCACTGCCTGCCCAGGTAAGTCTCCACCCACCAGCCTGGAGTCAGAAGCTCCCCAGACCCCAGCAGTGCTGATCATGGGGTCCCCAACTCTCCTCCTGCTGCTTCTCTCCAGGGCTCTGGCCCAGACAGACACCTGGGCTGGTGAGTGCAGGGTGGAGGGAAAAGGCTTCTGCAGAGGAAGCTGCTGGCTTAGGCCTCTCTGTCACCCCTGTGGCCCCCTCAGTCCTGGTCCCTTTCTGTGCCCCCATCTGCCTCCTCCTTTTGTCCCCTGAGTCTTGCCCCTTCTGGATCCGCTGCCCACTTTCAGTCTGTGGAGCTCCCTCCCTCCTGGACACTTTCTCCCCTGCCCCATCTCCCCGGGGACTCAGGACCTGCCCAGGGGGGAGGGTCCGCCTGGCTTTCACCCCTCCCCGCCCCCAGGCTCCCCCTCTCTGAGGGTGTTAGAAATGGTGATGTCCCGCCCGGCCTCGGGGAGCCCCGGTGCATCGCGGGGGTGCTACGTGGACGACCCGCAGTTCGGGGGTTCGACAGCGACTCCCCGGGCCAGAGCGCGGAGCCGCGGGCCCCTGGGCGGGCGGGCGGGGCGGGAGGGTCGGGCGAGGAGACGCGGCTCCGCAGACACTCGGCGCGGAGGCTCCAAGCGCTCCTGGAGGCCCCGCGCGGCCGCCGCAGCCAGAGCCGGGCCGGGGAGCAGCGCGGGCCGGGGCGGGTCACCGCTCCCGCCCCACCCCCCGCCCCGAGTCTCGGGGCCCCGTGACCCCCGAGGCCGTGGCCCCTGCCAGGCCCCTTGACCGGGGAAGAGCCCGCGGGACTTTCCCCCTTTAGGTTTCATTTAAGTTTGGGATTATTCAGGGCGGGAGATCGGGTGCGGGCGGAGACCACGGGGTGACTGCAGGGCGGGCTCAGGGTCTCCCACGATCCAGAGGACTCTGGGCTGCGCCGCGGGGCCCGACGGCGCCTCCCCCGCGGGCACGACCAGCTCCCCACGACGGCGCCGGGGACGCGCCCTGGGCGGGGACCTGCGCGCCTGGACCCGGCGGGCCCGCGGCTCAGCTCCCCGGCGCGAGGGGGAGGGGGAAGGTCGGGCAGAGCAGCACGGGAGCAGCCTGGGGGGCGGGTGCGTGGAGGGGCCCCCAGACTCCTGGGGATGGGGAAGGAGGCGCCGCAACTCTGAGGTGAGAGGGCTGCGGGGCTTTGATCTCCCTGAGGCGCGCACCCCGCAGGGAAATGGGTGAGAAAGCGCCCCCTTCTGGCCAGAGAGGGAGCTGTCGGCCACGTTTTCCAGCTCTGGGAGGGAGACTGGCCTGGAGGCTCCTGCTTTTTCTGAAGGACAGTTAAGGAATCCAGTTTCTCCTGAGAAAGAGGGGAGACCACCCCTGAAATCACCCTTCGCAGGATCTTTTTGACCAGCAGCCATCGTAGGAACAGAGTTTCTCTCTCGAGATCTTGTTTTTTGGTCAGAGAGCATTTTTGGAGATCTCACTCCCGCCTGTCTGTGTCATCACCCTCCACCCAAGTCAGCAACAAAATGTTTAGAGACCTGCATCCCACCCTGGGCTCTCACCTGCTATCCCGGACTCCCAGACCAGGCTGGTTTAACTCTCACCTGCTATAACCAGACCAGGCTGGTTTCTGGGGTTTGTGCTTCCTCCCTCCAAGCATGTTGTCCTGTGCAGTCTGAGGATGGTCATGAGGCTGCTTCAGTGTCCATGGAGGAAACAAAAAGCATGAAATTTCTGACTCGTCCCACTCAGGCCCCCAAAGGGCACAGGTGACCCACCACCCCATCTCTGAGCATGAGGTCACCCTGAGGTGCTGGGCCCTGGGCTTCTACCCTGCGGATATCACCCTGACCTGGCAGCGAGATGGGGAGGACCTGACCCAGGAGATGGAGCTGGTGGAGACCAGGCCTGGGGCTGGGTTGAGGGGGTGGGAGGAGCAGAATCTTCCAGAAGTGGGCGGCTGTGGCGGTGCCTTCTGGAGAGGAACAGAGATACACATGTCATGTGCAGCATGAGGGGCTGCTGGACCCCCGAGTCCTGAGATGGGGTGAGAGGGGGACATGGGCACAGAGCCTGTTCTCAAGGGAACCAGGAGCCCTTCTGGAGACTTTCAAAGGGTCAGACTGAGGCCTGGAGTTCAGGGTCTCCACTTCCCTTCCCTTCCCTTCCCTTCCCTTCCCTTCCCTTCCCTTCCCTTCCCTTCCCTTCCCTCCCTTCCCTTCCCTCCCCTCCCTTCCCTTCCCTCCCCTTCCCGTGCCCTCTGAGTCCTCCATCCCCACCGTGGGCGTCATTGTTGGCCTGGTTCTCCTTGGAGCTGTGCTCACTGGAGCTGCAGTGGCTGCAGCTGTGATGTGGAGGAAGAAGCGCTCAGGTAGGGAAGGGAGTGGGGGATCTTGTCCACTGGGGGCTTTCAAGTCCCAGGGAGAACTTGCCCTGCCTGTTTAATGGAAATACCATCCACACACCTATTGCCCAAACTGGAGCTGATTGCTAACACTTAGTCTTTGTAAAGCACATGTGAATGTGAATCAACTTGTTCTCATTGGTAGTTCTTGTTATAGGGACCTGAATCCCAGAAAATATCAGAGGGCAAGTTTCCTGCCTGGGTAAGACTCCAGGAGGCAGTAAGCCCAGTCTCCCTTGAACTTCTTTTGTCATATTTCCCAGTCCTGACCTGGGTCTTCATTCACAGTTCTGGAAATGTCCCTGTGGTCCAGATTAGGGGATTCCTTTAAGACTTCAAGACCTGACCCCTCCATGGTCTCACATGATGTTTTATTCCCACAGGCTGGAAAGAAGGAAGCTACTCCCAGACTGGAGGTAAATGGATCAGGTTTATGATTACTCAGACCCTTGGGATAGTGTAGATGGAGCCCATAGGATAAGCTGACCCATCCGTTCCTCCTTCATTCTCATCTCCTGTGGACCCTGACCTGGTTCTGTTTTGTTATACCTCAGGCATGACAGTGCCCAGGGCTGTGTTGTGCCTCATAGCATAGGTCAGACCCTGGAGGCCTGCAGTGGGAGGGGCTGGGGCAAAGAGGATGGGGCCAGGTTATGGGAAAGCTGTGAGGGGGACATTCTGAGGATATGGTGGACTATTGAGAGTGTCAACATGGGCCTCCCCTGGTGGCGCAGCGGTTGAGCGCTGGGCTGCGAAGCTGCCCGCAGCCTCTGCAGCACCGGTTCGATCCCGGCCACTGGCAAGGATCCCACATGGCACGACAGACTTCTCCTGCTGCGCCCGCTGCTCCCCTCAGCAGTGTATTTCATCACTCTGCCTGTTCTGTTCCCTGCTCTGGCTCTGGTGAATTCTTTCACTCTCCCATGCTTCTGACTGTACCCAGTGCTTGTATGAATAAATAAATCTTAAAAAAAAAAAAAAAAGAATGTCAATACTTTTGTGCCTCACCTGAATGTGTTCCTGATAATTTTTCCTTTACAGTGTGACATAGCTACCTGGCATGGACTAAGATATGCAGATTTCTTCTGATCCCCATTTTGTGACTTCGGTATCCCCTAGTTAATCCACAATGAGATACAACCTCATACCTGTGAGAATGACCCGTAACAAAAAGACCAGAAACAGGATGTGGAGAAAAGGGAAAAGTTCTATACTGTTGGTGGGAATGCACACTGGTCCAGCTCCGATGGAAAAGGAAATGGTGGTTTCTCAAATATTAAAAATGGGGCCTCCCTGTTGATCTAGGGGTTAAGTCTCAGTGCTATCACTGCTGTGGCCTGAGTTCAATCCCTGGCCAGGGAGATAACCGACATGGCGCAGACCTCCCCTGTCTCGCCCACTGCTCCCCTCAGCAGTGTATTTCAGTAGATCCACCTGTTCTGCTCCCCACTCTGGTGAAGCATCTTACCCCTGCACCCCTGACCTGCACCCCAGTTCTTCTATGTAGAGAAAAAATTAAATTAAAAAAGTTTAAAAAAAAGATTAAAAATGGATCTGCCATGTGATCCAGCAATTCCACTCCTTAGCATCTACTTCCAGAATATAAAAAGAATAATTTAAAGGGAGACATGCACTCCCATGTTGATTACAGCACTGTTTTCAGTAGCCAAGTTGTGGAAACAACTCAAATTCCCCAAAACAGATATGGTCTGTCTACACTGTGGAATACTACTCAGTGTTCACAGAAGATAAACTCAGGGCCTCCCTGGTGGCACAAGGTGTTAAGAACCGCACTATGAATCAATCCACAGGCTCTGCAGCACGAGTTTGATCTCTGGCCGGCAATGGAGCAACCCACTTGGCGCAGCAGACCTCTCCTGTCTTGCCCGCTGCTCCCCTCAGCAGTGTATTTTCTTCAGGCCAAACACAGAGCTGGAAGGGATTATGCTAAGCAAACTAAGTCTGAGGGAGAAAGACAAATATTACTTGTGTCACTTCTATGCGGAATATAGAGAAACCAAACAAAAGCTCAGATAAAGTCAAACTAAAAAACTAACCCTTGAAATCTGACTAGAACTGCAGCTACCAGAGGGGAAGTGGGAAGAGCAAGAACAAAGTGTGGAGGAGCACAGTGGTGGATTATTACTTTATATATATATATGTGTATATATATATGCTCATATATATATGAGCTCATATCAGCATAATGTGAGGAGGTGGGGAGACTGGCCCAGCCCTGCCCACCATGCCCCTCCCCACACTGACCTGTGTGTCTCCCTGATGACCTTCCTGCTCCAGCAAAGGCGGGGCTGACTCCACCCCTGCCTGTACTTTGTGTTTTCCTGAGAATAATGTCTACTTCCCTGTTGAAAATAACCATCCACATATGAAATTATTTTTTTACCTTATCATGTGGGGTTGATGGGTTAATTGGAAATATTTGAGAGGAAATAAAGAGTCCTGAGGACCAGCCACAGCTGCAGGTTTGCTGTGCTGAGTCTGTGCAGGTGGGGGTGGGAGAGGCTATGAGGAGCCCAGGGGGACAGGGCCTGTGTCCAGTCAGTGCTCAATGTGTCGTTGGCTTCGATGTGGTCACTCCTCAGGGGTCATCTCTCTGCTCCTTTGTCCTTGTCCTTCAGCAGCACCTGTCCCGGCAGGGCCTGTGATCACAGTCCTGTCTTCAGTAATGTGGGTGGAGGTTGCATGGGGCCTAGTCAGCCTAGGCTCATGTGAGAGTTCGTTCCCTAGTCCTCATACTCTGTGTTTATGATTTTACTTCCTGCGTTTTATTGCTTTATGCCTGTTCTTTTCCATGTTTACAGACCAGGGCTTATGTCATCTGGGCATCCCTGTCTCTGACAGTAGCAGGAGCATCTGTCATTGTCCCCATATGGCTCAGGGCGGCCCCTGCTCACAGGAGTATGTGGTGTTAGAAATTAATGTCCAGACTCAAATAGCTTTGGGACTGTTTTTTTTTTTTAATTTATTTATTTATGAATACAATTACTGGGGTATAAGCCAGTGGTGTGGGGGTGAGAGGATTCACCAGAAAGAGTGGGGAGCAGAACAGGAGGATCTACTGAAATACATGCTGAGGGAAGAGTGGGCAAGACAGGAGAGCTCTGCTGCGCCATGTGGTTTGCTCCCTGGCCGGCTGGGGATTGAACTTGTGCTGCAGTGACTGGCAATAGCTTGATAGTTCTGTCTTTGACCCCTGTGCCACCAGGGAGGCTCCGTTTTGGAACACTTTTTGAAAAGATTTCCATCTTTTTCCCCACCATTTAAAAGGACCCAATTTGGGTATTAGTAGAGAAGAGGATCAGATAATTCCTCTTCTTAGATGAGTCCCTGTTGGGTTTCTGTCTTCTCTGCAGCTGCCCCCTCTCCCCACCCTCAGGTCTGATATCCCAGATCTAAGCTATGTTCACTGCTGGTTAACAATAAGATCCATAAACTTAGGATCTTCTTTTCTTTTTTTTTATAGGTTTTTTTTAAAGATTTATTTATTTATGCATACAAGAACTGGGGTGTAGGCCAGAGGTAGGGGGGCGGTGAGAGGATTCTCCAGAGACAGAGTGGGGAACAGAACAGGCAGACTGACTGACATACACTTCTGAGGGGAGCAGCGGGTGAGACAGGAGAGGTCTGGGGCGCCATGTGGGTCACCTCATGGTGGGGATCGAACTTGTGCTGCAGTGGCTGTGGATAGCTTGATAGAGCTGTGTCTTTAACCCCTGTGCCACCCAGGATCTTCTTTTCTAAATGGACAAATATTCTTGTGAGCTGTGGTGTGCAGGTTTGGTGTGGGAGAAAAAGATGGGGGTGGGGGGAAGGAGCAGTATTTGGGATAAAATAGAGGGGACACTGACGTCTCTGAGAGTGGAGGTGTGTGTAGAATGTGGTCTGAGGCTACCTTAGTAAAGACACTGTCTCTGCAATGGGGAGGTGCTTTACCCTGATCCCTGATCATTCATAAATTAATTGCTGCATCAGATGTGTGACAGGCTGTTTTTGCACCTAGGAAACCTCAATGAACTAAATACAGCCCAACTTGCTGGTCTGTGGAGCGTGTGTCCTGGTGGGAAGGGGAGGCTGGAGACTGTGACAGTAAATAAGGGGCATGTCTGGTTAGAAGTGGGTAAGGATGTGGGGAGGTGGCCCAGAGTCAGGGTGCAGGGACAGGGAGGATGGCACAGTCAGTGTGGGAGGTCTGTGTTCTCCACATGTCCCCAGATCTGCCAGTAGGAGCCCCGGCAGGTGCTCCGGGTCCTAATCATCTCCCATTTCCAGCCACAGCCCAGATCCTGATGGTGCAGGACGTCCTCACAGAAGCAGCCTGGGTGCTGAGAGGGTCTATGGGCACCCGAACTCCCAAGTGAAAACGGGCGTGTGCGCATGTTGTGCAGGGAAAGGGGCTGCAGCGGCAGGAAGGCACAGAGTAGGATCTCTAAGACCCTGTGCAGATGGGTAAAGGAGGGTCCTGGAGCCCTTGGTCACTTTCTCAGGCTTTTATTGGGATTTACCAGGTACACGGCAGGCAGGTGTGGTGGGGGGCAGGGAGCTGGCAGGCCTCCCAGCCCCTGGTGAATCTTCACTTTTCCTGGACTTTCCGGCGTTCTCTCGAAATCTCGTTCTCTCTCTTCTGCTTCTCTTTCTCTCTTCTGCTCCTGTGCTTCTACTCTTCTCATTTCCTTTCTATTCTTTTCTCCTTTGCTGTTCTGCTGGTGTCCCCGTGACACCACCCTTATAAGCCAGTCTCAGCCCAGGTGTCCCTACGTGTGCCCACCCCCCACTCCAGGGGCCTCCATCAGGCATGCAATTCAGGACCGCAGGGTCCATCATCAATCCTAGTGGTTGGAAGGCAGAAAAGCCTGATAATCACTTTCCCTACAGGGGCCTTTCCTGCTGGTAGATCCAAGAATAGGTGAACATCTTGAGCGAGGGACAAGGCCTAAGGCAGGCCCAGGCTGGGCGAAGGAAGCCACCAGGTGAGTCACTTAGAACCAGCCCCGTCTGAGAGAGACCCCACAGCTGTCCCTGGAGCTTAGCCCTTGGACTCACAGCAGAGGAGCAGATACTGCTCTGGTGCTCTTCTAGCTATTCATCAAGTCCTTTCCGCCAAAAAGGGTCCTGGGAACCCCCTGCACACATGCTCGGGGGCTCACTCCCCATATTCATCCCCAGGAGGGAAGATGTGACAAAGGATGCAGCAGAGGCCCCTGAGGAGACACTCGGGGACTCTCCTTGGGCCAGGCTGTGAGGGAAGGGCCTGCATGGACACCACAGCCTTCCTCTGACATGTTTCCTCCAGTTCCTTAAGATACAGCAGAAAATGATACAAATCTAAATTCTAGAAAATAATTCCCAAAAATGTAGCTGCATTGCTGTTATCAAATCATAAACAATACCAATTATCACACCAAAGAAGTAGATGTGACTTCTCATCCCACAGGGTCTTCTGTGAGCCAGAATCTAATAATTAGGTAATGTGCAAAAAAATTCCCATTGGAAATGACACATATGTTTGAGGGCCACACTGAGACCCCTCCAAAGACTGCAATATCTAAAGAAATGGAAAAAAGAGAAGTTTCACAGGAAGAAAGCTGGGAAACTGCCTTAGCCTGGTGTTGAAGGTTAACACCATCAGTGATGAGTCAGATGGACATGATGTGCCCTTTTTGTGTTGAGTGAAGAATGACCCTGCATCCCTATGGTCTACTTCCCCAAACCAACAGTCTCAGTAAGAAAGAAAGAAAGAAAAAAAAAAAAACCCTAAATTAAGGGACAATATTCCTGAGCAGGACTCTGATGGAGGCTAAGAGTAGAAAATTCAGGATGGAGGAGTCACATGACCAGAAACTGGAGGAGGGGACAGAAGTGATTAACATCATCATTAAACCCACTACAGAAATGAAAAAACACTTTGGGCCAACTGCTATAGCAAGTATCAGACACTATAGAAGTATAAGGAGGCTCAGACCAGAGCTGGGATATGGGGATGGAGCCATTGCAGAGACTCACTGCTCCTGACAAATCAGCCTAGTCACATCATAGAAGTGATTAAAAACAGATAACAATTGCACAGGGGAATGAAGCCCTCCCAACTAGAACACTAAACCAGTGCACTGTGGGAAGACTCAGCTGGGCTCCCAAGGCAGCCACCTGGGACCTGCAGGCTTCCGCTAACACACCCGCCCTCTCCAGGTGCAGCTCTTCCTGTCTGCTTGTGTCTGCACAAGCATCTTCTTTCCGTGTGTGTGTGTGCGCACACGCGCGTGCATGCACACGCAAGCCACTTAAAGGGGGACTCTGGGGAAACTTTTCTCAGAGGTGACCCAAGAACCCCCATCTGTGACCCCAACACCTCTCCAGAGTATCACTCCTCACCAATGTCAATGTTATAAAAACAAGGAAAGCCTGAGAAACTGCTTTCTAGGCAAACTGGATGGGATAATGGAGCATAAAATGCACATTAGCTTTTGCTAATGAAAGCATGGCGATTTGTAATTATGTCAACATTGCTGCATTAGTTGTAAAAATAAAAATTTTACTCATGTAGGATGTTAACACTGAAAATGGGATACACAAGACCTGCGTGGTATAAACAAAACCTGTACTACCTATGCAACTTTTCTGTAAGTCTAACAGTATTCTTTAAATGTTATTTTTTAAATACCCTCAATATTTAATAGGTTGGAGAAGGAAAAGTTTTTCTACTTTCCAGTTTTCCCAGATATCGTTATCCTGGGACTGCAGTAGGGATTCTGGGGGGGAGGGGGGAATTGGAAACCTCACACCCAGGGCAGGCTCCGGAGTCTCCTCTCCTCTGAGCCCTGCTTCTCTGACTCCTCACAGAGCATCTCATCCCAGGACTCCCCCCCCCAGGACCCCCAACTCTGCCCACCTCAGGCCCCGCCCCGACCTGGCAGCTCCACCAGAATCCGGAACAGCGCGGCAGCGCCCCCGTGTGGCCACAGGGCTGAGCACAGGAGCCCAGAGCTGCCCTTTCTCCTGCTCAGCCAGGCCCTCCCCAGGCTCCCTGGGTCCCCAGCGGCAGGACAGGGATCTGCACACAAGGGGGCGCCCAAGTCCAGTGTCAGGTCAGAAGTCCCCAAATTTTCTTCCTAGTGAGTCCTATGGACTAAGGATAGAACCAGGTTTCCAGGTTTTAACAGCTGATTCCCAGATTATGGGAAGATCCTCCAAATATTCCTTGAGTCTTGGAATGGAGCCTTTGACTCCAGAGTCTCTGTAATTTGTTTCTGCTTCCAAGGGTGAAAGCACCTCCTCCTGGGAATCAAACTTCAATTTCCCCAGGAGCCCAGGACCTCACCCAGGTAAAGGACAAGTTTTCTAGAAAAAGACAAGGCCCATGAGCTGACCATCGAGCCATGTCCTGCAGCAGGGGGCAGCGGAAATGATCCAATGGAGAAGAGCTGGAGGTGGTATGTGGGTGGATTATTGGTTGAGCACCACACCTAAGGGTAACAATAACTATAGAAAGATGACCCACTATGTAAGAAAATAAATAAATATATATATTTTAAAGTTCACCACCTTGAATGAGGGGCAGACAGAGGAGAGTTCCCAGGGCATGACTTGGAAGATGGGGAGGCTCCTGGAAATGGAGCAGAGGATGAAAATGGGGACTAGGGGATGGGGCCCAAAAAGAGTGGTGGGGGCACCAGAGAGGATGGGGCCAGGACGGGCAGCATCGGGGACACTGCCGGGAGAAGGTCTGTGTGGGTGACACGGGCTCTGGCTGGGGGCTGGGAGAATCTCTGTTTTCTCCTGGTAGAACTGCAGAGGCATTGTCTATAACTGACCAGTAAATTACTTGTTTTGGGCCTTTTCCTGTCCGTGCAGGGCTGGTGTGACTCAAACACACATACTCAGGCTGATGAAGGAGAGAGATGAAGAGAAGACAGATGTTTGGAGGAGGCCCCCATTTCCTGAGCCAGAACATCATCCTCAACTTCACCAATGCTAGGAGCCAAGAGGAGAGCAGAGCAAGGCCTGTGCTGCCCTGGAGGACCAGCCCTGGGGACTGATTCTGGGGTTCCAGGGTCCCACTCCCTGTAGGTGTGTCAGTCAGGCCTGCTCACATCTCTAGGCTGCTGGACAGCCTCTCTGTACTGTGACCCTGCAGACTCTGCTCTGGAGATAGGGTGAAAAAAATAAAAGCAAACAGCAAAATTAAATTGAATCTGAAAACAATAGGAACAATTTTATTCAATCAGATTTATTTTGAAGGACACTTTAGGGGCTGAGAGACACATCAGAGCCCTGGGTACTGTCATTGCCTGAGGGAGAACAAAACAGAACCTGGTCAGAGAGGAGATCACAGGAGGGACTGATGGGGGTGACTTTCCCATTAAATCCACCTATACTGTCCTCAGGGGCTCAGGGATCCAACTCCTGATCCACACTGACCTGCAGCCTGAGTGTAGCTTCCTCCGTTTCCACCTGTGGGAAGAGACATCATGTGAGACCAGGGAGGAGTCAGGTCAGAAGCCTAAAGGAATCTTCTAATCCTGCACCGCAAGTAAGTTTCCAGAACTGTGAGTAAAGACCCAGGTTAGGACTGGGAAAAATGAAGAAAGGAGGTGAGGGGGGTCTGGACCAAATGCCCTCTGGGCAACACACGTGTGTGGATGGTACTTCCCATTAACCAGGCAGGGCAAGTTCTCCCTGGGACTTGAAAGCCCCCAGTGGACAAGATCCCCCACTCCCTTCCCTACCTGAGTGCTTCTTCCTCCACATCACAGCTGCAGCCACCGCAGCTCCAGTGAGCACAGCTCCAAGGAGAACCAGGCCAGCAATGATGCCCACGGTGGGGATGGAGGACTGAGGAGGGGGCACTGGAAGGGAAGGGAGAGTGAGACCCTGAGCCCCTGGTCCCCCATCCTGAGCCACTAGAGGTTTCCCAGAAGGGGTCCTGATTCCTCCAAACAGATGCTCAGTGCCCATGTTCCCTCCTTACCCCATCTCAGGACTCGGGGCTCCAGCAGCCCCTCATGCTGCACATGGCATGTGTATCTCTGCTCCTCTCCAGAAGGCACCACCACAGCCGCCCACTTCTGGAAGGTTCCATTCCCCCCAGGCCTGGTATCCACCAGCTCTGTGTCATGGGTCAGGTCCTCCCCATTTCGCTGCCAGGTCAAGGTGATGTCCGCAGGGTAGAAACCCAGGGCCCAGCACCTCAGGGTGACGTCATGCTCAGAGGTGGGGTGGTGGGTCACGTGTGTCTTTGGGGGATCTGAGGTAGTAAATCAGAAAATTCACATTTTGGGTTTCCTCCATGGACACTGAAGTATCCTCATGTGACCATCCTCGGAATGGACAGGACAACTGGTTTGGAAGGAAGAAACATAAAACGTAGCTTGCAGGGTAGTGGGGGGTGGGGGGAATCTATGAGATTCCGATAGAAATCTTATTCGTTAGAATAAGATTATTCGTTAGAAAGTTCTAGAATCAGGATAAAAGCCCAGGCTAGGATGATGCAGGTCTCTAAGGAGTGGAACACAAACTTTATTTCCCACGAGGGGGGAGGGGAGAGGTGAATGACACAGAAAAGCAGGAATCACATAACTGAAAATGTTCTCAGACCAGAAACAAGACTGAGAGAGAAACTCGTGGTTCTCAAACAGGCCCCTGGTCAAAAGGACCCGGTGACGCGTGATGTCAGGGACTGTCTGTCTTTCTCAGGAGAGACGGATCCCTTCCCTGTCCTTCAGGAGAAGCCGGAGTCTCTGGGAGTCTCTCTAGTGCAGAACATGAACCCCAGGGGAGCCCCCCTCTCGGGACTAGAGAGAGGACTCATTTCCCGCAGTGACTCCAGGCAGGGGGGGACCGGGAGGCCTCCAGGCCCCTCTTACCCGTGCGCTGCAGAGTCTCCTTCCCGTGCTCCAGGAATGTGCGCAGCCACCTCAAGTCCTTGTTCTGCAAACCGTTCCTGATCTTCTCTGCCTCACCCTGGGCCTCCCACTTGCTCCGGGTGATCTGAGCGGCCGTGTCCACCGCGGTCCAGGAGCGCAGGTCCCCGTTCAGGGCGATGAAATCGGTGCCGTCGTAGGCGAACTGACTGTACGCGTGGAGGAGGCGCCCGTCGGGCCCCATGTCGCAGCCATACATACCCTGGAAGGTGTGAGACCCTGTCCCCGCCCAGTCACCCCGCGGTCACCCCCCCCCCCCTCCCGCCAGGAATAAACTAAACAAAATGAAACGGGGTGAATGTCCCATGGGCTGTTCCCGGGCAGGTTGCAGAGAAGCCTGGAGGGGGAGACCCTGAGCGACCCCCCAACACCTGTCCGTGGGGATGGGGGTGCTGACCCGGCCCGGACCCGCGCCAGCTCACCAGTCTCGCTCTGGTTGTAGAGGCCGCGCAGGGCGTCCAGCTGCGCACGGTACCACAGTGTCATTTCCCTTAGCATCTGCGTCCTCCTGTCCCACTCCTCCTGCTCCTCCTGCCCCAGGTGCTCCGCCCAGGGCGCCCGCGGCTCCAAGCTCTGGCCCCGAGAGTCGCTGTCGAAGCGGTCGAACAGCGTGTCGTCCACGTAGCCCACGGAGATGAAGCGGGGCTCCCCGAGGCCGGGCCGGGACATCGCGGTGTGGAAAAACCTCAGGGAGTGGGGGCCTGGGGGCGGGAGGGGAGACCCGGGCTATTCTTCTCCCCTTCGGGGGCTCGAGTCCCAGGGGGCGCCCACGAGACAGAAAGTGGGTGAAAGACGAGTGAGACCGAAAAGCGGCTGCGGGACGAAAATGGCCGGGACTCGGGGGGCCAGAGGAGGCTGGGGTCTCGGGGGACGGAAAGGGGCCAGGACGGGGCGGGGCCGAGGTGGGGGGACACCTAGGGCGGCGGCGAGGTCGCGCCTTTCCCACCCTCGCCCACGCCCTCGCTCCCGCCTCTGGGAGCGCCCTGTCCCCTCCCGACCCGCACTCACCCGCCCGGGTCTCCCTCGGGGCCGCGGCCACCGCGAGCAGGAGCAGGAGGGCTGCGCCCCCCATCCCCCAGGACGCGCCTCCCCCCGGGCTGGGGAGACGGAGTCCAGGCGGGCGGGCGAGGGCTTTGGAACGGGAGCCGCGGGGCTGCTGATTGGCTGCTCCGGAGACCTCCAGGCAATGGGGAGTGAGACCCGGAGTGAGTCACCAGTATCCAGGCAGGAGGACCCGCCCAGGCTGTGAGCCCAGACGTGGAACCGAGGGGAGAGGGCGAATCCCCAGCAGTCACCTTCCAGCCCTGCACCCCGCGCTGGGGACTGAGACCCAGAAAGCCACACCCCGAGACCTGGGACTTTGCCATCTCCTTCTCTCCTGCTCAGAGACCTTTGTCACACCGTGTCCCTGAGTCCAGGCCCAGTTGTTATAGAGCAGCCCGGATATTGAACGGGTTCCTGGCTGTGGGTCCTCACCCGCACGCTTAAAAGGAACTTATTAATACTCCACTACAGGCACACACAAAAGGTTAATAAAAGGTTTATTTACAAGGGAAAAGGAAATAAGGAAAATGTACAACTCAGGGAGAAAATAGGGAAATAAAGTCTTTAATGCGTCCTACCCGATCCGACGACCTGGAAACCCAAAGTCACTCTCAGAGCTGGCCAGAAACTGCGAGCTGGCGGAGAGCCAAAATGGGGAACCCCCAAAGCCCACGTGTCTGCCTTTTATATCAACCTGGCTGCTTAACCCCACCCTCAGGTCCCAGCCACCTTCCCTTTGGTGGTGATGGGATTTGGAGTTCCCAGTGTCTTTGGCTGTGGCCTGGGGTGGGGGTGGAGTCCACAAAGCCTGTATGGAATTAGCTTTAGGACATCCTTTTCCCCCTAACAATTCCCCCCTTTCACTTTTTGCCACCATTTCCATGGTGATGAAGATCGAATATATGGATGTTGGGATGCAGTCTCAGATGAACATTTTTTACCAGGTTCCAGTGTGAAAGAAAACCTGTCCTTCCAGGTATTTGTCCATTGTGGAAAGCAAAAGTCCTCTATTCCTGGAAAAATAGTTCATCAGTTCAAGCCAAAAAAAAACATCTGGAGGCATTAGCCAAAACAAGACAGCAGATATGTCAAAATCACAGGAAAAAAAAAATCTTAAAATGGTTCAACTGATGTAAAACACAAATTTTCTCAACCTGATCCCAAACTTTTAACAGCATAGCAAAAGTTTGCAAACTAAATCTACTTTTAAACCATTTTTCCTATTTTTGCATAAAATCACAGGGCAGAAAATAACTAACAGCAATTTTTAGCTGGCTTTGTTGAAATACTCCATACAGGATCAGAGCGAACCATTGGCATCCAGTCGATGTAGGCTTCAGGTACAAATTTGGTCTCATCAGACTCCACCTGGGCTTTTCCTCTTCTCGAGGGTACCAGGGCTTTTTCGTTGGCGGGGTTGTCCAGTCCTGCCAATGGAGGCAAGCTTCCTCACCTTCTTTGGAGGTTTCTGGAACCCTACAAACAAGGCAAACAGGTTCTCCTCTTCTTGGTTCAGCTCTTTTTCAACTTTCTGGAAGAACTCCACACAAAGCCACACAATCAAACTCACGTCCAATTTTTTGTTTAAGCAGACAAAATCCCTATGGAAGTTATGCAAAAACAGACTCTGAGATAAGTAGCAAAAATTGCTACCACTATTTGTATGCTGTGTTGGTATCAAGGGGAGAGAAAATGTGATAAGTTAGCTTTGCTGGAAAAAATTGCAACCTTGCTGCAGATCCTGGTTACTCAAAACAAAACAAAACAAAACTTTGTGGATTCAGGACAAAATGCATAAAAAATTACCAGTAATATGTCAAAGAACACTTAGTAAATGTCAGGTGTATTTCCAGGTCTATTCAGTCCTTTGTAGGAAAGTTTTTACTCTCAACAGTTCCATCAATAGGAATCTATTGAGACCTTTTCTCCCTATATTTCCAGAAACAATTTATGTAGATATGAAACAATTGAATTACACAATATTACAAGGTGACAATCACCATTGACAATTTACATACATACCAGATACTGAGAGGTTTTTTTGGTTTTTTTTTAAAGATTTATCCATCTATCTATACAAGCACTGGGTACATCAGAAGTGCTGGAGGGTGAGAGAATTCACCAGAGCCAGAGCAGGGAGCAGAGCAGGCAGAAGGATGGAAGTACACTGCTGAGGGGAGCAGCGGGTGGCAGGAGCAGGAGAGGTCTGGGCAACATATGGGACCCTCCCCCAGGAGGCCGGGGATCGAACTGGTGCTGCAGAAGCCGCGGGCAGCCCCGCAACCCAGCCCTCAACTGCTGCGCCACTGGGGGAGGCCCCTGAGAGGTTTTTTTATACACATTATAGAAAACCACTGTTAACATTTTGTACATACCAAAGTTTTACCATTTTCCCAAGTGACAATGCTTCCCTTCCAGTTTTACTTCATTAGGTAAAAGCCAAATAGAACAAATTCATCTAATGCCTTCCCAGGAGGAAAGGGAGAAACTTCGTGGAGTGTCTCAGGAGCTCTACTGAGGTTCCACAAAATTTCCTTGCATCAGCCAAATGACAGGCTACCAAATTTGTACTTGAATTTAGATTTCTGGGAAGCTTTGCCATAAATATCAGAAAATTAACAGAAACAACAATATTCAATCTCTATGAAGGCACCGGCTTAGTTAAGTAGCACAATGTTGACAATCAAACCATAACTTTTAGTTTTTCTCATAACTGGAGACTTTTTTTTTTTTTTCAACGTCTATGGGCACCATGTATACCAAGTTGTCAATCACTGGAGGTCAAGACAGCCAGACACAAGGACATACAGAAAGACAACATATAGACACAAAGAGCTCTTTAGTTACCATTAATCACGAGTGGGATATCCCATATAACTGCAGTTTCACTGATAGGCCAAAGTAATAGCAAAAAAACAAGCAGAGAAAAAAAAAACCTCAAAGTGAAAAAAAAAAAAAAGTTGATAGGAAATAACAAAATCAAGATTGAAAAACCTTTCTATGTAAAAAAAAAAAAATACTGCCAGCATATGCATGATCCTAGATGTTATTTCATATCTCCTAAACTTTGAAAGGAAGAAGATTGGTTAGAG
The DNA here is from genome assembly GCF_014898055.3 of Talpa occidentalis. NCBI lineage: Eukaryota > Metazoa > Chordata > Mammalia > Eulipotyphla > Talpidae > Talpa > Talpa occidentalis. Next base: position 35,582,921 of record NW_023602073.1, read on the forward strand.
CATGTTAGTTTTTTTCTCAGGGTATTTTTCAGAAAAAAAAAAAAAAAAAAAAAAAAAAACGAGTCCTTGGGTATCCTGCAACAATAACTGGAAAAGAAGTCAGTAACATTCAAGGTTTTTTCTGTTTCTTAAACAAATATCTCAAGTCCTCAATGGGTTCACAAGGCCAGTGGGACTTTGTCTCTGGGTCAGTTCCTTCTGGCGCTTTCTTAACTCTGGAATGATGTACCCAGGGTTTTATGCCTGCAAGTTTCAGAGAAGTATGTGTGCTCAGCAAAACGTCATATGGACCAGTTCATTTTTCTGACAGCTGGTTTTGGGCATCCCCACTCTGCCAGGTCTTCAGTAAGACCTGATCTCCAGGTTTGAAGGGATGCAATGGTTGATCAGGAGGCATAGAGATTCTCGAGGTTGCAAAGTTGTGAATTACTGCCAGAACCTCCTGGATGTGTTTCACATATTGTGTGATCCGGCAATCTTGTGCTATTTCCGGACTGGCTTTCAGAACTGAGGCCTGGAAGGGTCTTCCGAACACAATTTCAAAGGGGGCTTAATTGTAACCCACTTCCAGGTACCATTCTTATCCGGAGGAGGGCAAGGGATAGTACCTGGTTCCAACGAAGCTGTGTTTCTTGGCACAGTTTTGCCAAGGTTTTCTTTAAGGTGTGGTTCATTTTCTCTGTTTGCCCGGAAGACTGCGGTCTCCATGCAGCATGCAATTTCCAGTTGATCTGTAACGCACTGCTTACTGCATGAGTAACGTCAGAGACAAATGTCAGCCCATTATCACTCTGGAGAGAATCCGGCAACCCAAAGCGAGGAATTATCTCCTTCAGCAGCTGTTTTGCAACCTCTGAAGCTTTTTCCGACTTTGTGGGAAATGCTTCCATCCATCCCGAGAACGTGTCCACAAAAACCAATATGTATTTGAAGTTGCCTGTTGTTCTAGGCATTTGTGTAAAGTCGACCTCCCAGTCCTCAAAAGGGCAGTTGCCTCTATATTGAACCCCAATGGCTTTAGGGTGGGCGTTAGTCTTGGTCTTATTCCTGGCACATAGTTGACAACCTCGGGTGATCCGTTGTGCTATTCTATGCAAATATGGGCCCTTCAAATATGGGTGTACCGTTTCTAATAAGTCATCTCTCCCATAGTGAGATCCTTCATGAAGATGTTTTAGCACTGGATATACCAGGGCCTCCGGGAGGAGTATCATCCCATGGGAGTTTACTCTCCAAGTAGAGCTGGGGTCAAACTCAGTAAATCCCCATGCACGAGCTCTCTCCTCATCCCGCTCGGTGTATTCAGGAGCATACTGAGTCAGGTCCACAAGAGGGATGAGTGCACCCTGGAGGGCAGAACGAGCAGCGGCCTTAGCCACCTGATCAGCTGCCCTGTTGCCCTTTCCCAAGTCAGACCCACCCTTTTGGTGGCCAGGACCGTGCATCACAGTGACAGCTGATGGTAAAGCTACTGCCTTTAACAAGGCCAGGATTTCTAATGGGTGTTTGACATCCTTGTTACTAGCGGTAAGAAGTCCCCCCTCCTTCCAAATGGCCCCATGCATGTGGAGAATCATAAAAGAATATTTAGAGTCAGTAAATATATTGACTCTTTTACCTTTTGAGAGTTCCAATGCATGGGTCAGGGCTATTAATTCGGCTTTCTGTGCTGATGTACCTGCCGGAAGAGCCTTGGCTTCCACGGTGTTCTGGAGCGTCACCACTGCATATCCAGCACATCGACGGCCTTGATCCATAAAGCTGCTGCCATCTGTAAATAGCTCCCACTCTGGATCCGGCAGAGGCTGGTCAGTTAGATCTGGTCGGCTGGCATACACTGTGTCTATGGTTTCTAAACAGTTATGGATTAAAGTGTCATTCTCAGATCCGTCTGCATTGCTTGGAAGCAGTGTGGCAGGATTCAGGGAATTAGAAACCTGCAGTTTCACATTAGGATTGTCCAACAGGGCTGCTTGATATTAACCAAAGTCCACCCTTCTGCTCCAGCAATGTCAAGACCTGATGTGGCACACACACAGTGATGGGCTGACCCAATGTAAACTTCTCTGCCTCATGTAGGAGGTCACAAGTGGCAGCCACAGCACGCACACATGGAGGCCATCCCTTAGTGGTGTGGTCCAATTGTTTGGACAGATATGCAATGGGCTGCATTTCTGGCCCCAACAATTGGATCAGCACTCCTAGGCCAAACCCCTGTCTCTCATGTACATAAAGTTTGAATGGCTTCCTAAGATCCGGAAGCCCTAATGCTGGTGCTGAAATCAACTTTACTTTCATTTCATCAAAAGCCTTTTGACATTCCGGAGTCCAAGACAAAGGTTCAGAGTCCAGGCCTTTGAGAGCATCATATAAAGGTTTTGCTATTAGTCCAAAATTAGGAATCCAAATCCTACAAAACCCAGCCATACCCAAAAATCCGCGCAACTGTCGCCAGTTACTAGGGATTCTAAGGGCTGAAATTACCTGTTTTCTTTCCGTCATCAGGCTCCATCTGCCTTTCTTGATTTCAAACCCCAAATACGTCACAGTTTGTTTGCATATCTGTGCCTTGTTAGGTGACACCTTGTAGCCACATTCTACCAGGTGGTTCAGTACCACTATGGTATTTTCCAGACAAGATTCATAGTCTGGACTTGCAATCAATAAATCATCGACATATTGCAATAAGACACCCTGGTTTAGTTGAACCTTCCTGAGATCCCTGGCCACTATTTCCCCAAAAATAGTTGGGGAGTTCTTAAATCCCTGTGGAAGCACAGTCCAGCAATACTGGAGAGTGCTCTTGGACTTAGGGTCCTGCTACTCAAAGGCAAAAAGCAGTTGATCCTGGACATCAATTGGAATACAGAAAAAGGCATCCTTCAGGTCTAATACTGAAAACCACCCAAAGTCACCAGGTATGGCAGTTAATAGGGTGTACAGATTAGGCACAGTGGGATGTAAATCCTGAACAATATCATTAATAGCCCTTAAATCTTGGACAAAACGGTTCTCGCCTATATGGGGTTTCTGCACTGGGAGAATCAGAGTGTTGTACAGTGAGCGGCAGGGCCGAATGAGTCCAGATTGAAGGAACCTTTTCAATACTGGCTCAATTCCCCTCAAGGCCTCCTCCTTTGAGGGGTATTGTTTCCTTCTCGGGGTTTTGCTACCCTCTATCACTTCTATCTTTACAGGCTCCGCATTTTTCACACGCCCTGGGGTTCCATCAGCCCATACCCATTTACTTACTCTTTCAACAATTTCTGGAGGTAAAATTTCACCTTTTGGTGGAGCATCTTGAGTAAGCAACATCTGGAACCGCAGAGCATGCTCTGGAGGAAACTGTAGGTGAAGCCTCTGATTTTTGAGTGAGAATATAATTCGTGCATTGAGCTTACTTAAAAGGTCATGACCAAGGAGAGGGATCGGACACTCTTCCATGTATAGGAAGCTGTGCTGGAGCTGTGTGGTGCCCAGCCAGCACTCCAAAGGTTGCAGGAAGGGTGTCTGTTGTGACCTCCCTGTAACCCCAATGATTGCTGCAGTCTTTTTGCTCATTTTAGTTAATTTTGAATTTAAAACTGAGTATGTTGCTCCAGTGTCCACCAAGAAATCAATCAGACAATCCCCCACAGCGAGGGTTACCCGGGGCTCCGAGGGGGTTATTTTGATGGGCTTAAGATCTAGTGGAACCCCTGGGCACCCCTATTCTTCATCTGAACCTTCTCCATGAACTATCATTTGTCTCCTTTCCTCCACACTTGGCTCCAGATTCCTTCTACTCTGTCTGTATTCCCTCCTATCTTCACCTGAGACCCTACTCTGTGCTATCACTGGCCTCCTGTCCTCTGTGCTGGGCTCGATTCCTTCTCCGTCCATATTCCCTATCATCATCTGAGCCTCTACTCTGTGGTAACATCTGTCTCCTTTCCTCTCTCCTTGGTTCCTGGTTCTGTGTACTCCTCCTATATTCCCTCCTGTAACCCCTACGTGAATCATCCTGTCGTGGTGTCCTCAGTCTTCTATCCTGCCTTCTGTAATTACTGCGTCTGCCGCTTCCCTGTAACCTGGGACAACTGTACTTCCAATGTCCCTCTTCCCTACAGAAAGCACACTGATCTCTTCCTAGGGGTTCACGTCTCTGTCCATTACAGTTTTCCCGAAACCCTGGCCTGTGCTCTCTTTGTACAAAAACAGTCGCAGGTTTCAGTCTCCTGTCCTCTCTCCTGTCCTCTCTATTATTATAAACCTTAAATGCTAAGTCCACTACCTGGGACGGACTCATCTCTGTGATGCCGTCTACCTTTGCTAACTTTCTCCTTATGTCTGTAGCACTGTTTGTGACGAACGTCATAGTGAACAAACGAGCATTTTCTGGGGCATCTGGATTTATATCCGTGTGGTTTGTATACGTCTGAATAATCCTCTCAAGGAACTCTGATGGATCCTCATTAGCCCCTTGTGTAAGTTCCAACATTTTGTTAAAATTTTTTTGTTTGGGGATTCAGTCCTACCAATAAACATTTTTTATACAGATTCAACTTCACCATTCCTCCATTGTTGGGGTCCCATTCAGGATCTACCTCTGGGACAGCAATCTCTGTCTCTGGGGATTGGCTATCCTGTTGCCGGAGACGTTCAGCCTCCTCCCTGGCTTTCCTCACTACTATTCTCCGCTCATCTAGACCTAGTAAAATTTGTAACATTATCTGAATATCTGCCCAGTTAGGGCGGTGGGAGAGAAAAATGGAGGCAAACAAGTTTGCCATCCTCTTAGGAGCCTGCCGGTACGGGGGAACAGAGCTCCTCCAATTTAGGAGGTCCCCAGTGCTAAAAGGATGGTGCCACCAAAAGTACCCAGTAGGTCACCCATGTTCATTCAAGCCACCTTCGCAACTGGCGAAGAGGAAACTGTCCTGCCACAGGGCGATCGTTACTGCCAAAATGGGTGCCGCTCCTAGTGTGGGGAGGAGACGCCATTATAACTACCTCCCTGGAGGGCAATGGAGGCTGTGAAGCCTCAGGATTCTGTGCGGGAGGGGCCTGGTCACGTGTTGAAGGCCTTTGTCCTGAAGCCTCAGGAGTCTGCGCAGGAGGGGCCTCTTCACATGGAGAAGGTGTTTGTCCCAATGTGTTTAAGGCGTTTGTCCCGATGTGTTAAGGGACATGTGTTTAAGTATCATTTAGCAAATGATACTCCTCCTCCTCTTCTAACTCTGCCCTTCTGCAGTCCTCATGGGAAGGAGAACGTTTATCTCTTCTCTGCACCATTAGCCTAGCCTTCGACTCTGCCATATCCCATTTATGGAGGGCGGCCTGTATCTGGTCCTGCATACTTTTAAAAGCTGACTCAGAAACGTTACGATTTTCATCCCTCACACTGTCAATAGTTAAATCAAAAGCCTGATTTTGTCGTTGCACTTGATCCCGCATGCTTTAAAAGCTGACTCAAAAGTCTGATTTTGTTGTTGCACTTGATACTGCATGCTTTGAAAAGCTGACTCAAAAGTCTGATTTTGTTGTTTCATGGCTAAGTTAAGAGTTTGAATTTGTTGCAGCACATTCTCAGTATGTGAAGTATAACCACTTCTCACAGAAACAAGAATGTAGCACATGGCGCCTATGCACATTACCAAAAAAACACCCAAAAGCACAGACTGCAAAGGGATGGCTTGTAAACCATTCACATATGTATACAGAAGTAAAATCATGTGCCATACACTAGGTTTAATCCAATTATTTACACTTATCAAACTGGTGGTAATATTTAATGGAAAAAGGCTACTTAAATTCAAGGCCGGAAAAAAACTGAAAGAACTCAGGTTAGGGATTAAACCGCTGAAGTTCATGGTTGAGGCCACGTTTGGGTCAAAACCACACCCACAAGAGCCGTATGTGCGGGGAAAAAAAAAACAGACTTTTCAAGATGTGAAACAAAGAGTTTCACTGTGAGTCCTGCAGACCTAATGCGCTTTATGGTGACCAACGCAAGAAAAATTACTTTGGGCTGGTCAACCACGGGTGAAGCTTGCAAAGCACGTTGGGCGCCAAGCTGTTATAGAGCAGCCCCGATATTGAACGGGTTCCTGGCTGTGGGTCCTCACCCGTGCGCTTCAAAGGGACTTATGAATACTCCACTACAGACACACACAAAAGGTTAATAAACGGTTTATTTATAAGGGAAAAGGAAAATGTACAACTCAGGGAGAAAATAGGGAAATAAAGTCTTTAATGTGTCCTACCCGATCCGATGACCTGGAAACCCAAAGTCACTCTCAGAGCTGGCCAGACACTGCGAGCTGGCGGAGAGCCAAAATGGGGATACCCCCAAAGCCCACGTGTCTGCCTTTTATATCCACCTGGCTGCTTAACCCCACCCTCAGGTCCCAGCTACCTTCCCTTTGGTGGTGATGGGATCTGGAGTTCCCAGTGTCTTTGGCTTTGGCCTGGGGTGGGGGTGGAGTCCACAAAGCCTGTATGGAATTAACTTTAGGACATCCTTTTCCCCCTAACACTACCACAGTCAGTTTGCACGAATTCAACAGGAACAGAAATTATTATGCAGACCTTTTAATTTTGCTTTGTTGCAACTTCACCTAGGAACCCTCAGACTGAGAGCTCCTAAAGCCAGGAGTCAGGGCTCAGGACCATGCCAAGCTCTCACCATCAGACTTGGCCTGCGGTAGCTGTATCTTCGGGGAAATCCCTCCTGAGGATCCCAAGATCCCTGGGGTTTTGGACCTGTCAAGGCATTGCCTTCTTTACCCTCATGACAGACCCTTGTACCCCGAAAACAGGTGTGAGTTTACTGTTTTCTTGTAGGCTCTGAGATCAGTCTGGTTTCTGAAAACACAACATTCCAGACAAAGCCTTGGTAAAATACCCATATTTCCAATTGTCTATTAAAGAGAAAGGGAAGAAGAACTTTATTGGATTTATGCAAACAAACATTTTTTTTTTTAAGATTTATTTATGCATAGAAGAGCTGGGATGTAGGCCAGAGGTGGGCGGGGGAGGGGAGTGAGAGGATTCATCAGAGACAGAGTGGGGAACAAAACAGGCAGATCTATTGAAATGCCATGCTGAGGGGAGCATCGGGCAAGAAGGGAGAGGTCTGCGGCGCCATGTGGGTAGCTCCCTGGGCAGGGATTCAACTCAGGCCATCACGGTGTCTCTTCCACATGTTTCCTTCCATGTCTCTAAGTTCCTGGTTCAAGTCCAAAGCCAAGAAGCAAGGCAGCCTTCTCTACATATCTCTCTCCTGTGAGTCCTTCTGGTGCTCTCTGTGCTGACAAACCTTTATGTTCTGAGCAAATCGTCCATCAAAACAGCCCATCACAGCTCACACTCCTGGCATCTGTCATGATCAGCCCCAGAACTTGCCGTCAGCCTCCAGGTTATCCTGCCCCTGGTACATCAGAGGGCGTCAGTGTCCGGCACTCTTTGGGGCATCAGCAGGGCAGGATCTCAGTTTAAAACAAGAGCTTTAGTTCAAAGAAAACAGATCATGAGTCATGTAGCGTGTATGTGCAGCCTGTGTGTGCGCAGATACCTGTAATAGGTATGGGGCCTTCCTCCCTGGCCCCTCTCAGAAGGACAGAGCTAAGGCAGAGCACAGGGCACTGTCTGTGGGTTCTCACCCGTGTGCTCAATTTCAACCACTCAGGCTCAGGGAACAGCAGTGAGGTTTCTCTAATGAACAGGAGAGCAGGGAAATAAAGAGTCTCTAAGGCCTCTGTGGCCAGCTGTGTCACCCCAGATAGTGTCCACAGTGTCCGATAATCCTAAATTAAGGCGGCCCGTGTAAGGTGGTACAGTCCCATCAGGGAGGGCCTGAAGCTGGTGGAACAGCTGCAAGCACTGGGCGAGGATCCAACTCACAGTGGCAGCAGGAGGTGCTTCCAGGGGGTGCTCACCTCTGAGGAGACACCCCAGCAGGCACAGCCACAGTCTGATGGCCTGGCTAGATGGGAAGGAAGCAACAGCATGGAGAGGTAGTGCCGGACAGTCAGCAGCAATGACAGGTCTCAAAGGGGACCTTGCTGCTGTAGCCCCAGTGGGCTGCATGCCCTGGGGCAGTATGTGGGGGTACAGAGGGCCTCTGCTGCCAGATTGGCTGCTGCCTTTGTCCATAACACTGATGGTGGCTGATGGTGAAGTGGACACAGCTGTCAGGGTGGCCTGGGCCCTATCCTCAAGCAGCGGCCTCCTGGAGCCTGCCAGGGTGGGTGGGCACCATTCAAACCAGCTGTGTCCCCAGCTCTCATCCCTAACCCAGCGAGTTGGCCTCAGCGAAGCTGTCTTGTGGCACCCACTGCAGGGCGGTAGCATTGCCCAGAAGCAGCTCCTCTGGGGGGGCAGGGAAGGGAGCCTAAGCCTTAGGGGCTCCTGTGCTTAACCCTGGCTTGCTCTGGGGGAGGGGCCCTCTGAAGGCTGCCTGGCCCCTGACAGGACACCCCTTTCTGCCACCACCTCTAGAGCTGTGCCCACCAGTTCCCACCTGCACACACAGGTGCCAGGGCAGGAAACCACCACTGCTGCTGCCAGCCCTTTCAGACTCCTGCTCCCACTGTTCTCTGGCTGTGCCCCTTGAGGCAGCTGCACCAACAAAGCCCGCATGTCCCACCATTCAGGGGGTAGGAAAGAGCTGGGTAAGCCACAGGGGTCTGGAGTCAGTGTCACACACTGTACTATTATATACAGGCATATACACATTCACATGTATCTATTATTGCCTTTAGTAAATTTTACTTGGAAAATTTGTGTTGTGAATTTGTATCAAATGAGTGAGAAATCCAGGGATAGTGACAGGCCCTGCACATCTCTACTTCACAGTCTGAAATGTTGGGTGGCATCTGATCCTTCTTTCTCACAACCCAGATGTCACATTAGGAAATGCTATAAAGTCCATCTCTAAATACATCCAGCTCCAACAACTTCCTATTATTTTCGTCATCACACCCCATAAAGCTACCAAGTTTTCCATCCTAGAATCTGTGCTAGTTTCCTACATTTATCTTCCCACCTCTCACCCTGCACTGTTGATTCTGCACAGCAACCAGACTGGGGCTTCTAAAGAAAAGTTGCACCATGTCACTCTCTGTCCAGAAAGATCCATTGATAACACATCTTACTCAGAGAAAAGATTATGAATTCCAAACCAATCTTCAGTGTCAAGCCTAAATATCTGGCAATTATTTCCTTTTATAGAAAAGTATAGTTTTTTTCACTTTCACTTTAAAACATAGCAAAAGTGCAGTGTATCAGTTCAGTGAAAAATCCAGTAGCCAAATATACAACTTAGGCATGAAGTTTCCCTTTGTAAATACATTTAGAATCACATAATTCTACGCTTACTACATAATGGTTTTAAATAATAACCATCAAAATCGTTAGTGAAATAATCCCACATGCGGATTGAATCATGGTAGTATGGATATTTTTTAGAAATTCCAGCTTATTTCTTGATCAGTAACATGTAACATTTGACAATGTCCCCAGAGAAGAAGCTTCCTGTGTGTAGGGAGATGACAGTGTCATCACACCTGCTAGCAAGTGGGTCTTTTGCACAGTCACTACTAGATCCTATCAGACCTGCTGTCACGCTGAGGCTTCCCCGTGAACTGCTGGACCCGCACAGAAGATGGAGCTCACTCCTGACACCAGGCACCACCTGAATCCTGTATTTGTGTTTCCTTGTTATGGCGCTGAGCCTTGGTGTTATTAAACACAATGGGTTTTTCTTAATGAATGCGGTGAGTTAAATTAAAGCAAAAGGACATAACCTGGTCCCCTCCATCATGTACTTTCTCTCCACCTTTTTAAAAATTAGTGCTGAGGATATAAGTTACAGATTCACTGGCTGGAAAGACACAGTCACCTCTTAGGTCACCCCTGGTGTTTACGCAGGAGGTTGGTTTCTCTTGGTCTCTCAGCATGACCATCCCTCAGCAGGGCCCTCAATGGGGAGTTTCAGATGCTGCCACCGCTATGTCTCCTGGCTGGATGTAGAGTATTCTCCCTCATTAAAAATATTTATTAATTGGGCGATTATCTGCTCAGCCTTTGTAACTTCTCCCTGGAATAACTTTTATTTTTTCACCATTCCCTGCTGGCTGCTCTGCTTTTCTTCTGTCACCTTCTTCACATAACTGTGGTCCTTTCCTTTCAAAGGAGGAAGAATTTTTGAATGAGCCTCCAATTCTATCCCGCAATGTAAAATAGTGTCCACAGTTGTAGTCAAAGAAGAGGTGAAGGTGTGTCTGGTGAGCTGAGCCATTAATAAATAGCCTTAAGATTTGAAGATATGAAAATCACCATCATGAATGGAAACTGTCCAGTAATTGACCGAGATGTACACCCTAAATAAGCCAGCTTGTGGGATGAAACATCATGTGAGTCCTAAAGGAATTTCTAATCCTGCACCACAGGGAAGTTTCCAGAACTGTGACTAAAGACCCAGGTCAGGGCTGGGAAAAATGAAGAAAGGAGGTGACGGGGGGACTGGACCAAATGCCCTCTGGGCAACATACATGTGTGGATGGTACTTCCCATTAACCAGGCAGGGCAAGTTCTCCCTGGGACTTGAAAGCCCCCAGTGGACCAAGATCCCCCACTCCCTTCCCTACCTGAGTGCTTCTTCCTCCACATCACAGCTGCAGCCACCGCAGCTCCAGTGAGCACAGCTACAAGGAGAGCCAGGCCAGCAATGATGCCCACGCTAGAGTCGGTAGAGTTAGTAGGGACGGTGGGCTGAGGAGATGGTACTGGAAGGGAAGGGAAGGTGAGACCCTGAGTCCCAAGCCTCATCCTGACCTTCTGAAGGTCTCCAGAAGAGCTCCTGATTCCTCTGAGCAGAAGCTCAGCACCCACATCCCCATCCTCACCCCATCTCAGGACTTGGGGCTCCAGCAGCCCCTCATGCTGAACATGGCATGTGTATCTCTGCCCCTCTCCAGAAGGCACCTCCACAGCCACCCACTTCTGGAAGTTTCCATCCCCCGCAGGCCCCAGGCCTGGTGTCCACCAGCTGTGTGTCCTGGGTCAGCTCCTCAGGGTGATATCCACAGGGTAGAAGCCCAGGGCCCAGCACCTCAGGGTGACCTCATACTCAGAGATGAGGTGGAGGGTCACATGTGCCTTGGCGGATCTGAGGAGAAGGGACAAAAAAATCACACTTGGGGTTTTTCCTTTCTGGACACTGAAGCAGCTTCACTAACTATCCTCAGAGTGAACATGACTATTGGTTTGGAGGGAGGAAGCACAAAACCCAGAAACCAGCCTCATCTGGAGAATCTGGGATAATTAGGTGAGAGCATAGGGTAGGAGGACGCAGGCCTCTAAGGAGAACACAGACTTTTGCTCCTGACCTGGGTGGAGGGTGATTGACACAGAAAGGTAGGAGAACATTCCAGAAATGTTCTCAGACCAAAAACAAGACCTTGAAAGAGAAACTCATGGTTCCCAAGATGGCTGTTGGGTTAAACGGATCCAGGGAGAGTTATTTCAGGATGGCCTCCCCTCCCTCAGGAGAGACTGGATTCCTCAACTGTCCAGAAAAGTGGTGTCTTCTGGGCGAGTCTCTCTCTAGCACAGAACATGAAACCCAGGGGGACTCTCCCTCTCTGCCCAGAAAGCAGGTGCTGTTCTGCCCATTATTCCATTTTCCCTGTGGGGCGACAGGAGACCAGAGTTCCCAGGTTTTGTGACTACTCTTACCTCTGCACTGCAGCACCTCCTTCCCCACAGGAAGCACCTGCTCTGCACACAGTTCCTGACGCGCTAGGCCCTGCCCGCCGCCTCCTACGCGCGCTGGGTGATCTGAGCCCCCGAGTCCGCGGGGTCCAGGAGCGCAGGTCCTCGCTCAGGGAGATGGAATCCGCGCCGTCGTAGGCGAACTGGTCACACCCGCCGAGGAGGCTCAGGTCTGGCCCCACTTCACAGCCAAACATCCTCTGGAGCGTGTGAGACCCTGAAACCCACCCCTGTGGTCAGCCCCGAGGTCACCTGGCGATCACCCCGCCTCTCACCCTGAATAAAGCAAAAACTGAAAATGAAAGGGCAGGCGGGAACGTCTCCCCGGCTCTTCCCGAAGGAGGGGCCTGGCAGAGCCACCATCCTCGAGGTACAGTCGACCCTAAGACTCGCGACCACCCCGGCCTTATGGTGGAAATGGGAATGGTGACCTGATCCTGGAACCGCTCCACGGAGATCACCGTCCTCGTCTTCTTGTCAATATTTGCCGGCAGGGAATCGAACCTGCGCTGCAGAGGCTGGTCTGGCAGGAAGGGGGCAGCCTGCAACCCCTGTGGGCAGGTTTGGGGCAGCCAGATGCTTTTGGTAGGAGGGTGGAAGGGGCTTGCCCTTCAGGAAAATGACATGCTACCCCCAGCTTCTCTGCCAGGGTATAGGGTTTTTTTTTAAATTATGCATACAAGAATTAAGGTGCAGTCCAGAGGTGTGGGGAAGGGAGTGAGAGGATTCACCAGAGACAGAGTGGGGAACAGAACAGGCAGACTGACAGAAATACACTGCGGAGGGGAGGAGCGGGCGAGACAGGAGAGGTCTGCTGTGCCATGTGGGTAGCTCCTTGGCTGGGGATCGAACTCGTGCTGTGGTGGCTGTGGCGAGCTTCATAGGTTGCATCTTAAACCCTTGCACCACCAGGGAGGCCCCAGAGTTTTACTTTAAAAGCTGGTTGGGGCAAAACCAGAAAACAGAACCTGGTTAGAGTGCCCAGAAGATGAGACTAAAGGAGCGATTATGGGGTGAGTGAGCTCCCCCATGGACTCCATCTACACTTTTCTTTTATTTCTTTAAAGATTTATCCATTTAGGGCCTCCCCGGTGGCGCAGCGGTTGAGCGCTGGGTTGTGAAGCTGCCGGCAACCTCTGCGGCGCCGGTTCGATCCCTGGCTGCTCCCCGGCCACTGGAGGAGGGTCCCACATGGCGCGCAGACCTCTCCTGCCGCCCGCTGCTCCCCTCAGCAGTGTGCTTCGGTCCTTCTGCCTGCTCTGCTCCCCACTCTGGCTCTGGGGAATTCTCTCACCCTCCCGCGCTTCTGACTGTACCCAGTGCATGTATAAACAAACAAACAAACAAATAAATAAATAAATAAAAATGCCTCTATAAAAATAAATAAATAAAAACACCACCAAAAATAAAAAAAGATTTATCCATTTATGCATATAAGAGCTGGGATACAGGCCAGAGATGCAGGGGGTGAGAGGATTCACCAGAGACAGAGTGGGGAACAGAACAGGCAGACTGACTGAAATACACTGCTGAGGGGAGCAGCGGGCAAGACAGCCATGTGGGATGCTCCCTGGCTGGCTGGGGACCGAACTCACTCTGCAGAGGCAGCGGACAGCTCCATAGTGCCATGCCCAACCCCCTGTGCCACCAGGAAGGTCCACCATCTACACTTTTCTAATGGCCTTCCTACCCCACATATCCAGATGTAGGATTTCTCTCCTTCTCTACCTGTAGGAAGAAAACATTTTGTGAGAGGCCAGGGAGGAGGCAGGACCAAGAAGTCCTGAGGAACTGGCCTGTCCTGGGCTCCAGGACAGGATTGGGGAACATGAGGAGAAAGCACGTGTGGGAGCTGGGCCAGCCTCCTCCGTCCTTAGCAGGGACATTTCCTTTTTACCTGCAGCTACTCAAGTGAGGTCCCCATGACCAAAGTCATCAGGTTGAAATATCTGTCCTTCATTTTTCATACAAAGGAGTTTCATGTGCTTTACAAAAAAGTGTCAGCAAACCTGGCTCTCATCTGAGAAAACGCATGTGTGTGGGATCATGCCTCACAGTATCAAGCAGACATTAGACAAGAAATCTCAGACCTCATATGAGGTTTTCTCTACCTGAGAGCTTCTTCCTCCAAATCACAACTCCAGTGAGCACAGCTCCAAGGAGAACCAGGACAGCAATGATATCCACGGTGGGGAAGGAGGACTGAGGAGGTGGCTCTGGAAGGGAAAAGTTGAGACTCTGACTTTCTGGCCTCAGCCCCCATCCTGCTGGAGGGCTCCAGAAGGGCTCCAGAAGGGCTCCTGATACCCCTGAGAAGCTCTGTGCCCATAACCCCCTCCTTACCCCATCTCAGGACTCGGGGCTCCAGAAGCCCAGCCCCTCATGCTGCACACGACACGTGTATCTCTGCTCCTCTCCAGAAGGCACCACCACAGCCACCCACTTCTGGAAGGTTCCAACCCCGCTTGGGCCGGGTCTCCACCAGCTCCATGTCCTGGGTCAGGTCCTCCCCATCTCGCTGCCAGGTCAGGGTGATGTCCACAGTGTAGAAGCCCAGGGCCCAGCACCTCAGTGTTACCTCATGGTCAGAGGTAGCATAGTGGGTCACGAGTGTCTTTGGGAGTTCTGAAAATTCATACTTTGGGTTACTTTCATAGGCCACTGAAGCAGCCTCATGTGACCATCCTGAGAATGGACAGATAATTGCACTGGATGGGCAGAGTGCAAAACTGGAACACCAGCCTGGCCTTGGATCACTGGGATTGTCTCCTAATCCTTGGAAAGTTCTAGAATCAGGGTGCAACAGTTCAGGGTAGCAGGCTGCAGGGCTCTGAGGGACAGACTAGAGACTTCTCGTCTTGACCTGGATAGAGGCCCAAGTGACTCAGGAAAGTTGGAGTCAGAACTAAGACCACTGAGAACCAGATGTGAGCAAGAGATACATGGCTCACCAGAACACCGCCAGGATCAGAGAGAATCAGTTACTTCAGGACTGTTCCTCACCTGGAGAGAGCGCCTTCCTTAATTGCCCCCAGGAAGGGCTGGCACTCTAGGGGTCACTTTCCAGGATCTGGACACTCAGGCATCTCCTCACTTCTGGGGCCATAGGAGGGTGGTATCTGGCCTTGAGCCCACTCTCCTTCCCTGTGCTGGACGCCAGCCTTGGCCCTAGGGGAGGCCCGAGGCAACACTTACTTGCATGCAGTGTCCGGTTCCCTTTCTTCAGTTGTCCTTGGAGCCACTGGCCACACTCGCGTTCCAGGCTGGGAGTGTGGAATTCAGAGGCGAGGACCTCCTCCCACTCACCCTCCCAGGTCTGCACCTCCATGCCCGCTGGGGTCTTGGCGCACAGCTCCTCCATCAGGGTGAGGGGATCAACACTGTCGTAGGCGAACTGATTGAAGCGGCTTAGGCTACTGCCCAGGCCCACTTCACAGCCATCCCTCACCTGCAAGGTGTGAGACCCCGGCCGCCCCCGCCACGTCAGCCGCGCCACTTAGCACCTCCCATCCCCAGGTAAGCACAGCTTTTGGGGATTTGTAATAAACTAAAACAGAAACAGGGTTAAAGTTCCAAGGCCTCGACCCAGAGACTGGGGGGAACCCCTGCCCGTAGGTGGGGATCACACACCTGTTCCGCTCTGGGTGTAGTGTATCCGCAGGTTGTTCAGTCGGAGCCTGGACAGGTGTAAGTGGCCCTCGACAATCCGCTTGTGGCTCTCCCAATACTCCGACCCCTCTAGCTCCATCCACGGCACTGTTGCCTCCATTTTCAGACTCAGGTAGTTGTTGTCGAACCGCAAGAGCTGCGTGTCGTCCACGTAGCCCACGCAGATGAAGCGGGGCTCCCCGGAGCCGGGCTGGGAAATCGGGGGGACCAGCCTCTGGCAAAATGTCATGTCAGGGGTTCCTGAAAGGATGAGACAGCGTTGGCGAAAATGAAAGGACTGAGGGGAAGGGGATGAGGTAGAATGAGGAGACACTGACACTTGGTGAGGTGCTAGTATCTTCTGCCGAGAGGCTCAACAGGTCTTTATTTATTCATTTTTAGTAAGCAGAGAAAAAATACATTATCATGTGTAAAGCAGAAACAATTAGTGTATTATGTTCCCATGGACTACTGGCTCCTACAGGTCCCAGCTAGACGGTAGCCTTCAAGGTTAATAGATAAAAAACCAGACTTAACACTAAAACTTATTATTTCAGCTAGATAATTACCTAAGACAGTGGATAGCCGCCAGTACATCCCTATCAGCTAAAGCCTCAGCATCAAAAGACTATTTTATTCACATGGCCTTCAGTCAGAGACCAGCTGCTGCTCAGCTATCAGAATTTTTTTCACCTACAAACTTCTTAACTCAGTTAACTTCATTTAAAAACTTTCCTAAGAAACTTCTAAATAAAAAGGAACTTCTAAAAAAGCAAAAGAAGATCTTACTATAATAGTTGTGCTGGTTTGCTTGTCAGATATGTACAATAAATCATCTCCCATTGTCAAGTGGGCCAAATTGTTTAATAACTAATATCTAAACAGGTAATTGTCCATGCCAATTGCTTGCAGTCTACTGATACATATAATTTATTGCCTAATGTACTTTTCTGATAAATTTTTCTCTTTTTATGATCAAGAACAAAAAATGAAGGAATGTTAGATCTTCAGCCCCACGGTGTGAGGCAAAAGGAATCTTCAGCCCCACGGTGTGAGGCTCTTTAGCTTCGGCCCCACGGTGTGAGGCCCTTTACCTTCACTGCTTGCCAGTATCTTATCTGGCTGGGGCATCAAGGCCTCCTGCAGCAGCGGTGTGCAAGTATATTACGGAGTGGGAGCCTGGGGGAGAGGAGGGGCTGAGACCCCATCTTTCCTCTGGGCGCCAGTGTCTGGGTCCGAGGATGAAGGGGCTGGGCAGGGGGAGAGAGCAAGGGCACTCGTGAGACTGAAAAGGGGTGGCAGGAAAAGTGCGGGGCACAGGAGTGGGTGAAAGGGAGGAGCAGGACACTGAGGTGTGGAGTTTGATGCGGGTTGAGGAGAGGGTGGTCGAGGGACCCTTCCCAGGTCCTGGGTCCTGCGCCGCAAGGCGGCCCTCTTGCTCCTCCCCGGCCCAAGCCACCCCCTCCGAACTTCGCACTCACCTGCCCAGGTCTCAGTCAGGACCAGGGCCCCAGACAGCAGCAGGAGGAAGGTTGGGGGCGGCATATTCCGGATCCTCCTGTTCTGGGAAGACTCTAAAACCCAGTGCAGACTTACACCCGGAAAACCTTGACACTGATTGACTTATCCGGACGGTCGTGTACAGGGAATTAGAACTGGGCATGTACAGGGTGAAGGACTTGGCGCAGCCTGTGATAGGGCAAAGTGGAGATGAATATTCCCTTTGCTTGGCTCCCCACCCAAACACTGTCCTGAGGCCTGAAGCTCTGAGAACCAGCCTGAGAGCTGGGACTGTGTCCCGACCCTCCTGCAGGTGGCTCTTGGCTCTGGCGTCTTTGCTTCTGCCTTGTGAGTAGCCTTTCTCACACCATATCTCCGAGTACCAGGTCTGTTTAAATCAGCGATTTTCAAAATTTTTGTCTTTATGATCTGTATACACTCTCACAGATGAATGAGAATCCAAGATAATTTTGTTGGTTATATCAATCAATATTTGCCATACTGGAGATCAAAAATTAAAAAAAAATACATATTCATTTAGAACAATATTAACAACCCTACACATTAATAGGAATAAAATATTTTTTAAACCATTTATTTTTTTTAATTTATTTATTTATTCAAGCACTGGATACAGTCAGAAGCACAGGAGGGTGAGAGAATTCACCAGAGCCAGAGCGGGGAACAGAACAGCCAGACTGATGAAATACACTGCTGAGGGGAGCAGCGGGCGGCAGGAGAGGTCTGTGCGCCATGTGGCACCCTCGCCCGGCGGCTGGGGATCGAACTGGCGCTGCAGAGGCTGTGGGCAGCTTCACAGCCCAGCGCTCAACCTCTGTGCCATCAGGGGAGGCCCAGGAATAAAATATTTTTATGAAAACTTTTTTCCAAAATAAAAAATATAGTGACAATATCAGGGGGAAAGGATGTCCTGAGCAAACTCCGTACAGGCTTTGTGGACTCCACCCCCACTCGACCAAAGCCATCAAGACATTGGGAATTACAAACACCATCTTCACCAAAGGGAGGGTTGCTGGGACCTGAGGGTGGTGTTAAGCAGCCAGGTTGGGTATAAAACCAGACATGTGGGCTTGGGTTGTTCTCTTGGCCTCATGGCTCTTGGCTTTTCGCCAGCTTTCAGCATGCTATTAGTATTCCAGTTCAGCTGAACTGGTAGGACACATTCACGAATTTATCTCCCTTTTTCTCCCTGAGTTATTCATTTCTTCATTTCCCCTTCTTTTGTAAATAAACCTTTTATTAACCTTTTGTGTGTGCCTGTAGTTTAGCATTAATAAGTCCCTTTTAAGCGCTCGGGTGCGGACTCACAGTCAGGCAACCCGTTTCATATGGGGGTTGTCCTGTAAAAGTTTGGTGCCCAATGTGGTTGACCAAGTTACATCCATGGTTGACTAACCTGAAGTAACTTTCCTTGTGATGGTCACCCTAAGTGCACTAGTTCTGCAGGATATGTGGCGTAATCTTTGCCTCCAGTCTTGAAAAGTTTGCTTTTTTTTCCCCTTGTGTACAGCTCTCTCTTGTGGGTGTGTTTTTGACCCAAACATGGTCTCAACCATGAGCTTAAGCAGTTTTATCCCTAGCTTGAGTTCTTTCAGTTTTTTTCTGGCCTTGAGTTTACATAGACTTTTTCCACTAAATATTATTATCAGTCCTATAAATGTAAATAATTTGATAAAACCTGGTACATGGCACATGATTTTACATCTGTACACGTATGGGGGTGGTTTACAAGCCATCCTTACTTTACAATCTTTGCTTCTGGGGATTTTTTTTGTAATGTGTGTAAGCACCATTTGCTACATTCTTGGTTCTATGAGAGGGAGATGTTCTACTTCACATACTAAGAATATGCAACAACAAATTCAGGCTCTTGATTTAACTATTAAGAGTATGAGGGATGAAAACCATACTGTTTTTGAGCCAGCTTTTAAAAGCATGCAGGATCAAGCTTTTAAAAGTATGCAGGACCAGCTACAGGCCGCCCTCCATAAATTGGATATGGCGGAGGCTTGGCTGATAGCACAGAGAAGGATAAACCTTCCCCTTCTCATGAGGACTGCAGAGAGCAGAGTTAGAAGAGGAGGATTATCATTTGTTAAACACCTTAAACTCATCAAGACAAAGTCCTTCACCATGTGACAAGTTCTCTCCTGCTCAAACACCTAAGGCTTCACAGCCTCCACTGCCCTCCAGGGAAGAAAAAAAATGGCATATCCCCCCCACAAAAGATGGGGCACTCACTTTGGCAGGAAGAATCATCCTGAAGCAGGACAGTTTCCTCTCCAACAGATGCTGATGGGTAGCTTGAATGAACATGGGTGACCTGCTGGGTACTTTTGGTCCCACCATCCTTTTAGCACCGTGGACCTCCTAAATTGGAGCTCTGTCCCCTCGTACAGGCAGCCTCCTAAGAGGATGGTGAACTTGTTTGCCTCTATCTTCCTCTCCCACCACCATAACTGGGCAGACACACAGTCCATGCTACAAACTTTGCTGACTCTGGACAAGCAGAGAATGGTTTTCAGAAAAGCCAGGGAGGAGGCTGACCATCTCCACCAACAGGACAGAGAATCCCCAGAGCCAGAGATGGTTGTCCCAGTGGTAGATCCCAATTGGGACCCCAACAATGGGGGAATGGCGCTGTCAGAGCTCTATACAAAATGTTTACTGGTAGGACTGCAGCAGGGAGTCCCCAAACAAACAAAAAAATTCAATAAATTCTTACAGCTCGAATAGAGAGCTAATGAGGATCCCTAGGAGTTCCTTGAAAGAATTATCCAGACATATATTGACCACACAGATATAAATCCAGAAGCCCCAGAAAACACTCTTCTGATCACTATGTCATGCATTACGCATAGTATCCTAGACATAAGAAGAAAGTTAACAAAGTTGGACGTTGTCACAGAGATGAGTCCATCCCAGTTAGTAGACTTGGCATTTCGGGTTTATAACAACAGAGAGGACAGGAGACCGAAGCCTGTGACTGTTTTTGTACAAAAGGAGCACAGGACAGGGTTTCAGGGAAACAGTAACAGAATGGAGAGAGGACCCAAGAGAAGTGGACCCATGAGAATTGAACCCCTAGGGAGAAATCAGTGTGCTCACTGCAGGGCAGAGGGACATTGGAAGTACAGTTGTCCCAGATTACAGGGAAGCAGCAGACGAAATAATGACAGAGGCTGGAAGGAAGCCAGATGACACCACAACATGATGATTCACGCAGGGGTTACAGGAGGGAATATTGACGGAGTACACAGAACCCAGAACCATGGAGAGAGGAAAGGAGACAAATGGTAGTACATAGAGAAGGTTCAGATGAAGAATAGGGGTGTCCAGAGGCTCCACTTGATCTAATGAAGCCCATTAGAAAACCCCCCTCAGAGCATTTCAAGCAGCTCTGTTAGACAATCCTAATGTGAAACTGCAGGTTTCCAATTCCCTAAATCCTGCTACACTGCTCCCAAGCAATGCAGACGGACCTGAGGATGCCACTTCAATCCAGAACTGTTTAGAAACCATTGACACAGTGTATGCCAGCTGACCAGATCTAACTGATCAGCATCTGCAAGTTCCAGAGTGGGAACTATTTACAGATGGCAGCAGCTTCATGGAGAAAGGCCGTCGTTATGCGGGATACGCAGTGGTGACGCTCCAGAACACCATAGAAGTCAAGGCTCCAGGTACATCAGCACAGAAAGCCAAATTAATAGCCCTGACCCGTGCCTTGGAACTCTCAAAAGGTAAAAGAGTCAATATATTTACTGACTCAAAGTACTCTTTCATGATCTCCACATGTACAGGGCCATTTGGAAGGTGCGAGAACTCCTTACCACCAGTAACAAGGATGTCAAACACCCATTAGAAATCCTGGCCTTGCTAAAGGCAGTAGCTCTACCATAGCTGTTGCCATGATTCATTGTCCTGGCCACCAAAGGGTGGGTCTGACATGGCAAAGGGCAACAGGGCAGCTGATTGGGTGGCTAAGGTCGCTGCCCGTTCTGCTCTCCAGGGTGCACTCATCCCTCTTGTGGACCTGACTCAGTATGCTCCTGAATACACCGAGTGGGATGAGGAGAGAGCTCGTGCATGGGGATTCACTGAGTTTGACCCCAGCTCCACTTGGAGAGTAAACTCCCACAGGATGATGCTCCTCCCGGAGGCCCTGGTATATCCGGTGTTAAAACATCTTCACGAGGGATCTCACTATGGGAGAGATGCCTTATTAGAAACAGTGCGCCCATATTTGAAGGGCACATATTTACATAAAATAGCACAATGGATCACCTGAGGTTGTCAAATATGTGCCAGAAATAACCCCAAAACTGACTCACACCTTAAAGCCATTGGGGTTCAATATCAGGGCAGGCCCCTTTTGAGGACTGGCAAGTGGACTTTACACAAATGCCTAGAACAACAGGCAGTTTCAAATACCTACTGTTTTTTGTGGGCACATTCTCAGGATGGGTGGAAGCATTTACCACCAAGACAGAAAAAGCTTCTGAGGTCGCAAAACAGCTGCTGAAGGAGATAATCCCTCGCTTTGGGTTGCCGGACTCCATCCAGAGTGATGATGGACTGGCATTCATGTCTAACGTCACTCATGCAGTAAGCAGTGCATTACAGATCAACTGGAAATTGCCTGCTGCATGGAGACCACAGTCTTCTGGACAAACTGCACCCCAGCATCCCTACATTTGATCTTCATCACCATGGAAATGGTGGCAAAAATTGAAAGGGGGGAATAGTTAGGGGGAAAGGATGTCCTGAGCAAACTCCATACAAGCTTTGTGGACTCCACTCCCATTCCAGACCAAAGTCATCAAGACATTGGGAATGCCAAATCCCTTCATCACCTCAGGGGGCATTGCTGGGACCTGAGGGTGGAGTTAAGCTGGTATAAAACCAGACACGTGGGCCTTGGGTCACTCTCTTGGCCTCACGACTCTTGGCTTTTCGCCAGCTCTCAGCGTGCCATTGGGATTCCAGCTCAGTGGAACTGGCAGGATTCATTCACGAATTTATCTCCCTGTTTTTTTCCCTGAGATATTCATTTCCCTTTCTTTTGTAAATAAACTCCTTATTAACCTTTTGTGTGTGCGTGCAGATGAATATTAATAAGTCCCTTTTAAGCGCATGGTTGAGGACCCACAGTCAGGCAACATATTTCGTATTGGGCTTGCCCTGTAACAAATACTCTAACTCCAAAACACACCATCATATGGCACCCAATGTGTGCTTTTTCATGACATGGGCAAGATTTCTCCAGTTTCTCTATCTTTTTACCCTCATGAGCTCTCATTCTCTGAGAGGAATTGGTGTCCTACATGGACTGAGGGGCTCAAGCCAAGGCTACTCTTTGGTGGGTCCCAAAATGTGTGGGAATGGCCTTCCAGTTGTCCTAGGCCCAACCTGGTGAATGCCTCATGCCTCTCTCTTTGCCTCACTACCTTGCTAATCTCAGTAGTGCCACCATTCCCTTTCTACTTTGGGATAAGAGCTGGCTCCTGAGTTCTGTCTTCAAACCTGGTCTCATTCTCACCACAAAAGTAGTGGGCATGGTTCAGCCATGTTAGAGGCCACTAGGGTCGGCTGCCACTTTCTAGAAGACTCCCGTTAAAGGAGAAGTTGGCGTGCACCCCAGGTTAGCTCTAGTCCTGCCAACCACAAGACAAAGGGTGCAGCAACACAGGAACTCATGATAAGCACCCACATGTCCCACCCTACGGCTCTCCATCTCTTAAGATTGTAGAAACGTGACCTGGACCTGCTTTTCACGAGCTCTCATCTACTGCTCTTCCCTAACTCAAAGCACAAACTTCCACTGCTTCCTTTTCATCGTACTTAACTCCAAGTCAACAAACTGTAAGTAGCCAGTAACCCATCCAGCCTTTTCCTTGCTCAGGTAGAGCTCCCCCTCTCGGAGCTCCCCCTCGAATCCTTGTCTTTTAAGTGCCTTCCTATGTCACCTTGTAGGGTAAAGAAAATGTCAGGCTTTTCTGCCCTCCCGCCATCAGGATAGATGATGGATCCTTGTCCTGAATGCATGCCTGATGGCGGGCACCTGGAGTAGGGTGTGGGCATAGGTAGATGGGATTCAGCTGAGTTAAGACTGTGCTTTTAAGGGCGGCGTCACGGGGACGCCAGCAGCAGCAGCAGCAGCAGCAGCAGCAGCAGCAGCAGTAGAAGCCGAAGCAGAAGCCGAAAGAGAAGCCGAGAAGCAGCAGAACGAACGCTAGAGAGCCCAGATAGAGTGAAGACTTGCTGGGGGCTGGGAGGCCTGCCAGCCTCCCAGCCCCCCAGCCAGCACCCCTGCCTGCCATATGCCTGGTGAACCCCAAATAAAAAACTTGCAAAACTACTGAGTACTCTGACTCCTCCTTTATCTGGTCTGCATGGGATCAGAAAACCTGCACAGTGGCCAGTCCTGCCCTTACACACCTGCAATTTGATAGTCTCCTTCTGCAACAAACATATAAAGCCTACAAGTAAAACTAAAAATATTAAAGTGCCTGCGAGCACTATGAGTGAAAGTGTAACAGGGTGGTCCCCAGGAAAGGGGGAGGTTCTGAGCCATAGGGCAAGTTAGAGTAATTAGGCAGTTTTAGGGACATTGCAGGTGGGGAACTCCAGAGAGTTAAGGAAGGTTTCAGAGATAAGAACAACTAGAGGAATGCAACTAATTCCTCTGGGAATAATAAACATCCCAGGACCAAGGACATTGTTACCAAATACTGGCCTCTATTTCCCTAAGCCAATAAAGGGAGGCAGAGTTTGGAGAAAAGGAGAGTGGTCTAATTTATTGAGAAATGAGGAGGGCAGCAGACTCATGTCTGGTAGACCATCGTCCTGCCCTTTGTCAGAGTGCAGGGAGATTTATGAAAGGGGGGATGGGAAGGGGTCAGCACTGAGACTGGTGTGGTGCGCCAGCCTGTTTTTCTTCAACAGCTGATGTTTGACTTTTTCTTCCTTAAAATGCAGGCGTGCTCATCTAGGAGACTGGGCCATAAGATAAATCTATCAAACAAGGCAGAAGACACAACAAATGGGGAGAGACAAACCTGTTAGAAAAGGAATGTGAAGATCCCCTGCCCAGTAGTTGTGAGGCCACCTGGGAACTAACCAATCAGGGAGAGGCCACCGGAATTTTAAGATAATGAGGGAAAGAAAGGATATATTCCTGAAGCAATATCCCATATGGCCCATTTTGGCCCCTCTCAGGTACCTTATACCTGGGAGTCTTTCTTCTTTGTCCTTTTTCCTAAAATGAACTTTTCTTTCTAAGACAAGATTTGCTTCTCTCTGCTTACTTATCTGAAAAGTCTGTGAATTCCTTTCTATGGCTTCATGAAACAAGAACTCGTGGCAAAGCGGCAGCAGCAGCTGTTACAGTAGCTGCACATGCTGGCATCAGTTCCAGGTTTCCTGCCCCAACCAAAGTAGCTGCGTCCACATCCTGAGTGGTAAAGACCGATAAAGCAGATGGTGCCGGAGCCTAAGCCTGATAAGGATGTATAAAAGGAGCAGCTACCTGAAGCAGACTCAGAAAAGTCCCAAAACTGGCTCTGAGTGAAGGACTTGCCAGAGGCTCCTCATCTGGAGTCTAGCTTGCTGCCCTCCTTGGGACTCAGACTGCTCCCCAGCCAGAACCTCTCCTCGCTCTGCTCCTCGGTTCTGCACACCGCTAACTGAACTTCACTCCCAGGCTCTGCTTCCTGCTCTCTGACAGTGGCACACACTGCCTATCAGCCCAACATCCTGCATGAACATCTGCACTGCGGGCCCTCGAGCCTAGAGACTTCCACGGCTGGAGGACTGCCACCTGGGTGAAAGGCTCAGCTAAAACATGTCGCGGTGACTGTCTTCAGTCAAAGGTACTTTGGGAACTTGGGGTTGGCTTGCCTGTATGAACTTAAGTGTGTGTATGTGACCAGGATAGGAATAAAATTCTCTTTGAGAGCCAACTTCCGACTGAAGCCTGAGCCAACTTCCGACTGAAGCCTATCTGTAACACTCGCAACACCTTCCCTTGCTATGGGGACAAGACTTCCTCTCTGTGGGCCCAATCCTTTAACTTGAGGTTCAACCCTGAATGTCCTTGTTATATCTGCCTTAACTTTAAGACTCGTGAGGGACTAAGACAACTCCAGTCAGTTAGCTAGATCTTACAGTGTCAGAGCTAGGCCTCTGGTCCTGCGTTGTAACTCATCTTAAATGCCACAGGGTTTTCTTGTTAAATGATGGAGGACAGGAATAGAAAAAAAAAAACTGAAAAAGGAGGCACAACAAGACCAGAAACCTGGCTCACACAAGGAGGTGGAGGTAGAAGAGATTAGCATAGCCATTGACACAGCCATGGAAACCAAGATCCTTAGGCGCCAAAGCCTAGGTTACAAAGCATAAGCAGGTACCAGAGCACATATCCAAAGGTAAAGATATAGAGATTGAGCCCATTGTAGAATCTACAGTTATACAAAATCAGCAACAAACTGATGGCTCATGAAGATGAGCCCCTCCCTATCAAAAGAAGATGATAAAACCTAATGCAACCCCAGGGCAGCTCTTCCTGCCTGCTTGTGTCTATGCAAGTGTACTTTACTTATCTGTCCCTTTTCCTAATATACCTGTTCTTTAAATATAACCACCATCTCTGTCTGGTGGAGAAACTCACCTGGGAAACTCGCCACGTGCTTCTGAAAGGGGAGCTCAGTGAACCAAAGGACCCCGCATTAACTCCACAAACCACATCAGTAAGATCAGCCATATATGGGCCAAATGCAAGCTATCCTTTTTAAATAGGAATTCTGCAACAGCCTTCCTTTCCACCCAGAGATGAGAGAATGGCAGGGACAGATAGTAAGTCAAGGCCTGGGGATGCTCAGGCCTAGGGGAGTTCCTCCTTAACTTAGGGACACCCATAAAAGTACTACTACTACTCCCCTGGGGGCACACCTGTGGCTGCCCCCACTGTAGTCTGTCCGTGACAGGTTCAGGCTCTTTGAGACAATCATCCGTGCTGGGAACTGCACCCTGCATTTCCACAGACTCTCCTTTGGGTTCTCTTAAAAGATCTTAACTCACTATTGTGCTTCGGTCTTCCTAGCAGACTATGTAGGATGCTTTATTGATTGAAAGAGAAGATAAAAGATCTTAGTTTATTCCCTCTCTTGTCCTCATGGTCTGTACTTAAGGTGTTCTTTTGTCTTAAGGGGACTGTTTCCCTGCCTGGTTTGTTTGTGTTGTAGAGCAACCCCGATACAAAACGGGGTGCCTGACTGTGGGTCCTCACCCGCGCGCTTAAAAGGACTTATCAATGCTCTACTGCAGGCACACGTGAAAGGTTAATAAAAGGTTTATTTACAAGGGAAGGGGAAATGAGGAAATGTACAGCTCTGGGAGAAAAGTGGGAGACAAAGTTTTAAATGAGTCCTACCCGATCTGCTGATCAGGAATCCCAAAATGGCGCTCTCAGAGTTGGCCGCCAGCCAGGAGCGGTGAAGCCAGGAGGCGAGCGATCGCGAGCCAGAGAGAGAGACCCCAAGGCCCACGTGTTTGGTTTTTATACCCAACCTGGCTGCCCAACTCCACCCTCAGGTCCCAGCCACCCTCCCTTGGTGGTGATGGGATTTGTCTTTCCCAATGTCTTGATGGCTATAGTCTGGAGTGGGGGTGGGGTCCACAAAGCCTGTATGGGATTAACTCAGGACATCATTTCCCCCTAACATTTGGACAAAAACCAAACTTGAAAACATATCTTTAAAATGGTGTGGTCTTCAGTTCTAGGTCTTCTGTAATGATTAAAATTGGATATTCTATGTAAGATTTTTTTAAAAGATTTTATTTATTTATGCATACAAGAGCTGGGGTACAGGCCAGAGATGCAGGGGGGTGAGAGGATTTAACAGAGACAGAGTGGGGAGCAGAACAGGCAGACTGACTGAAATACACTGCTGAAGGAAGCAGCGGGTGAGAGAGCAAAGGTCTGCTGAACCATGTGGGTTTCTCCCTGGCCAGCCAGGGATCAAACTCGTGCTGCAGAGGCTGCAGATTGCTTCATAGTGCAGTGCTTAACCCCTTCCACCAGCAGGGAGGCCCATATTCTATGTAGGATTTTAACTTCTATCTCATTGGAAACCTCCTTGAGATTTATCAAAAGGTGGATTGATAAAATACTATCTCTTAAAATTGGTACACATGGCCAGAATTTTAAATGCATATCAGGAGATGTTGTTTTGATACCAAACACCGGCCTCAGTTTCCCTCAGCCAATAAAAGGAAACAGAGTTTGAGGAAAAGGAAAGCAGTTTAATTTGTCGACAAATGAGGAGGGCAGCAGACTCATGTCTGAAGGACAACCATCCTGCTCTTTGGCAGACGGCAGGGTATTTATACAAAGAGGAAAAGGGGAAGATGGGCAAAGGTCTGCAAAGGGGAGGGGGGGGTCTGCAAGGAGATGGGTGGGCTCAGCTTTTTTTCTTCAATCTGGAAGACCAGGTGGAAAGGCAGGAATGGGCCACTGAGCAGGTTTTCTGATCCAGCAGACCGGGTAAAGGAGGAGTCAGAGTCTTCAATGGTTTTTGCAGGCTTTTATTGGGATTTACCCAGTACACGGCAGGCAGGGGTGCTGGGGGGCCGGGAGGCTGGCAGTCCTCCCAGCCCCCAGCAAATCCTCACTCTATCTGGGCTCACTGGCGTTCTCTGCTTCTGCTTCTTTGCTTCTCTCTCGGCTTCTACTGGCATCCCCGTGATGCTGCCCTTAAAAGCACAGTCTCAGGGAGGGGGCGGAGCAACATGGCGGCGAGGAGACGCTGCGAGTAAGATCTCCCATTAAAAAAAGTTAATAAGGAGGAAAAGTGGCAGGTCCCAGTGAGAACTGGGACACGGAAGATAAACGGACGACTCCAGCAAACTGCCCGAAAAAGAAAGTTGCCATAAGAGAGGACTAGAAGGGAGGAAAGCACAGAACCCTGCTCCCCTCTCCCACCCACAAAGTCGGCACTCTCCGACCAACAGAGAGGAGGAAAAAAAACAAACTAAAACGACCAACAAGAACAAACTACGCAGCAAGCGGGACTGTGAGTGGAAAGGAACTATTGCAGCCACCACATCCCGTGAACGGGAGCTGTGGAGAACCCTGCAGGATTCGCCACGGCAGTGAGTGAATGGCTCCGGGCGCCATTGGAGAACAAAGAGACTCTGGAGGAGACCTGCACACAGCCCCGGGCCTGCCGGTAAGCTTGCGCGGAAAAGCGGCGTGCTTGGCGCGCTTGAAAAGCAAACGCGGATCGGGATCGCAGCTGCCCAGGTCCCCGCGCCTGCGACCTAGGCTTGCGGGGAGACGCGCGGAGGTCCTCACTGGGGTGAAAGTCCCTCCCTGAGTGAGCAGGAACCAGGTGCCCAGGCACGGGAGCGGGTGCAAAAGGCGCCATTCCCGCGCCACTGAACTGGGCTACAGCCCGCATCCTGGACCTGAGGGCTTTGGAACTGAGACCCAGGGCATGAAATTCGGGGCGTGGGTTCTCCACGACGGTGGGGCACAAGGCAGACACAGCACCCCAAAGACGTTGAGGTTTACCCTACCATTCTCACTCTGTTCCCTGTCCCACGGAGTGGGGGGACGTCGAAAAGCAGCCCCCCAAGGACAATAGGAGAGATCTCTGGCGCCACCTAGCGACCAGAAAAAAAAGTCACTAACACCCCATAGAACAGGGAAATTTCTTAAGAAAAGACTTCTTGAAAAGGGCAGAAGGCTTCTGGTGGACCCAGTGGCCAGCTGGGAAGTTAGCCCACGCCAGGCCCCTTCCAACCAGCAGTCTGAGCCCACAGAGGGAGAAGGCACCCACGTCCGGGGCAGACCGGGCGCGCAGAAGAGTGTGCCTGAGACCGGATGCACAGGGACTGCGTGCCGCTTCGCCATTTTAGATCAGGGACATTTCTTCAGTAAAGACTGCCTAAAACCAGCAGAAAGCTCCCCCAGAAGCCAGAGATGGCTCCTGGAGGAGCCAGAGGGGAGCGGAGAAGTTCACCCAAGATGCCAGCCAGTCCGAGCAACACAGTGTCCCAATGCATACGACAAATTAGAAAACAGACAGTAGGGAGTAGAAGAACAACACACAACCTAACAACACCTCAGGAAAGAAGCACACCACAAAAAGAAAACCACCCCCCAGATTGCAACGACAGTAACTTGGAAGAACTTCTGAGCCTTCCAGAAAGAGAGTTTAAAATTGCCATGATTAAAAAAGTGACAGAAGTCATAAAGGAAAACAATGATCAGAAGAAGGAAATTGAGTCCCTAAAGAGGGAAAACAATGGTCAGAAGAATGAAATTGAGTCCCTAAAGAGGGAAGTAAAAGAAATGCAGGAGATCAAAGAATTAATGGAGGAGCTAAAGAACTCTGGGAAAAGTAATGAAAGCAGAATAGATGAAATGGAAGAACAAAAAAGTACTCTTGAAGACACAGAAATAAAAAGAACCAAAACAGAAAAGGAAAGAGAATTACGAAGGAAAAAGAACGAAGACAGACTTCGGGAACTATCTGACTCCATGAGGAAAGGAAATATAAGAGTTATAGGAATTCTAGAAGGAGAGGAGAGAGATGTAGAAACAGAGAAAATATTCCAGGAGATAATTGAAGAGAACTTCCCAAATGTGAAGAAGGAGCTGAAAATTGATATACAAGAAGCAAGACACCAAACTTCCACGATGAAAGGAAAAATACAGCAAGACACATAATAGTAAAGCTCCCAAGAATCCAGGACAAGGAAAAAATAATGAAGCTGACAAGAGGGAAGAAACATACCATTCAAAGGAAAACCAATCAGGCTGACATCAGACTTCTCTGAAGAAACACTACGGGCAAGGAGAGAGTGGAGGGACATAGTCAACAGACTCCAAGAAAACAGATGCCAACCAAGAATACTCTATCCCGCAAAGCTCCCCTTCCTCTGTGAAGAAAGAATAAGGACCTTCCCAGACAAACAGAAACTCTGGAATTTCATTACGACTAAACCCCCACTCCAAAAAATACTACAAGGAATCCTAAAGCCAGAACCTCAGAGGGATGAATAACAATGAAAGAAGGCCAAAAAAAGTTATTAAAAGAATAAATAAATAAAATCAAAGGAAAGACAAACACAATGGCAAATACAGATGCTAACATATCAATATTAACTCTAAATGTAAATGGAATAAACTCTTCAATAAAAAGACACAGAGTTGCAGCCTGGATTAAGAAACAAAACCCAACCTTTTGCTGTCTCCAGGAAACACATTTAGCTACAAAACATAAAAATAGGCTCAAAGTTAAAGGATGGAAAACAATCCTACAAGCGAATGGACCAAAAAAGAAAGCAGGAACAGCTATACTTATATCAGATAAAACAGATTTCAAACTCAAAAAAATAAAAAGAGACCCCAATGGTCACTACATTATGATCAAGGGGACAATACTTCAAGAAGAAATAACACTCACAACATATACGCACCAAATGAAGGAGCACCAAAATATATCAGACAACTGTTGTCCTCTCTGAAAACAGACATCAGAGAAAACACATACGTAGTGGGAGACTTCAACACACCACTATCAACAATGGATAGATCAACAAGACAAACAATAAGTAAAGAAACTAAAGCTCTAAATAAGGACCTAGAGCATTTGGGCTTAACAGACATCTATAGAACACTAAACACAAAAAAAACGGAGTACACATTTTTCTCAAGCGCACAAGGATCATTCTCCAGGATCGAACACATACTGGGGCACAAGACAAACATCAACAGATACACCAAGATTGAAATCATACCAACCATCTTTTCTGACCATGAAGGCATCAAACTAGAAATAAACCATAAAAAGAAGGCAAGGAACTATCCTACCTCATGGAGATTAAAAACCACACTACTGGAAGACCACTGGACTAACGAGGAGATCAAAGAAGAAATTAAAAAATTCTTTGAATTGAATGACAAGGAAGACACCAATATCCTAAATGTATGGGATGCAGCAAAAGCAGTAATAAGAGGAAAATATATAGCAATAGAAGCTCACATCAAATAACAAGAAAGAACTCAAAGAAACAACCTAATCTCGAAGCTCAGAGATCTAGAAAAAGAACAACAAAAAAAACCCAAAACCAATAGAAGAAAAGAAATAATAAAAACCAAAGCAAAAATAAATGAAATTGAAACTAAAAAAACAATCCAAAAGATCAATGAAACCAAGAGCTGGTTCTTTGAAAAAATCAATAAAATAGACAAACCCCTAGCCAGGCTCACAAAGGAAAAAAGGGAGAAAGCACAAATAAATAGGATCATAAATGAAAGAGGAGAAATCACAACGGACACAGCAGAAATCAAAAGAATAATCAGTAACTACTATGAACAGTTATATGGAAACAAGTTCAACAATCTAGAGGAGATGGACAAATTCCTACAACTCTACAATCACCCAAAGCTAGATAAAGAAAATATAGAACACCTAAACAGACCAATTGCATGCAGCGAAATTGAAATGGTAATCAAAAACCTCCCCAAAAACAAAAGCCCAGGACCTGATGGATTTACAAATGAATTCTACCAAACATTCAGAGATGAATTAGCGCCTATCCTTCACAAACTCTTCCAAAAAATTGAGAAGGAAGGGACAATACCAAACACGTTCTATGAAGCCAACATTACACTAATACCAAAACCGAATAAGGACAACACAAAAAAGGAAAACTACAGGCCAATCCCCCTAATGAACACCGATGCAAAAATCCTCAATAAAATTTTAGCTATCAGAATCCAACAATGTATCCATAAAATAATTCACCACGACCAAGTAGGATTCATTCCAGGGACACAAGGATGGTTCAACATCCAAAAATCAATCGACGTTATCCAACACATCAACAAAAAGAAATATAAAAACCATATGATAATATCAATAGATGCTGAGAAAGCTTTCGACAAAGTGCAACACCCATTCAAGATAAAAGCCCTTGAAATTCTTGGGATACAAGGAACATACCTCAACATCATAAAGGCCATCTATGACAAGCCAACAGGCAGTATCATTCTCAATGGTGAAAAGCTGAAAGCAATTCCATTAAGATCTGGAACAAGACAAGGATGTCCACTCTCACCACTGCTTTTCAATATAATACTGGAAGTCCTAGCCAGAGCAATAAGACAAGAGAAAGACATCCAAGGAATCCAAATAGGAAAAGAAGAAGTCAAACTATCACTATTTGCAGATGATATGATTATATACATAGAGAACCCCAAAAACTCCACAGAAAAACTAATTCAACTCATCAATCAGTTCAGTGAAGTGGCAGGATACAAAATAAACATGCAAAAGTCAGTATCCTTCTTATACACAAACAATAAATCTGAAGAAGAAGACATCAAAAAAAATCCCTTTTATTATCAAAACAAAAAAATCAAATATTTGGGAATAAATCTAACAAAAGATGTAAAGGACCTATACAAAGAAAACTATAAAACACTGTTAAAAGAAATAGAAGAAAACACAAAGAAATGGAAAGACATCCCCCGCTTATGGATTGGAAGAATAAACATTATTAAAATGGCCATCCTACCAAACGCAATATACAGATTTAATGCTATTCCAATCAAAATTTCAATGTCATTCTTCAAAGAAATAGAACAATTATTGATGAAATTCATATGGAGCCACCAAAAACCCCGAATAGCCAAAGCTCTCCTGAAAAAAAAAAGAAGGGAATGGAGGCATCACACTCCCAGTCTTCAAACTATACTACAAAGCCATAATCATCAAAACTGCATGGTATTGGAACAAGAACAGACACACAGACCAATGGAATCGAATGGAAAATCCAGAAATAAACCCACAGATTTATAGTCAACTTATATTTGACAAAGGAGCAAAGAATATGCATTGGAGCAAAGAAAGTTTGTTCAATAAATGGTGCTGGGAAAACTGGGTTGCTACATGCAAAAGAATGAAGCTTGACCACTACCTCACACCATACACAAAAACCAAC
This sequence comes from Talpa occidentalis, assembly GCF_014898055.3. Classification (NCBI taxonomy): domain Eukaryota; kingdom Metazoa; phylum Chordata; class Mammalia; order Eulipotyphla; family Talpidae; genus Talpa; species Talpa occidentalis. The sequence continues at coordinate 35,615,864 of NW_023602073.1, forward strand.
TCGAAATGGATTAAAGAACTAGACATAAGACCTGAAACCATAAAATACATAGAAGGAAATATAGGGGAAACACTATGTGATATGCAAAACACTACATGATATGCACATCAAAGACATCTTTACAGACACATCACCCAATGCAGTGATAGTGAAGGCAAAGATAAACAGCTGGGACTACATCAAATTAAAGAGCTTCTGCACAGCAAAAGAGACAATAACCAAAATAAAGAGACACCCCACCAACTGGGAGAACATATTTGCACACAACACTAATGATAAAGGACTGATCACAAAAATCTACAAAGAGCTGATGAGACTCAACAACAACAAAGAAAATAATCCTGTCAAAAAATGGGCAGGAGAGCTAAAAAGAAACTTCTCTGAAGAGGAAATGCAAATGGCCAACAGGCATATGAAAAAATGTTCAACATCACTTGTAATCAGGGAAATGCAAATCAAAACTACCATGAGATACCATCTTACACCCGTGAGAATGGCACATATTAAAAAAACTAGCAACAACAAATGTTGGCAAGGATGTGGAGAAAAAGGAACTCTCCTGCACTGTTGGTGGGACTGCAAACTGGTCCAACCACTATGGAGAGCTGTGTGGAGATTCCTTGACCTACTAAATATAGAGCTTCCATATGATCCAGCAATTCCACTCCTAGGTATTTACCCAAAGGACACAGAAACATCAATTCCAAAGAGCACCTGCACCTCTATGTTTATAGCAGCACTGTTTACAATAGCTAAGCTTTGGAAACAACCCAAATGCCCCAAAATAGATGACTGGATCAAGAAGATGTGGTACATATACACCATGGAATATTACTCAGCATTCAAAAAAGATAAACACATGCAATTTGCAGCAACAAGTATGGCGCGGAAGGGATCATGCTCAGCGAAATAAGCCAGAAAGAAAAAGAAAAATACCGGATGGTCTCACTCATAGCAGGAATCTAGAAAACTTAAATAAGGGACCAGGAAAATGAATAACTATAAGAAAGTGAAAATCAAAATCAACAAACAACTATGAACCAGAGACACTCTATGAGGGGTGGGGTGCGGGGAGGGGAAGGATTGGGGTCAAAATAAGGGGGTTGCAATTGTATGGGGAACATAAAAATAAAAATTATTTTTAAAAAAGTGTATCAAAAACACAATAAATGGGTGTATCAAACTAAAACCTGAGTTATTTTAAAATTAGGTTAAGGTGTTCTAATCCTCTCCTGAGATTTAAAAAGAAATTTTTTTCTGATCTTAGAAAACTAAAGTAAATTCTGTTTACTTCCTCTGTAAAGCTAAAGAGCCACTATTAAAAATTCAAACTTAAGGTGTGTTTAATTTAAAGGAGTTGCTAAATAACCAAGATTAAGTGAATAACAGGCTTACTAGTGTCTTCACAAATACTGGTAAAATAACTATCTCTTAAAATTGATATACATGGCCATGATTTTAAATGCAAATCATGAGATTGTTAGGGGGCAAGGAAGTCCTGAGCAAATCCCATACAGGCTTTGTGGACTCCACCCCCCACTCCAGACCAAAACCATCAGGACGTTGGGAAAGACAAATCCCATCACCACCAAAGGGAAAGTTGCTGGAACCTGAGGGTGGAGTTAAGCAGCCAGGTTTGGTATAAAAACCAGACACTTGGGCCTTGGGGGTTCCCTTTTGACTCTCCGCCAGCTCGCGGCTTGCGGCCAGCTCTCAGAGTGTCATTGGGTTTCCAGGTCGGTGGATCGGGTAGGACGCATTTAAGACTTTATTTCCCTATTTTCTCCCTGAGTTGTACATTTCCTCATTTCCCTTTCCATTGTAAATAAACCTTTTATTAACCTTTTGTGTGTGCTTGCAGTGGAGTATTAATAAGTCCCTTTTAAGCACGTGGGTGAGGACCCACAGCCAGGCAACCCATTTTATATAGGGGCTGTTCTGTAACATTCTGACAGGAGTCATGTACTCATGTCGTCTTGTTGTAGAGCAACCCCGATACAAAATGGGGTGCCTGACTGTGGGTCCTCACCCGCGCGCCTAAAAGGACTTATCAATGCTCTACTGCAGGCACACGCAAAAGGTTAATAAAAGGTTTATTTACAAGGGAAGGGGAAATGAGGAAATGTACAGCTCAGGGAGAAAAGTGGGAGACAGTTTTAAATGAGTCCTACCCGATCCACCGATCTGGAATCCCAAATGGCGCTCTGAGAGCTGGCTGCAAGCCAGAAGCCCTGAAGCCAGGAGGCGAGTGATAGCGAGCCACCCCAAGGCCCACGTGTTTGGTTTTTATACCCAACCTGGCTGCTTAACTCCACCCTCAGGTCCCAGCCACCTTCCCTTTGGTGTGATGGGATTTGTCTTTCCCAATGTCTTGATGGCTTTAGTCTGGACTGGGAGTGGAGTCCACAAAGCCTGTATGGGATTAGCTCAGGACATCCTTTCCCCCTAACAGACTGACAAAGGTTCGGGCATAGGGCAGATTCCTGAAGTCAGGAATCTTATTAGCTGACTCCTGCTAGATTCTTCTCACATGTTAAGGGTGGCTTCTACTGAATATGGGAATTGTTAAAATACGCATTTAGAAGTAAAACTGCAAATGTTGCATGACCAAATACTAAATAACTAATTTGGGGACTATGGCACTGCATGATATAAATAGTACATTTTGAAACAATTAGTATTTTTCTGCTTGAAGGCAGTGATTCAGAATTCGGTTTCATTGTAACAAGTGATATGCCACACTTAAAATCTTCTGGGAACTAAGGGCTATAAACATTCCCCCCGGAGTGTTTGATGTAGAATTGTGGTCTTTTAAGACAGAGACCATCTGGAAAGGAGTTCTAAAGTTAGGGATAGCAGTTAAAGTTAGAAACAGTAGTTAATTGACAAAATAATGAGGGAAGTAACAGGTGAAAATATAGCCTTGAGAAAGTAAAAAGAGTTTCCCTTTTCCCTTCTTTTCTTTTGAAGCTTTGGGTTAGATAAAGATTAGTGCAACTTATGCGGCACCGGGATTCTTTGGGTTTTTTAAATTTTTTACTACTTTTGTTATAGAGCAGCCCCGATATTGAACGGGTTCCTGGCTGTGGGTCCTCACCCGCGCACTTAAAAGGGACTTATTAATACTCCACTACAGACACACACAAAAGGTTAATAAAAGGTTTATTTACAAGGGAAAAGAAAATAAGGAAAATGTACAACTCAGGGAGAAAATAGGGAAATAAAGTCTTTAATAAGTTCTACCCGATCCGACGATCTGGAAACCCAAAGTCACTCTCAGAGCTGGCCAGAAGCTGCTAGCTGGTGGAGAGCCAAAATGGGGGACCCCCCAAAGCCCACGTGTCTGCCTTTTATATCCACCTGGCTGCTTAACCCCACCCTCAGGTCCCAGCCACCTTCCCTTTGGTGGGGATGGGATTTGGAGTTCCCAGTGTCTTTGGCTTTGGTCTGGTGTGGGGGTGGAGTCCACAAAGCCTGTATGGAATTAGCTTTAGGACATCCTTTTCCCCCTAACACTTTTATTAAATTAGAATAGATTAATTATAGGAATAAGAAGTTTTTTTGATTTTAGCAGTAATTGATTACCAATCTATAAGGTGATTATGTTTTTTTAATGTTTAAGATTTAGGAATGTTATATAGTTTGATTTATTAATAATTTATCAGTTATAAAGGAATATAAGTTTTTTGTTTTGCTGTTTTTTACCATTAACAGAATGATTACTGGGCAGTGGAAAATAAACGATTGTTAGTGGACATTTTTTATGGTAATTGTATTTACCTTTAGAACTAAGTGAAATGGCTATTATCACCTCAGTAAGGGGTCAAAGGTCCCCAGGCTGGTTTGGCTGGTTTTGAAAAAAATGCCTCTGTTGTTAGCCTTTCTTTTTTTTTTTTTTTTTTTTTTTTTTTTACCTGAAAGCACTTGCTTATGAACTCCCACAGCTTGCTTGCTCAAGATGTATAAATAAAGAACTGCTAAGACCCTCAGGAGGAGATACTTGCACAAAACATTGTATATGTGTCTACCTCATTCTACAACTGCACGACGCCATCCCATCCTTCAAGAACCCCTGACACCCAGTTTGTCAGAGCTGGCCTCTGGCAGTATTCAAATAATAATCATTAAAAAAGGGTAATAAATCTGGTTTGCTTTCCAGTGTCTAAACCTAGACATTTCTTAACCAAGATCTCTTCCAGGAACAGAAATCAGCTTATCTCTTTAAAAGAAACTTTTGTTTTTTCTCAAAAAAAGAGTCTTAACTTTCTTCCCCCTAGTCCTAGCCAAAATCCAGATGACATCTACAGCCAAGTGGACAAACTACTCAGTTGTACTGAGTCACATTAAGTCTCTGATTTGTCTTGCTTTTGTAACAGGGTGGTCCCCAGGAAAGGGAAAGTTTTCCCTGCCCCACCCAAGGGAGGGTGGAGCTGAGCAGGAAGAGAAGAAGCTGCAGAAGAGACTGAGGAAGGAAGGAAGCAGGATGGAGCCAGGAGACCTGGAGGAGGCGCATGGAGCCTAGAGACACGTGAAGAAACTGCGCTTGTCTTTTGGTCTTGGGCTGGGGTGAGACCCATGGGGAGGTGACAATGGCAGCTTTTATCTTGATGTTGATTTTGCTCTTTTCCTTCCGGGATTGTCTGGTTGTTTCTGGCCCTTTTCTGTGGGTCCCCACTGGAAGATGCTTTAGACTTGTGGCAGGCTTTGGGGCCTTGTTCTGGGCTGATCCCATATGGATGGAGTTTTACCCACGAGGGGATGGGTAACTTTGGGTGCTTCATTTAGAAACTAGATTCTTTGCCTTTCCTGTGTTGTTTCCTAATTAAAGTTCCTTCCCATTAAAGTCTCATATGTTTTGTTTTGATGCGGCAGATGGCAGAACCCATTTAGATCAGGCAGGTTTGCGGGGTTTTGGGCTGCCCCTCTCCCTGTCCTATAACACTTTTACCATCCTGTCTAATGCGTTTTTGATTATTTGCCAGCTTGGAAAAAACTTGGTGTGTGTAATTGTTGCATTAACAGCCTGCAATTTGAAATTCCAGTCCTGACAAAAAAACCTACAACTGTTAACTCAATCTTAAATTTGTCCTTTTCATCATTATCTGCCAAAAAACTAATGATAACTTGTTAAATATCTAAAATAACTTTCCTTATTGTAAGGAAACAACTTTCATGTCTGCTTTTTGCTCCTTGTAAGAAAGACAAAACAAAGTGTTAAATGTCTAAAACTATTGAAAAAATTCATGTGCTTAAATGACTTGTTACTTAATTTACTAACTTTAACAAAGACTGTTTAAGGGCCTCCCAGGTGGCGCAGCGGTTGAGCGCTGGGTTGCGAAGCTGCCCGCAGCCTCTGCGGCGCCGGTTCGATCCCCGGCTGCTCCCCGGCCACTGGAGGAGGGTCCCACATGGCGCGCAGACCTCTCCTGCCGCCCGCTGCTCCCCTCAGCAGTGTACTTCGGTCCTTCTGCCTGCTCTGCTCCCCTCTCTGGCTCTGGTGAATTCTCTCACCCTCCCGCGCTTCTGACTGTACCCAGTGCATGTATAAACAAAACAAACAAACAAATAAATAAAATAAAAACAAAACAAAAAAAAAAAAAAAAAGACTGTTTAAGTAATCTGTAGGGTAAGGTAAAAGGTATCAGGCTTTTCTGCCCTTCCGCCATCAGGATAGATGAGGGAGCCCCGTGATCCTGGGTGCATACCTGATGGCGGGCACCTGAAGTGGGTACACCTGCGCTAAGAGACTGGCACTATAAGGGTGGTGCAGCAGAGTGCGGTGTGGTGGTAGTGCGGTGTTAAGGGTGGAGGAGTGGAGTGTACGAAGGAGTGTTGGAGCGACTACAAACAATGGCGAAGAGCATGTGGCTGCTAGAACCGTTCATAAACCTGCTCGGAATGGGTTGGTTGCCATACAACTGGCATAGACAGCAGGACGGTTCGAGGCAGGACGGCTCTACGCAGACGAAACCCTTTGAAATCTGGGAGAGGGATCCCCAGATGGCCGGCCACGAGCAGATGGTACCCGGTGGCCGACCTCCTCACCCAGTGGGCACCTCCCCAGGAATGGCCAGAGGTAGATGGATCCCCGGGGCGGTTGGAACAGGCCCTGTATGAAATAGAAGAAACCCTGAGTGGATGCAGTGCCCGCGAGGCGGCAGGAGCCGTGGGATGGGTGTTTCTCACGGCTCTGCGAGAGTCCAGGCAGAAAGAGCAATCTAGGATCCAGCAAGTACTGGATGAGATGTGAGAAGAGATGCGAGAAGAGATGCGAGAAGAGATGCGGATACAGCAACAACATTTGAGAATTCTGGAGGAAGAAGTTCGGAGAAACCGACCCACCCCTCCTGAGATGCCAGACTCCGTCTCAGGAAGGAAGGAGAGGGAGGCTGGCCCTTTGCCCGAATCACAGCCGGTGATGGCAAACCAGCCTGTGACTCCAGAGATGCCAGACCCCTGCTCAGGACAGGAGGAGAGGGAGGCTGAACCGTTGCCTGAGTCCCAACCGTCCCAACCGGCCGTGGCAAACCAACCTGCAAACCCGGAGATGCAAGACTCCTCTGGCGAGGAGGAGGAGGCTGGTCCCATGCTCCGGGCCTGCCCGGTGGTGACTCAGAAAATGAAGAGGCAGCCACCCATGGCCCCAGGGGGTCTGGCTGCTGGACCACCACAGATGACGGAATTTACTACCTACCGACCTTACACCCAGGCGGAACTGGTGGACTTGGGCAAACAGTTCCGCCAGAAACCAGGGGAACCCTTGGCAGCCTGGCTGCTACGTTTATGGGACCTGGGGGTGGATGGGATTATTTGCACGGCTCAAGAGATGGAGAGACTGGCCTCCGTGACTTCACACCCATCCTTGCGACAGAGGCTGCAGAACAGCCGGCAGTATGGCCAGGGCGAACACACCCTCCTGGAGTGGATAATGGCTGCCATACAGACAGTATGGGCTGATGCGGGAGACGTGCTGGACACAGTAAGCGGATGGCAGACGTATGCCGAGCTGGTGCAGGTCCTTCGGGAATTGGGGATGCGGCAGGCCATGTTTAATGTGAATACGCGTGGTCCTGACGACGAGCGTTTCACAGCAGGGATGAGAGACTTGGTATTAAAGAATGCCCCCTCATCTACATTTGGATCTCTCATGGCAGTACTAGCACCATATGTGGGATGTCAGATACATGACGTCACCACAATGATAGCCAGCTTGGGAGAAGTTGAGAGCCGGCACTCTCAGAAAGGAATACGGGTAGTTTCAGAAAGGTCAAAAGGAATGCCAAGGAGGGCAAGGAGGCCTCTTGGCATCACAGAACCTATAAAAGTCACCCGTAAACAAATGTGGATGGATTTAATAAGAGCAGGTGTAGATGGCACTAAAATAGACGCGCAGCCCAATGCATATTTATTGGAATTATGGCAGCAGCTGCGAGAAGACCAGAGGTTCACGCCCATGAGAAGGACTGCTGCTCAGGGGGAGCCTGGAAGCCCCAGGCCTCAGGCGCGCGCCCTGCGCCTGGAAGATCACTTGCTGCCAGCCCCGTCCTCGGGTGATGGCCTGATATCCTTTGAATAGGGTGAGGGCCAAGGAACCCGTCCACAGGGGACGGGCGGGGACCAGAGGCCACATGTGGAGCTTGCCATCCACTGGTCCCCGACTAACGTACAAAGGGTTTTAGCGCTAGTAGACACAGGAGCAGAATGTACTCTGCTCTATGGAAATCCAGAAAGATTTCATGGGTCTACTTGTTGTATTGATGGCTATGGAGGCCAGAGTGCCAAGGTGACAGCAGTAAAACTATCTCTGGGGATTGGGCGATCACCCCCGAAAGAGTATAAAGTACATGTATCGCCCATCCCGGAGTACATCCTGGGGGTGGATGTACTACGTGGCTTATGGCTAGAAACCACAGCCGGAGAGTTTCGCCTTAGAGTGCGTGTGGTAAAGGCAGTGATAAGAGGACACGCTAAGCATCCGCCCCTACAACTGCCAGTCCCTAGGCGAGTGACTCATACCAAGCAATATCGGTTGCCCGGAGGCTACAAAGAAATTACAGGCACGATATCAGAGCTGGAGAAAGTGGGCATTGTGCGTTCTGCCCACAGCCCCTACAATTCACCAGTGTGGCCGGTGAAGAAGCCCGATGGCTCTTGGCGCATGACGGTAGATTATCGTGAATTGAATAAGGTAGTTCCCCCCTTGCATGCTGCAGTGCTTTCAGTGGCAGATTTGATGGATCGTCTGAGCCACGAGCTGGGAATGTACCATTTTTGTAGCCGATCTGGCAAATGCTTTTTTTTCAATAGATATAGTCCCAGGAAGTCAAGACCAATTCGCCTTCACCTGGGAAGGCCGGCAGTGGACATTCACTGTTGCTGCCACAGGGATACCTGCACAGCCCTACTCTGTGTCACGGGCTGGTGGCAGCAGATTTGGCCCGGTGGGAAAGGCCATCTTCAGTGCGTTTATACCATTATATTGATGATATTTTATTGACAAGTGACTCTCTTACAGATCTGGAAAAGGCAGTACCTTTCTTTTTAACACACCTGAAAACATGCGGCTAGGCAATCAACGAAAGCAAACTGCAGGGGCCTGGACTGTCAGTTAAGTTCCTGGGAGTTGTCTGGTCGGGTAAGACAAAGGTTATCCCTAAAGCTGTGATAGATAAAGTTCAAGCTTACCCCACTCCAACCACAGTGAAGCAGCTGCAAGCCTTTCTGGGTCTGCTGGGTTACTGGAGGGCGTTTATACCTCACATGGCCCAGCTCTTACCACCCTTGTATATGTTAATATGTAAGGGAGCCAGGTGGGATTGGTCAGTTAAGGCAGATACAGCATTTGCCACGGCCAAACGAACTATAAAGACTGCTCAAGCCTTGCATGTTTTTGACCCAGCCCGACCCTGTGAACTTGATGTGCATGTTACTCAGGAAGGGTTCGGGTGGGGACTCTGGCAGAAATCAGAGAGGCTACGACAGCCTATTGGGTTCTGGTCCCAACTCTGGAAGGGGGCTGAGGTTAGGTACTCCTTAATTGAGAAACAGCTAGCTGCGGTATATGCAGCCTTACTAGCCACAGAAAGTATAACTGCCACAGCCCCTGTCTTAGTGAGAACCACTTACCCAATAGCTGGATGGGTACGGGACTAGACAACAAAGCCCCATAGTGGCACTGCTCAAACGCCCACTTTGGCGAAGTGGGGGGCATACTTAGAACAGCGCTGCACCCTGTCAACTAGCCCCTTAAGGGTGGAGTTGCAGGAGGTTCTTGGTCCTGTGACATATATTAGTATGGAACCAAATTCAGAAGCCTGTATAGAAGCCGAACCTGAAGCTAGTCCCTACAAGGAGGGTCGAGCACCGATTCCAGCAGAGGCCTGGTATACGGACGGCTCCAGCCGGGGCCAGCCAGCCTCTTGGACAGCGGTGGCTGTACACTCAGAAACAGACACTATTTGGTTCGAAACCGGGACGGGACAGAGCAGCCAATGGGCTGAACTGCGAGCAGTATGGCTGGTGGTGGCCCATGAGCCTTCCCCTCTAGTAATCTGTACTGACAGTTGGGCTGTGTACAGGGGTCTGACACTGTGGATTTCCACATGGAATTTAAATGACTGGACAGTTATGCATCGGCCATTGTGGGGCCAGGCCCTATGGAAAGATCTATGGGATCTGGGGCATCAGAAGCAGGAGACTGTTTATCATGTTACAGGACATGCCCCATTAGCCTCACCAGGCAACGATGAGGCAGATACCCTAGCCCGGGTTCGATGGCTTGAAACTGCTCCAGGGCAGGATGTTGCACAGTGGCTACACAGACGCTTGCTCCACGCAGGACAGAAGACAATGTGGGCCACTGTGTGTGCCTGGGGTCTACCTGTAACTTTAAAAGAAATCCAGACTGCATGTGAAACATGTGTAGTATGTTCTAGGACTTACCCCCGGAGAACTTTTGCATCTACAGGCCAGGTGTTGTGGGGGCTGGTACCCCTGACACGCTGGCAGATTGACATCATTGGACCACTACCTCGCTCCGATGGACAACAATATGCTGTCACCTGTGTGGACACTGCTACCGGGTTATTGGCAGCTTACCCTGCTCCACATGAGGACCAAAAGGCAGTTTTGGCAGCACTGGCACGCCTATGTGCTGCATATGGACGTCCGCTGGTAGTGGAGAGCGATCAAGGGACTCATTTTACAGGAGCCCGGGTGCAGCAGTGGGCCAAGAACATGGGTGTTGAATGGAAGTTTCACACTCCCTATAATCCCAAAGCTGCAGGGATTATAGAGAGGTATAATGGCCTACTGAAGCAAGGACTAAGAGCCACTGCCCCCACTCAGATGCTGGCCGGGTGGAGCCGACGTCTATGGGAGGTGTTGCAGACATTGAATGAGAGGAGCAGGAGAGGTGGCCTGGCTCCAGTGGAGGCATTGCTACATCGTGCCGCTGCTCCCATCCAATCACAAATAAAGACGTCAGACGTCTTATTAAAACCGGGACTTGGACAGCAGGGCAACATCCTATTGCCAGCCCCAACTGGAGTGGACCCAGGGCAGACCGTGGACTGGGAATGGCCCTGGACAGTGAAGGCTCCCCACATGCGGTGGGTGGCTCTGATAGCCCCTTGGGGTCGTGGCCTGGAGGCCGATTTACAGATAAAACCATGGGTGACTGCGCAGTGGCCACCACGGGTGCGTGTTACCCACCCTGGAGTGGCAGATCAGCAGGCAATCCTCAAGGGGACATTTGTAATAACTCTGTGGCCTATTATGAGCTCTCCACTCCTGCTGCATGTAGAACCCACTGATGCCTCTTCACTGGCAAAGCGAGTGTGGTACTCACGACCTGGAAGGCCACTGATGCCAGCGACAATATTGTCCTCAGATGCCAAATTAGCATGTATATTGCCCGATGGGAGGGATCTCCCATTGCTGGTACCGGTAACTTCTCTGTCTTTCCGCCCCTAGGAAAATTAAGTTTAGTCATTTTGTGATGTATTTGCTTTTGTGGTCCATGGCTGCACTGTTTATGTTTGCTTAAAAAAATTGTACATACGTGGACTATATGGCAGAAAACCCTGAGGGGGTGGACTGTAGGGTAAGGTAAAAGGTATCAGGCTTTTCTGCCCTTCCGCCATCAGGATAGATGAGGGAGCCCTGTGATCCTGGGTGCATGCCTGATGGCGGGCACCTGAAGTGGGTACACCTGCGCTAAAAGACTGATAATATAAGGGTGGCTCAGCAGAGTGCGGTGTGGTGGTAGTGCGGTGTTAAGGGTGGAGGAGTGGAGTGTACGAAGCGACTACAAACCACGGCGAAGAGCATGTGGCTGCTAAAACCGTTCATAAACCTGCTCGGAATGGGTTGGTTGCCATACATAATCTAATAATCTTGTTACTCTTACACTCTTGGGTTTGATTAACTAAAAATCTTACCAGTATTGCTAAGTCTTATCAACAAGTAGATGTACTCCAATCATTGTCACCCTGGGTATTTCATAAAAATCTGCTAATAACTGATGTTAGTTAAACTTCCAAAATATTAACATCTTTGTCTTAAAAGGACTCCTAAGAACTAAAGAGTGGTTTTTTGTGGAAAACAAATTTGGTCAATTTAAATATATTGATACCTCATAGTTAACATTGTCATCAACATAAGTATAAATAAAAATGTTCTCAGGTATGTAAAACTTCCTATTGTCTAATATATTCTAATACAGTATCATTGGACAAATCTAATTATTCTAAATATGTATGTCACAGTAGTAAACATGCTTGCTTACTAACTAGTACTCAGGGTTTAAAATACTTTAAGTCCTGCTACTCGCAGAGATTATCTACAACAATGTAAATCACTCAGACACTGGGTGAAATCAAGGGTGATTAGTGGAAGCCATTAGTAAGTTCGCAAACCTGGATCCTAATTGCAGGTTCAGGATGGGCCCAGAACAGGTTATCTATGATCCAGCAGATAGATAAGGAGGAGTTCTGGAGCCCTCAGTGGCTTTCCCAGGCTTTTATTGAGCTTTACATGTAGTGTGGCAAGCAGGTACATGGCAGGCAGTGGGGCCAGGGGGCCAGAAGGCCTCCAAGCACAGCCTCCAAGCACCCCCGCCAAGCCTTCACTCTGGGTTCCCTGGCCTTCTTTCTCTCCTGCCTCTCTCCTGTGACTCTCTCCATACTCCTCCCATTGCCCACAGAAGTAAATAAGATGTTTGCAATAACGTAACAACTGCAGGTGCCCCATCAGGCAGGGCAATCCTAATGGTGGGAGGGCAGAAAAGCCTGAAAACCATTTACCCTGCAATCCATCCCCTCAGGGTTTTCTGCCATACAATCTATATACAAGTATATACAATTTTCCCTTAACAAACACAAACACAGCAGCCTTGACCCACAAAAGAAAATACAACAGCAATTCCAGGCAGGACACCAGCCTAGTGGCAAAATACGATTATTGACACCAGCAGATTATCCACCAAATCTGCTGCTGAAGGCACTGCTCATTCAAGGGGGGAACTATCCGGCTGTGGTCTCTGCCACAAGCCACACACAGCATCCACCCCCAGGATGCACTCACTCTTGGATTGGCGATTCTTTACTTTGAGGGTATCATCTAACCCTCAGGGTTTCTGTCTGCGGTCACTCCAACACTTGGCTTTCCTAGCCACCAATGCGACACACAGGCCCCTGCACTCAGGCCAACCCCTTGCACATGCACATGGGTTGGTGTAAGGTGCAGGACAGGACACAATGCAGGTTTTCTTATTCAGCAGACTGGGTAAAGGAGGAGTCCTGGAACCCTAAGTGGCTTTTCAGGTTTTTATTGGGATTTACCCAGTACACAGCAGGCAAGGGTGCTGGGGGGCCGGGAGGCTGGCAGGCCTCCCAGCTCCCAGCAAGCCTTCACTCTATCTGGGCTCTCTGGTGGTCTCTGCTTCTCTCAGCTTCTTCTTATTCTACTTCTGTCTCAGCTTCTACTGGCGTCCCCGTGACGCCGCCCTTAAAAGCCCAGTCTTAGCCCAGGTGAATGCCATCTACCTATGCCCACACCCTATTCCAGGTGCCTGCATCAGGCATCCATCATCTATTCTGATGGCGGGAGGGCAGAAAAGCCTGACACTTTTTCTTTGCCCTACAGTCAGGGATCCGTGGATACAAGCTCTACATGCAGCCTCTTTTGGGTCCCCTCTTCGGCTGTGGGCTCCACCACAAGCCACACTCCCTCCCGCCCCCCCCCCCCAGGACGGGTTCCTCAACTTCTCACCCTTACTTAACAGTGAGCAGGGGCATCACCCACAGGTGATGTTAAGAGACTCACTGGCCTTCTTTAGCATACTTAGGCTGCTTAACAGCTGCTCAGGGCTTCCCAATCTCAGCACTAGCTTTTGCCTTTCTCAGTTGGCTTTTTACCTCTGCCTAGCTGCTGCTTTTGGCCACTGAGGCCCACTGGCCACCCCAAAATTCCCATCTTCTGGGGTGTATAAACAATACCATCCTCTCCCAGGGTCCCCAAAACAGAACATTAACCTGCCAAAGTTCCTCCACCTCTGGTGGGATTGTCAGTCCAAGTCCATCAGTCTTTTCCTGTATCAATACTGGGCGAGCTCCGATTGGTGGTCCTTCTTCCTGACGATTCTGCTGCCTCGGGGGTCCTGGGCTGGTCCTCTTGGGCCGTCTCCTCCTCCACTTGAGGTCTCGTCCCCCAGCTCCTGGATCTTGTCCACCTCCTGTGCTCCTGCTGCACCTCCAGCTCTTTCCACAGCTCCTGGACTGTGGTCACTACCTGTGCTGCCACGGCACGACCAGCATTGTCACCGGCAAACAGTCTGCTCCTCCTCAGTCCCTCCTGAGGTCTTCAGAGGACTCCATATCCGTCTGCTTCAGAACATCCAGCTGACTTACGACAATTGTAGGGGCTGGATGGGCCCAGAGCAGGTTATCTATAATGCAGCAGATGGGTAAGGAGGAGTCCTGGAGCCCTCAGTTGGCTTTCTCAGGCTTTTATTGAACTTTACATGTGGTGTGGCAAACAGGTACACGGCAGGCAGGGGTGCCCTGCCAAGCCCCCTGGCAAGTCTTCACTCTGGGTTCCCTGGCCTTCTTTCTCCCCTTCTCTCTCCTACCTCTTTTCTGGTTTTCTTAATGACTATGTCAATACTCCTCCTATGGCCTACAGAAGAAAACAGTTCGCAACAATGTAACAACTGCAGGTACCTCATAAGGCAGGGCAATTCCAATGGTGGGAGGGCAGAAAAGCCTGAAAACATTTACCCTACACTAACACAAGGTGATTCTGGGGAAACATGTTATTAGTATTCACATAAAACCCCAACACTAGCCATGGGACCCCAAACTCAGCCACACCAGCTTTTAAAAGTGGCTTTTAAAGTCTTTAATAATAGGAATGAAAGTGAAGGGTTAAAAATGGAAAAGAAGGTCGTGGTGAGGGAGTAAAGACAGGCTCTATTCACAGGCACTGCCATTGCCACACCCTGCAGACCCAGGCTCAGAAACAGAAGACTGACCTGCCTGGAAGAAAGAATTGAGGCACTTCAATGGCCCTGTGCTACAGCTGCAACAAGTCTGGACACTGGAGTACAAATTGCACACAATCCAGAAATCTACCTGGGCGGGGCCCCAGATACAACAAGGAATGCCACCAGATAAGGGATTATCCCCTTCTCTGAAGGGAGGAGGGACCAGTCCCTCAAATGCCAGCCCTTGCCTCCTGGTTGATACCTAGATTGTAACATGGTGGTGCCCAGGAAAAGGGGAAGGTCCAGGTTTCCTGCTCCACCCAAAGGAGGGTGGAGCTAAAGAGAAGAGAAGAAGCTGCAGAGACCACTGAGAAGGAAGGAAGCAGGGTGGAGCCAGAAGGAGACCTGGAGGAGGCACGTGGAACGGAGAGACACGTGAAGAAACTGCGCTTGCCTTTTGGTCATGGACTGGGTGACACAGACATGGGTGAGACCCATGGGGAGGTGACCATGGCGGTTTTTATCTTGATTTTGATTTTGCACTTTTCCTCCCAGACTTGTCTGGTTGTTTCTGACCCTTTTCTATGGGTCCCTGCTGGAAGGTGCTTTAGACTTATGGCAGGCTTTCAGGCCTTGCTCTGGGCAAATCCTATGTGGGTGGACTTTTATCCACGAGGGGAAGGGTAACTTTGGGTACTTGATTTAGAAACTATATTCTTTGCCTTTCCTGTATTGTTTCCTAATTGTATTAAAGTTCCTTTCCATTAAAGTCTCATATATATTGTGTTGATGTGGCAGATGGCAGAAACTATTTAGAGCAGGCAGCTTTGGGGGGTTTGGGGTGCCCCTCTCCCTGCCCTGTAACAGAGTGACTACTGACACCTACTGGATGACAAGTGATGGGGCCCCAGGATGTCACCAGTTCCCCAGCTGACCATCTCCTTGACTGAGCCTAGGGTAAACCTGGATGTCACAGGTAAGATATTAATTTTCTGATTGCTACGGGGATATTTTCTCTGTACTCACCCAGCACTCTGGACCCAACTTCCCCCCCTCACAAAATATAATAGGAATGGTGTAGGGTAGGTAAAAAGTATTAGGCTTTTCTGCCCTCCCGCTATTAGGATAGATGACAGAACCCCGTGGCCCTGAATGCATGCCTGATGGTGGCCACCTGGAGTAGGGTGTGGGCATGTGTAGATGGAATTCACTTGGGCTGAGAGACTGGTTTATAAGGGTGGCACAGCAAAGAGTGGTGTGGTGGTGCCGTGTTGAGGGTGGAGGAGTGCAGTAGAGTGTTCGGAGGAGTACAGTGACTACAAACAACAACAAAGAGCATGTGGCTGCTGGAACCGTTCATAAACCTACCCAGAATGGGTTGGTTGCATTACAACTGGCGTAGATGGCAGGACGGTTCAAAGCAGGACAACTCTACGCAGACGAAACCCTTTGAAACCAGGGGAGGGATTGCCTGGTGGCCGGCCATGAGCAGATGGTACTTGGTGGCTGACCTCCTCGCCCAGTGGGCACCTCCACAGGAATGACCAGAGGTAGATGGATCCCTGGGGCAGTTGGAACAGGCTCTGTATGAAATAGAAGAAACTCTGAATGGATGCAGTGCCCACAAGGCGGCAGGAGCCATGGGATGGGTGTTTCTCACAGCTCTGCGAGAGTCCAGGCAGAAAGAGCAATCTGGAATCCAGCGAGTATGGGATGAGATGCGGGAAGAGATGCGGATACTGCAACAACATTTGAGGATTCTGGAGGAAGAAGTTCGGAGAAACCAACCCACCATTCCGGAGATGCCAGACTCTAGCTCAGCAAGGAAGGAGAGGGAGGCTGGCCTTTTGCCCTAATTGTAGCCGGTGGTGGCAAACCAACCTGCGACCCCAGAGATGCCGGACTCCTCTGGAGAGGAGGAGGAGGAGGCTGGTCCCATGCGCTGGGCCCACCTGGTGGTGACTCAGACAATGAAGCGGCAGCGACCCATGGCCCCAGGAGGTCAGGCTGCTGGACCACCACAAATGACAGAATTTACTACTTATCGACCATACACCCGGGCGGAACTGGTGGACTTGGGCAAACAGTTCCACCAGAAACCAGGGGAACCCTTGGCAGCCTGACTGCTATGTTTATGGGACCTGGGCTTGGATGGAATTATTTGCATGGCACAAGAGCTGGAGAGACTGGCCTCCATGACTTTACACCCATCCTTGCGACAGAGGCTGCAGAACAGCCAACGGTATGGCCAGGGCGACCACACCTTCCTGGAATAGATAATGGCTGCCATATGGACAGTATGGGATGATGTGGGAGACATGCTGGGGACAGTAAGCGGATGGCAGACATACGCCGAGCTGGTACAGGTACTTCGGTTATTGGGAATGTGGCAGGCCATGTTGAATGTGAATATCCGTGGTCCTGACAAGCGTTTCATAGCAGGGATGAGAGACTTGGTATTAAAGAATGCCCCCTCATCCTCATTTGGATCCCTCATGGCATTTCTAGCACCCCATGAGGGACATCAGATACATGACATCACAACAATACAGCTAGCTTGAGTGAAGTGGAGAGCCGGCGCTCTCAAACTCAGAAGGGAAAACGGATAGTTGTTAAACAGTCAAAAGGAATGCCAAGGAGGGCAAGCAAGCCTCTTGGCACTACAGAACCTGTTAAAGTTACCCGTAACCAAACGTGGACAGATTTAGTGAGAGCAGTTGTAGAGCACACTACAATACATGCAAAGCCCAATGAATATTTGTTGGAATTATGGCAGCAGCTGCAAAAAGACCAGAGGTTCACGCCCATGAGAAGGACTGCTGCTTAGGGGAAGCCTGGAAGCTCCATGCCTCAGGCACGCGCCCTGTGCCTGGAAGACCACTTGCTGCCAACCTCATCCTCAGGCGATGGCCTGATCACTTTCAAATAGGGTGAGAGCCAAGGAACCCATCCACAGGGGACAGGCAGGGACTGGAGGCCCCATGTGGAGCTTGCCATCTTTCCTGACCCGCGGGATTTGTAGGCACGAAAAGAGAAGGGCTGAGGATGAAATGAGGGGCTTGAGACAACTTGACGCTAGCGCATCCTTCTTTATTTTTCCTTTTCCTTCTCTTACTTTTCCATGTCTTTCTTTTCCCTGTCTTTCTTACTTCCCTGGCCTTCTCTCTGCTCCTCTCGCAGCACTCTCCTCTCTCCTGGTTCTCTTAAATCTCTTTTCTTCTCCCTCTCTCTCCCGCGTTCTCCTCTTATATCCTGGTAGCTCCTCCCCCCGTACCTCCCAGTCTCATGTGATTTACAGGAAAAACCTGTGGTTCTCCGAAAGCTAAACGGAAAATCGAAACTTAACTCATGGCATGCATATGCATCACGGCGCATGCTCCGGATGGCTCCGGACATCTCCCCTTTTTTTCTTTTAAATGAGACACCTGGCCTGTCTTAGGTTGGCACATCCCGTGACCAGTCTTACCCGTCATTGCTAATCGGGCGCACTTGGTCCGGACCGCTGTCTTAGGTTGGTCTGGACGGGCTACGCTCCTACCCGTCTTTGGCTCACAGGTTCTCTAGGACTAAGTTGACCCATCCAGGTGCCACTGGGGAGTCCTGGTCAAGTACCATGGTGCCAAGTGCTTGGCTGACCGCAATAGCACGTTCTTTTTTTCGCTTCCGTAGCTGACGGAGAAACCATATGCCGAATGCACAAACAGCAAAAAGCCAAGAGCTAAGGCTACCACCCTGCCCCAAGCTTGCAACTCTGGGAGGAGTCCTCTAAACCAGGCAATGAGACCCTCACCCATAACAGGGGTAACACAAATGAAATGGTACAGGGGGTTACAAGGTATGTGAGCAGTTAACAAAAGTGTGTCTATCCCTTCTTACATTAGAGCTATCTGCTGATTAAGCATAAAAAGTCCATTTCGTAAATGTCCATTCATATCTTACCGTGTTGATAATGCAGAAGCAACACTGGCAGCTAAATTGTTTATAGTGTCAGCACTTGCAGCAGCTTGAGTGACAGCGACAGTGGCAGCAGCCGCGGCCACTGCTATTGAAACGGCGACAATAGCTGCAGCGATGCCAAAATCACGTCTCCTCCTAGGTAGAACAGGGGAAAGGTGTGCAGAAACATCCATGGGCATGATCAAAATAGAAGGTAGACGAACGATCACCGCCCTCTCCGCACTCCGGGCCCAGCAGGCAGAGAGGGCACAGGGCTCCGCTGAACAGTTCAACACAGTGGCATCTCCTGCATTATTGGAGAGGACAAACAGAAGGAAGGGGACAAACAGACAGCAGCAAACTCTCCGACCCATTATTCTGGACACTAACGGATTGTTCAAAGGTACTGTTTGCAGAGTCAGTGCCATTATATAATTTCACCTCACCCTGGCCCACCAGGGCAAAAGGGCGCCAGTCCAGACATGAAAGGTTATTACATACATAAATATCCTAACAAAGTCTCACATAATCATACAAACTAGCCCGAGCTTTCCAGGGTCTAATAGCTTCCTGACACCACTTATTAGCATTTTCAAAATGCAAGCTGTTTAACTATCAGTAGGGAGGCATCAGTGTTACCTAGAATTCTGCCAGCTGCAGTCATCAATTTTGCTAGGAACTCCACTTATGGTTCTGTCGGCCCTTGAATGACCTTTCTTAATTGAATGTCAGCTCCTCCTCTATCTCCTGTTGCCTTATTCCAATTGGCACTACCGACCTGATCCTGCTCCAGAAACCACTTACTAGTGATACTAAGGGTCTCTACAAATCTTTTAAGAATTTTTCTTACTAAGAGGATCCCCAAACTTTTTTAGGAGAGCTTCCAGGGAAATAACTAACCGCCCCTTGGACACTGAATTGCCCATGATCCCAGCTACCTACCCTTACTTGCCAGCTCACCATAGCTGGTCCTTCAGCGGTTCCTTTGTTCTTTTTCCCGACCCGCGGGATCCGTAGGCACCAAAAGAGAAGGGCTGAGGATGAAATGAGGGGCTTGAGACAACTTGACGCTAGCGCATCCTTCTTTATTTTTCCTTTTCCTTCTCTTACTTTTCCATGTCTTTCTTTTCCCTGTCTTTCTTACTTCCCTGGCCTTCTCTCTGCTCCTCTCGCAGCACTCTCCTCTCTCCTGGTTCTCTTAAATCTCTTTTCTTCTCCCTCTCTCTCCCGCGTTCTCCTCTTATATCCTGGTAGCTCCTCCCCCCGTACCTCCCAGTCTCATGTGATTTACAGGAAAAACCTGTGGTTCTCCGAAAGCAAAACGGTAAAGTGAAACTTAACTCATGGCACACATACGCAACACGGCGCATGCTCTGGACGGCTCCGGACAGCCATCCACTGGTCCCCAACTAAAGTGCAAAGAGTTTTGGCTTTGGTAGACACAAGGGCAGAATGTACTCTGCTCTATGGAAATCCAGGAAAATTTCAATGCTTCTTACATTGATGGCTATGGTGGCCAGAGTGTCAAGGTGACAGCAGTGAGACTATCTCTGGGGATTGGGCGATTACCCCCGAAGGAGTATAAAGTATATGTTGCACCCATCCCGGAGTACATCCTGGGGGTGGATGTACTACGTGGTTTATGACTAGAGATCACAGCCGGAGAGTTTTGCCTTAGAGTGCATGTGGTAAAGGCAGTGGTGAGAGGACACGCTAAGCATCTGCCCATACAACTGCCAGTCTCTAGGTGAGTGCTAATACCAAGCAATATGGGTTGCCCAGAGGCCACAAGGAAATTACGAGCGCAGTATCAGAAATGGAGAAAGTGGGCATTGTGTGTACTGCCCACAGCCTCTACAATTCACTGGTGTGGCCGGTGAAGCCCGATGGCTCTTGGCGCATGACAGTAGATTATCGGGAGTTAAATAAGGTAGTTCCCACCTTGCATGCTGCAGTGCCTTCAGTGGTAGACTTGGTGGATGTTCTGAGCCACAAGCTAGGCATGTATCCTTTTATAGCCGACTTGGCAAATGCTTTTTTCCCCCCATAGACATAGCTCCAGAGAGTCAAGACCAATTTGCCTTCATGTGAGAAGGCTGGCAATGGACATTTACTGTGCTCCCACAGGGATACGTGCACAGCCCTACTCTGTGCCATGGGCTGGTGGCAACAGATCTGGCCCGGTAGGAAAGACCATCTTCAAAGTGTTTGTATCATTACGTTGATATTTTATTGACTAGTGACTTTCTTGCAGATTTGGAAAAGGCAGTACCTCTCCTATTGACATACCTGAAAACATGTGGCTGGGCAATTAACGATTACAAACCGCAGGGGCAGTTAAGTTCTTGGGAGTTGTTTGGTCGGGTAAGACAAAGGTTATTCCTGATGCTGTAATAGATAAAGTACAAGCTTACCCCACTCCAACCACAGTGAAGCAGCTGCAAGCCTTTCTGGGGCTGCTGGGTGACTGGAGGGCATTTATACCTCACATGGCCCAGCTCCTACGACCCTTGTATATGTTGATATGTAAGGGAGCCAGGTGGGATTGGTCAGCTGAGGCAGACACAGCATTTGCCACGGCCAAATGAACTATGAAGACTGCTCAGGCCTTGCAAGTTTTTGACCCAGCCCGACCCTGTGAGCTCAATGGGCATGTTACTCAGGAAGGGTTCAGGTGGGGACTCTGGCAGAAATTGGAGAGGCTGTGACAACCTGTTGGGTTCTGTCCCAACTCTGGAAGGGAGCTGAGGTTAGGTAATCCTTAATTGAGAAACATTTAGCTGCGGTATATGCAGCCTTACTAACTACTGAAAATATAACTGCCACAGCTCCTGTCTTAGTAAGAACTATTTACCCAATGGCCGGATGGGTACAGGACTGGACAACAAAGCCCCATAGTGGTACTGTTCAAATGCCCACTTTGGCAAAGCGGGAGGCATACCACCCCCCTCCCCTACTCCTCACCCCCACCCCCCCAGGGTAGAGACTTCCTGGGGGGAGGGGTTGTAGTTGCAGGTTGTGCCCCACCCCCACCCCAGCTCTCAGCACAGTCCAGCCCCTGAATCCACCCACCTCATGGGGAGGAGAACAGGAAGTGACTTGGACTCAAAACTGCCCCAGGAGGACACACCCAGAAATGTCCTCTCCCCATTAATGCTTCCTTTTGTTCCAAGTGGAGAGGGAAAAGAGGGGAGGTACAGAGCACAGGGCAGGAGTCCCTGGACAACACTAGGGGACCCTGGACACCCTGCAGGAAGGACACTCACCCCCTCACTGCCTCTCCCAGGCCTTCAGGGCCTGTTCCTGCTGCTTTGTCAGCCCACACTGTTCCCTGTTCTGTCTTGTCAGATACTAATTGTCCTGATCCAGATGGGTTCATCATTTACTTTCCTCTTTAATGGACATATGCCTCTAATCTTTCGATTGTTTCAAGTGCCTTTGAAATAGTTCCAGGTAAATACCTAAGGTTGCTGAAAGACAATGAAGAACATAAAATGAATTGTAATTTTAAAATATAACTGCTGATGGGAAGAAGTAAACCCCTTTCTCCAACGTGCCATCCAGTGAAGTTTATGTAGACAAGGTTAAGATGAGGGGTCACAAGGAAAGGCTCTTCGATAAACGGTGCTGGGGACACTGGACAGCCACGTGCAAAAGAATGAAAAATTTTCATCTGAGACAATATCCCAGCATCCATATATTTGATCTTCATCACCATGAAAATGGTGACAAAAAGTGAAAGGGGGGAATTGTTAGGGGGAAAGGATGTCCTGAGCTAATTCCATACAGGCTTTGTGGACCCCACCCCCATTCCAGACCAAAGCCATCAAGACATTGGGAAAGACAAATCCCGTCACCACCAAAGGGAAGGTGGCTGGGACCTGAGGGTGGAGTTGAACAGCCAGATTGGATATAAAACCAAACACGTGGGCCTTGGGGGGCCCGCTGTCGCTCGCCTCCTGGCTTCAGGGCTCCTAGCTTGCAGCCAGCTCTCAGAGTGCCATTTGGGATTCCAGATCGGTGGATCGGGTAGGACGCATTTAAAACTTTGTCTCTCATTTTTCTCCCTGAGCTGTACATTTCCTCATTTCCCCTTCCCTTGTAAATAAACCTTTTATTAAACTTTCACGTGTGCTTGCAGTAGAGCATTGATAAGTCCTTTTAAGCGCATGGTCAGGCACCCCGTTTTGTATCGGGGCTGCCCTATAACAAGACCACTGTCTCCCACCTCATACAAAAATCAACTCAAAATGGATAATAGGCTGGGACTTTAAACCAGAAACCATAAAATACATTGAAGAAAACAAGGACAGAAAGCGCCATGACATACAACAACAAAAAAAAAAAATGTGCTCAGTCTTTGTAAAGTCAGCATTGAATAATTTCTCTCTCTCTTTTTTTAAAGATTTATTTTTATATAAGAACCGGGGTGCAGGACAGATGTGCGGAAAGGTGAGAGGATTCACCAGAGACAGAGTGGGGAACAGAACAGGCAGACTGACTGAAATACACTGCTGAGGGGAGCAGCGGGTGAGACAGGAGCGGTCTGCCCTGCCACTGCAGAGGCTGTGGACAGCTTCACAGCACTTTATTCAACCGCCTGCACCACCAGCGATGTCCTAATTTCTCATTTTTACAACCATTTCCTGCTTGCTGCTGTGCTTTTCTTCTGTCACCTTCTTCACATAACTGTGCCCTCTTTCCTTAAAGGAGGAATGTGCCTCCAATTCTACCCCACAATGTAAATTATTGTCCACAGTTGAAGTCAAAGAGGTGAATGTCTGTATGGTGAGCTGAGCCATTAATAAGTGGCCTTAAGATTTGAAGACATGAAAATCACCATCATAAATGGAAACTGAATGGCTCATCAACACTATCCCCTGGGCCTCAGGGATCAAACCCCTGATCCACACTTACCTGCAACCTGAGTGTAGCTTCCTCCTTGTCTTCCTGTGGGAAGAATCATCATGTGAGACAAGGGAGGAGTCAGCCCACGCAGTCTTTAAGGAATCTTCTAATCCTGGAATACTGTGACTAAAGACCCAGGTGAGGACTGGGAAAAATGAAGAAAGGAGGTGAGGGGGGACTGGACCAAATGCCCTCTGGGCAACACATGTGTGTGGAAGGTACTTCCCATTAACCAGGCAGGGCACATTTTCCCTGTGACACGAAAGCCCCCAGTGGACAAGATCCCCCACTCCCTTCCCCACCTGAGCGCTTCTTCCTCCACATCACAGCTGCAGCCACCTCAGCTCCAGTGAGCACAGCTCCAAGGAGAACCAGGCCAGCAATGATGCCCACAGTGGGGATGGAGAGCTGAGGAGGGGGCACTGGAAGGGAAGGGAGGGTGAGACCCCAGTCCTTAGTCCGACCCTTAGAAGTTCTCAGAGGGCTCTTGATTCTCCTGAGAAGAGGCTCTGTGCCCAAGTCCCCCTACTTACCCTATCTCAAGATAAGGGGCTCCAGCAGCCCCTCTTGCTGCACATGACACATGGATCTCTGCTCCTCTCCAGAAGGCACCACCACAGCCGCCCACTTCTGGAAGGTTCCATCCCCCCAAGCCTGGTCTCCACCAGCTCCGTGTCCTGGGCCAGGTCAGGGTGATGTCCGCAGGGTAGAAGCCCAGGGCCCAGCACCTCAGGGTGATGTCATGCTCAGAGATGGGGTGTTGGGTCACACATGCCCTTTGGGGCCTGAGTGGTTAGAATCGGACATTTTATGGTTTCTATTTCCTCTATGGTCACTGAAGCAGCCTCATGACCATCCTCAGAATGGATAGGAAATCATGCTTGGAGGGAGGTAGCACAAACCCCAGAAACCAGCCTGGTCTGGGAGTCCGGGATAGCAGGTGAGAGCCCAGGGTGGGATGCAGGTCTCTAAACATCTTGTTGCTGACTTGGGTGAAGAGTGATGACACAGACAGGCAGGAGTGAGATCTCCAAAAATGTTCTCTGACCAAAAACCAACATCTCGAGAGAGAAACTCATTGTTTCTATGATGGCTGCCGGCGAAAAGGGTCCTGTGCAGGGTGATTTCAGGGATGGTCTTCCCTCTTTCTCAGGAGAAACTGGATTCCTTAACTGTCCTTCAGAACCAATAGGACACTCTAGGCCAGTCTCTATACAGAGCTTGAAAACTTGAGAGACAGTTTTTTCTCTGACCAGAAGGGGGCGCTTTTCTGACCATTCAGTTTTCCCTGTGGGGTGTGAGCCTCAGGGAGGTCAAAGGCCCTGGAGCACCTCTTACCTCTGAGCTGCAGCGCCCCCTTCCCCATCTCCAGGAGACTTGGGATCCACTCCAAGTACCTGCCCTACAGGTTGTTCATTTCGTGCTTTACCCAAACTTCCTCCTCCACTATGGCAGGTGCTAAAGCCTCTGGGAATCACTGAGACCCTGACTAGGGGCAAAGGTCCCTGGGGAATGGGAGCATGACCTGGCCCTGGGCAAGCATTGTTCACTGTCCTAGCTCTGGTTGTAGCAGCCATGCAGGTCCTCCAGGAGCCATTAGGGCAGCTTTGAACCTCTGTGCCTATTGTCTTTGGTTCTGTCTCCCTGTCCAGGTCCTCCTGCCCCACCTGCTTCGCCCTGGGCTCCAGCATCTCCACACTGACCTGGAGAGTTGCTGTCAAACCGCCTGAACTGTGCGTGGTCCATGCAGCCCACTGCGATGTACCGAGGCTCCTGGAGGCTGGGCTGGGAGGTATTGATTTCTAAAAGCCTTAAAGAGTGGGAGCCTGGAAGTAGGAAGGGGTGAAAGTCGGCCTAAACCTCCTCCCTGCACTGGTCCTGAGTCCCAGGGAGATGGGACATGAGGGGAGAAAGTGTTCAGGAAGGGAGGAGGCTCGAGAGTTTGAGAAGGGGCATCAGGTGGAGAAGGAGAGGGACTCAGGGGGACAGAAGAGGGCTCTAGGGTGGGGGGGACAGAAAGGGACTAGGATTGAGAGGAACCGTGGGAGGACAGAGGGGCCTAAGGCAACAGCCTCTATCAGAGAAGACTTTTCCCTCCTGCCTGCTCTCACCAGCCCAGGTTTGGGCCAGAGCCCTGGAGAGAAGCAGCAGGAGGAGGGTTGGGGGCCCCATGACCAGCACTACTGAGGTCTGGGGAGCTTCTGACTCCAGGCTGGTGGGTGGAGACTTACCTGGGCAGGCAGTGATGCTGACT
This sequence comes from Talpa occidentalis, assembly GCF_014898055.3. Classification (NCBI taxonomy): domain Eukaryota; kingdom Metazoa; phylum Chordata; class Mammalia; order Eulipotyphla; family Talpidae; genus Talpa; species Talpa occidentalis. Next base: position 35,641,447 of record NW_023602073.1, read on the forward strand.
GGTTCTCTGGGAACCTCCAGGCACTGGGGACTGAGAACTGGGGAGGAGTCACAAGGGTCCAGGGCCCAGCACAGGTGGTGGAGACAGAAGGGAGGATAAGGGGGCAGTGGGGTATCCCCAACAGTAACCTTCCTGCCCTAGACACAGCCCTGGGGCCTGGAACTATGAGAACCAGACTAGGGCCCTGGGGCTTTGCTCTGCCCCCTCCTCTCCTCACCCAAAGCTTCCTCACCCTGTCTCTGTGACCCAGGCACTGGGTCTGCGATTCTCAGTCATTTTCCTTCCAGTAAATAAGTGAGGACACCAAGTATACTTTTGTGTATGAGATATCACTCCCCATATTTACCACACTGGGAATAAAGCTGTGTTTAATCATGTAACTATTTCATTTAGAATAATATGAATAACACAATGCATGTTGACAGAAAGTATTCTTTTTTTAATAAATTATTTTATATACTTCTTACATCATTTTTCATTTTTGCATAAAGTATGCATTTTCATTTTGGTTATATTCCCCATACAATTCCCAGCCCTTTTTCTAACCATAATCCCTCTTCTTCTCCCCCCACCCCCACTGTAGTGTGTCTCTGGTCTATAGTTGCTTGTTGATTTTGATTTTTTATTTTATTGCAATTAGTCTTTATCCTGGTCTCTTATTTAGGTTTTCTAAATTCCTGCTATGAGTGAGACCATCCGGTATTTTTCTTTTTCTTTCTGGCTTATTTCGCTGAGCATGATCCCTTCCAGCTCCATCCATGTTGCTGCAAATTGCATGAGTTTATCTTTTTTGATTGCTGAGTAATATTCCATTGTGTCTATATTCCACATCTTTTTGATCCAGTCATCTATTTTTGGCATTTGGGTTGTTCCCAAATCTTAGCTATTGTAAACAGTGCTGCTATAAACATAGGGGTGCAGGTGCCCTTTTGAATTAATGTTTCTTTGTCCTTTGGGTAAATACCTAGGAGTGGAATTGCTGGATCATATGGAAGCTCTATGTTTAGTAGGTCAAGAAACCTCCACACAGCTCTACATAGTGGTTGGATCATTTTGCACTCCCACCAGCCATGCAGGAGAGTTCCTTTTTCTCCACATCCTTGCCAACATTTGTTGTTGCTAGTTTTTTTAATATGTGCCATTCTCACTGGTGTAAGATGGTATCTCATGGTAGTTTTGATTTGCATTTCCCTGATTACAAGTGATGTTGAACATTTTTTCATATGCCTGTTGGCCATTTGCATTTCCTCTTCAGAGAAGTTTCTTTTTAGCTCTTCTGCCCATTTTTTGACTGGATTATTTTCTTCGTTTTTGTTGAGTCTCATCAGCTCTTTGTAGATTTTTTGTGATCAGTCCTTTATCATTAGTGTTGTGTGCAAAAATGTTCTCCCAGTCGGCGGGGTGTCTCTTTGTTTTGGTTATTGTCTCTTTTGCTGTGCAGAAGTTCTTTAATTTGATGTAGTCTCAGCTGTTTATCTTTGCCTTCACTATCACTGCTTTGGGTGATGTGTCTGTAAAGATGTCTTTGAGGTGCATGTCATGTAATGTTTCATCTATATTTCCTTCTATATGTTTTATGGTTTCAGGTCTTATGTCTAGTTCTTTAATCCATTTTGAATTGGATTTTGTGCATGGTGTGAGGTAGTAGTCAAGCTTCATTCTTTTGCATGTAGCGACCCAGTTTTTCCAGCACCATTTATTCAGCAAACTTTCTTTAAATGAGAAAGTAGTCTTTAAAAAAAAAAATATTTATTTATTTATACAAGCACTGGGTCCAGTCAGAAGCGCAGGAGGGTGAGAGAATTCACCAGAGCCAGAGCAGGGAGCAGAACAGGCAGAAGGACCGAAGCACACTGCTGAGGGGAGCAACAGGCAGCAGGAGAGGTCTGCGTGCCATGTGTGACCCTCGCCAGTCGGCCAGGGATCGAACCGGTGCTGCAGAGGCTGCGGGCAGCTTTGCAACCCAGCACTCAACCGCTACGCCACCAGGGAGGCCCGAGAAAGTATTCTTAACAAAAATAACATTTCTTAAAATAATCAGGCCAATGAGAAGAGTGGATCTTTTGCATTTTTTATTTTTGCAATTGTCTTTCTTGTCTGTCTCATTAGAAGACCTTTGAATTTTCTTCATATTTTCTTCTCCATTTAGTCTGTTGTTCTGGTTGAAGTCTATGAAAAAATACACACTGCCTTACTATAACTATGCAGATACTGCCTTACACAAATATGTTGAAGTAGTGTTTTCAGACAATTTGGAATATTCCACTTTGATACTACATTAAAACTGTACAGTTTTAACCTTGGTATTTTCTCCAAGGTTAATTGCAAAGTGAAACCTGAAACAATATCACTGAGTATTTCTTGTTCTGTTACATTTCCATAGTCCTCTTGTTGTAGAAATAAATTCTGGCCTTTTACCCAGGCAGAGGAAGAACAAGGGGTACTTCATAATGATGAGGTCAGAAGCTTTATTATTCATGCATGAGGTCCGAGACCTGGGTAGCCCCGTAAGTCAGAGCACCAGTTTAAAGACCAAGTTTAAAGACACAACTGTGTCCATATCTGTTACATTGATAGTGACGTTGTTTTTGTGAAGTCTGTGGGTTTGGAGTCTGGGGTCCTTGGGGTCACTCGGGGAAAGGTTTCACCAGAGCTCCCCTTTCAGCGACACATGGTGAGTTCCCCAGCGAGTTTCTCCATGAGACAAAGACACTAGTTATATTTAAAGGACAGGTTTATTAGGGAAAGGGACAGAAGAGTAAAAGACACTTGCATAGACACAAGCGGGCAGGAAGATCTGCCCCGAAAGGGACAGGTTTGCTGAGAGAGGCCTGCGTGGTTGCAGGCGGGCAGTCTTGAGGAGAGCGGCCTTCGCTGAAGGAGGTCAGTACAGAGAAGTCCAGGCATGGTGCAGGTCACGGGCAGGCAGGTAGGAAGCTGCTGTCCTGTGGAGGTAGAGGGTTGGTAAAAAGAGGCATCTGCATAGACACAGGTGGGCAGTGGGCTTGCTGCCCTGAGCCTGTGCAGAGACTGCACTGACATAGTCCTCTGCTGTTTGGGAGGGGCCGCTCCTTGTGAGCTTTAGGGTTAGTGGCTGATTTTGGATAACTAAGCAGAATCTGAAAGGGACAGCAGATTCCACAGTGGGCTCAATCTCCACATCTTTACCTGTGGATGTGTGCTCTGATACCTGCTTGGATGTTATGTAATCCAGGCACTGGTGCCTGAAGATCTTAGTTTTCACAACTGTGTAGTCTGTGCCTAAGGATCCTAGTTTCCATAACTGTGTTGACGGTTATGCTAATCTCTTCTACCCCCATCTTCTTATGAGAGCCACGTTTCTGGTCTTGTGGTGCTTCCTTTTGCAGTTTATTTATTTATTTATTTTCATTCCTGTCCTCCATCAATAGCATCGTTTTTCAGCAGGCACAACCATTTGCTGCAAAGTCCCCCAACAAGGGGGGCCAGGCAAGGGGGTGAAGATACAGGCATTTGGGGATGCCCTTTAATAGATAGGCCAGCTGGTTGACTGCCCAACCTTGTAGATAAGTGTGCTGAGGCCCTGGCCCTGCATCTTGAAAGGGAAAGAGCTGTGAGTAAGCAAACTTGTTAATTATGCCTGCATGGGAGTGTTCATTGTGTTACAGGGCAGGGAGAGGAGCACCCCAGGCCCCACAAAACTGCCTGCTCTAAATGGGCTCTGCCATCCACTGCATCAACACAAAACATGTAAGACTGTAATGGGAAGGAACTTGAATACAATTAGTAAACAATACAGAAAAGACAAAGAATATAGTTTCTAAATCAAGCACCCATGTTACCCATTCCCTTGTGGGTAAAAGACCACCTGAATGGTCTTTCGGGCCAGAGCAAGGCCCAAAAGCCTGCCACAAATCTAAAGCATCTTTTAGTGGGGACCCACAAAAAAGGATCAAAAATAACCAGACAAGATTGGGAAAAAAAATAGCAAATTCAAAATCAAGATAAAGGCTGCCATTGTCACCTCCCCACAGGTCTCTCACCCACATCAGTTTCAGGACCAAAAGGTAAACGTAGTTTCTTCACATGTCTCTCTGTTCCATGTGCCTCCTCCAGGTCTCCTTATGGCTTCATCCTGCTTCCTTCCTTCCCCAGTCTCCTCTGCAGCTTCTTCTCTTCTCTTTAGCTCCACCCTCCTTTGGGTGGGGCAAGGGAACCTGGACCTTCCCCTTTCCCTGGGCAGCACCCTGTTACAATTGCACCAAGACTGGAAATTCTGCTGGAATCTTTATTATATTCATTTGCTCAATAATATATGTTCTCATCACTCTCCTGCATATTGGTTGGGTCTTGTGCTAACGTGTGATTTTTTTTTAAAGTAATATAGTGTTCCAATAACTTATAAAGATCTTCAGTATTCATTACACTGGAATCAAATTATTTAAAAAAATTTCACTTTATTTTTCACCAAAAATCCCAAAAGTATAAGTAGTACTGGAAGTTGTCAAGTTAGTGAAAGATGGAGGAGAGCAATAGAAAAAGACTGGAAAGGAGATGACCCAAGACCAGAAATCTGGCTCACACAAGGAGCAGGGGGTAGAAGGGATTAACACAGCCATTGATACAGATCTAGAAGCCAAGATCCTTAGGCTCCAAAGCCTAGATTACAAAGCAGAAAATCCAAGCTGGTATCAGACTGCTGTCTAGAGCACGGGCCCAAGGGTAAAGATACAGAGATTGAGCCCTTTGTAGAATCTCTGTCCCTTTCAGATTCTGCATAGTTGTCCAACATCAACAACTAACCAGAAGGCTCACAAAGAGTGACGCCTCCCAAACAGAAAAAGACTATGTCAGTGCAGTCTCTGCACAGTTTGGGGGCAGCAATCCCTCCGCCCACCTGTGACTATGCAGGTGCATCTTTTCACCAATTGTCTTCTCTGCAGGGCAGCAGCCTCCTGCCTAGCCATGACCTGCATCATGCCTGCAGTTGTCTTCATTGACCTCCCTCAGTGGAAGCAGCTCTTCTCAAGGCTGCCCTCCTGCAACCATGAAGGTCTCTCTCAGCAAACCTGCGCCTTTCGGGGGGCAGCTCTTCCTTCCCACTTGTGTCTATGAAAGTGTCCTGTACTCTTCTGTTCCTTGTCTAATAAATCTGTTCTTTAAATATAACTAATGTCTCTGTCTTGTGGAGTAACTCGCCTGGGGAATTCTTCATGTGTCGCTGAAACAGGAACTCTGGTGAAACCTTTCCCAGAGTGAACCCAAGGACCTGCACTCCAAACCCGTTGACTCCAAAAACTCCATCATTAGCATACCATAGGTTATTAATATTCTTCTTTTAAAAAAAGATTTATTTATTTATGCATACAAGAACTGGGGTAGAGGCCAGAGGTGTGGCGGGTGAGAGGATTCACCAAAGACAGAGTGGGGAGCAGAACAGGCAGATCTATAGAAATACACTGCTGAGGGGAGCAGCAGGTGAGGCAGGAGAGGTCTGCCTCTGCCTGAACTGGTGCTGCTGCAGCTACAGGTCACTTCATAGTGCTGATGCTTAACCCCTTGCACCACCAGGGAGGCCCCAGGTTATTTATATTCTAAAGTAAAGAAGCAATAACATCTTTAAAAACGTTTTATTCTAAATATTTAAAGCTGTAACCCACATAACAAAATTATACATGGGATCCGTAATAATTTGTGAGACTGTACAGAGTTTCTGAAAGAAAAATGTTTGAGGCTTGCAGACCCAGTCCCTGGGCCTGGACTCAGGGACACGGTGTGACAAAGGTCTCGGAGCAGGAGAGGAGGGGGCGGCAAAGTCCCAGGTCTCGGGGTGTGGCTGTCTGGGTCTCAGTCCCCAGCGCGGGGTGCAGGGCTGGAAGGTGACTGCTGGGGATTCGCCCTCTCCCCTCGGTTTCACTTCTGGGCTCACAGCCTGGGCGGGTCCTCCTGCCTGGATACTGGTGACTCACCCCAGGGCTCACTCCCCATTGCCTGCAGGTCTCCAGAGAAGGTTTCCAATCAGCACCTGGGCGGCCCCGTTCCAAAGTCCTCACCCGCCCGCCGGGACTCCGTCTCCCCAGCCCGGGTGGAGGCGCGTCCTGGGGGATGGGGGGCGCAGCCCTCCTGCTCCTGCTCGCGGTGGCCGCGGCCCCGAGGGAGACCCGGGCGGGTGAGTGCGGGTCGGGAGGGGACAGGGCGCTCCCAGAGGCGGGAGCGAGGGCGCGGGCGGGCGTGGGAAAGGCGCGACCTCGCCGCCGCCCTAGGTGTCCCCCCACCTCGGCCCCGCCCCGTCCTGGCCCCTTTCCGTCCCCCGAGACCCCAGCCTCCTCTGGCCCCCCGAGTCCCGGCCATTTCGTCCCGCAGCCGCTTTTCACTCTCACTCGTCTTTCACCCACTTTCTGTCTCGTGGGCGCCCCCTGGGACTCGAGCCCCCGAAGGAGAAGAATAGCCCGGGTCTCCCCTCCCGCCCCCAGGCCCCCACTCCCTGAGGTTTTTCCACACCGCGATGTCCCGGCCCGGCCTCGGGGAGCCCCGCTTCATCTCCGTGGGCTACGTGGACGACACGCAGGTCGACCACTTCGACAGCGACTCTCCTGGCGGGAGCTTGGAGCCGCGGGCGCCCTGGGCGGGGCAGGTGGGGCAGGAGGAGCAGGAGGAGTGGGACAGGAGGACGCAGATGCTAAGGGACATGACACAGTGGTACCGAGAGCAGCTGGACTCCCTGCGCGGCCTCTACAACCAGAGCGAGACCGGTGAGCTGGCGCGGGTCCGGGCCGGGTCAGCACCCCCATCCCAAAGAACGGGGGGTCGCTCAGGGTCTCCCCCTCCAGGCTTCTCTGCAACCTGCCCGGGAACAGCCCGTGGGACTTTCACCCTGTTTCATTCTGTTTAGTTTATTCCTGGCGGGAGGGGGGGGGCGGGGTGACTGCGGGGTGACGGGGCGGGGACAGGGTCTCACACCTTCCAGGGTATGTATGGCTGCGACATGGGGCCCGACGGGCGCCTCCTCCGCGGGTACAGTCAGTTCGCCTACGACGGCACCGATTTCATCGCCCTGAACGGGGACCTGCGCTCCTGGACCGCGGTGGACACGGCCGCTCAGATCACCCGGAGCAAGTGGGAGGCCCAGGGTGAGGCAGAGAGATTCAAGAACGATTTGGAGAACAAGGACTTGAGGTGGCTGCTCAGATTCCTGGAGTCCGGGAAGGAGACTCTGCAGCGCACGGGTAAGAGGGGCCTGGAGGCCTCCCTGTCCCCCCCTGCCTGGAGTCACTGCGGGAAACGAGTCCTCTCCCTAGTCCCGAGAGGGGGACTCCCCTGGGCTTCATGTTCTGCACTGGAGAGACTCCCAGAGACTCCGGCTTCTCCTGAAGGACAGGGAAGGGATCCGTCTCTCCTGAGAAAGACAGACAGTCCCTGACATCACACGTCACCGGGTCCTTTTGACCAGGGGCCTGTTTGAGAACCACGAGTTTCTCTCTCAGTCTTGTTTCTGGTCTGAGAACATTTTCAGTTATGTGATTCCTGCTTTTCTGTGTCATTCACCTCTCCCCTCCCCCCTCGTGGGAAATAAAGTCTGTGTTCCACTCCTTAGAGACCTGCATCATCCTAGCCTGGGCTTTTATCCTGGTTCTAGAACTTTTTAAGGAATAAGGGAATCTCATAGATTCCACCCCCCACCCCACCCCCCACTACCCTGCTTTCTACATTTTATGTTTCTTCCTTCCAAACCAGTTGTCCTGTCCATTCCGAGGATGGTCACATGAGGATACTTCAGTGTCCATGGAGGAAACTCAAAATGTGAATTTTCTGATTTACCCCCTCAGATCCCCCAAAGACACACGTGACCCACCACCCCACCTCTGAGCATGATGTCACCCTGAAGTGCTGGGCCCTGGGCTTCTACCCTGCGGACATCACCCTGACCTGGCAGCAAGATGGGGAAGACATGACCCATGACACAGAACTGGTGGAGACCAGGCCTGGGGGGGATGGAACCTTCCAGAAGTGGGCGGCTGTGGTTGTGCCTTCTGGAGAGGAGCAGAGATACACGTGCCATGTGCAGCATGAGGGGCTGCTGGAGCCCCGAGTCCTGAGATGGGGTAAGGAGGAGGATGTGGGCACTGAGGCTGTTCTCAGGGCCATCAGGAGCCCTTCTGGAGCCCTTCAGAGGGTCAGGATAAGCCCTGGAGCTCAGGGTCTCACTCTCCCTTCCCTTCCAGTGCCCCCTTCTCAGTCCTCCTCCCCCACTGCGGGCATCATTGCTGGCCTGGTTCTCCTTGGAGCTGTGCTCACTGGAGCTGCCGTGGATGCAGCTGTGATGTGGAGGAAGAAGCGCTCAGGTAGGGAAGGGAGTGGGGGATCTTGTCCACTGGGGGCCTTTCATGTCCCAGGGAGAACTTGCCCTGGCTGGTTAATGGGAAGTACCATCCACACACACGTGTGTTGCCCAGAGGGCATTTGGTCCAGACCCCCCTCACCTCCTTTCTTCATTTTTCCCAGTCCTGTCCTGGGTCTTTACTCACAGTTCTGGAAACTTCCCTGTGGTGCAGGATTAGAAGATTCCTTTAGGCTTCTGACCTGACTCCTCCCTGGTCTCACATGATGTCTCTTCCCACAGGTGGAAACGGAGGAAGCTACACTCAGGCTGCAGGTAAGTGTGGATCAGGGGTTGGATCCCTGAGCCCCTGGGGACAGTATAGGTGGATTCAATGGGAGAGTCACCCCCATCATTCCCTCCTGTTATCTCCTCTCTGACCAGGTTCTGTTTTGTTCTCCCCCAGGAGAACAGTACCCAGGACTCTGATGTGTGTCCCTGCCCCTAAAGTGTCCTTCAAAATAAATCTGATTGAATACAATTATTCCTATTGTTTTCAGATTCCATTTAATTTTGCTGTTTGCTTTTATTTTTTTCACCCTATCTCCAGAGTGGTGTCTGCAGGGTCACGGCACAGAGGGGCTGTCAGCAGCCTGGAGGTGTGAGCAGGCCTGACTGACACGCCTACAGGGAGTGGGGCCCTGGACCCCCAGAATCAGTCCCCAGGGCTGGTCCTCGAGGGCAGCACAGGCCTTGCTCTGCCCTCCTCTTGGCGCCTAGTATTGGTGGAGTTGAGGATGATGTTCTGGCTCAGGAAATGGGGGCCTTCTCCAAACATCTGTCTTCTCTTCATCTCTCTCCTTCATCAGCCCGAGTATGTGTGTTTGAGTCACACCAGCCCTGCACGGACAGGAAAAGGCCCAAAACGAGTAATTTACTGGTCAGTTATAGAGTCAACCCCTCTGCAGTTCTACCAGGAGAAAACAGAGACTCTCCCAGCCCCCAGCCAGAGCCCGTGTCACCCACACAGACCTTCTCCCGGCAGTGTCCCCGATGCTGCCCATCCTGGCCCACACTTCCTGGTGCCCCCACCACTCCTTTTGGGCCCCATCCCCTAGTCCCCATTTTCATCCTCTGCTCCATTTCCAGGAGCCTCCCCATCTTCCAAGTCATGCCCTGGGAACTCTCCTCTGTCCGTCCCTCATTCAAGGTGGTGAACTTTAAAATATATATATTTATTTATTTTCTTACATAGTGGGTCATCTTTCTATAGTTATTGTTACCCTTAGGTGTGGTGCTCAACCAATAATCCACCCACTTACCACCTCCAGCTCTTCTCCAGTTGGATCATTTCTGCTGCCCCTTGCTGCAGGACATGGCTCGATGGTCAGCTCACGGGCCTTGTCTTTTTCTAGAAAACTTGTCCTTTACCTGGGTGAGGTCCTGGGCTCTTGGGGAAATTGAAGTTTGATTGCCAGGAGGAGGTGCTTTCACCCCTGGAAGCAGAAACAAATTACAGAGACTCTAGAGTCAAAGGCTCCATTCCAAGACTCAAGGAATATTTGGAGGATCTGCCCATAATCTGGGAATCAGCTGTTAAAATCTGGAAACCTGGTTCTATTCTTAGTCCATAGGACTACTAGGAAGAAAATTTGGGGACTTCTGACCTGACACTGGACTTGGGCGCCCCCTTGTGTGCAGATCCCTGTCCTGCCGCTGGGGGCCCAGGGAGCCTGGGGAGGGCCTGGCTGAGCAGGAGAAAGGGCGGCTCTGGGCGCCTGTGCTCAGCCCTGTGGCCACACGGGGGCGCTGCCGCGCTGCTCCGGATTCTGGTGGAGCCGCCAGGACGGGGCGGGGGCTGAGGTGGGCAGAGTTGGGGGTGCTGGAGGGCGGCGTCCTGGGGTGAGATGCTCTGTGAGGAGTCAGAGCAGCAGGGCTCAGAGGAGAGGAGACTCCGGAGCCTGCCCTGGGTGTGAGGTTTCCAATTCCCCCCTCCCCCCCAGAATCCCTACTCCAGTCCCAGGATAACGATATCTGGGAAAACGAAAGTAGAAAAACTTTTCCTTCTCCAACCTATTAAATATCGAGGTATTTAAAAAATAGCATTTAAAGAATACTGTTAGACTTACAGAAAACTTGCATAGGTAGTACAGGTTTTGTTTATCCCACACAGGTCTTGTTTATCCCATTTTCAGTGTTAACATCCTACATGAGTAAAATTTTTATTTTTACAACTAATACAGCAATGTTGACATAATTACAAAACGCCATGCTGAAAGCAAAAGCTAATGTGCATTTTATGCTCCATAATCCCATCCAGTTTGCCTAGAAGGCAGTTTCTCAGGCTTTCCTTGTTTTTATAACATTGACATTGGTGAGGAGTGATACTCTGGAGAGGTGTTGGGGTCACAGATGGGGGTTCTTGGGTCACCTCTGAGAAAAGTTTCTCCAGAGTCCCCCTTTAAGTGGCTTGCATGTGTGTGTGTGTGTGTGTGTGTGTGTGCGCGCACACACACACACACACACACACACACACACAGAAAGAAGATGCTCATGCAGACACAAGCAGGCAGGAAGAGCTGCACCTGGAGAGGGCGGGTGTGTTAGCAGAAGCCTGCAGGTCCCAGGCGGCTGCCTAGGGAGCCGAGCTGAGTCTTCCCACAGTGCACTGGTTTAGTGTTCTAGTTGAGAGGGCTTCATTCCTTTGTGTAATTGTTATTTATCTTCAATCACTTCTATGGTGTGACTAGGCTGATTTGTCAGGAGCAGTGATTCTCTGCAATGGCCCCATCCCCATATCCCAGCTCTGGTCTGAGCCTCCTTATACTTCCTATAGTGTCTGATACTTGCCATAGCAGTTGGCCCAAAGCGTTTTTTCATTTCTATAGTGGGTTTAATGATGATGTTAAGCACTTCTGTCCCCTCCTCCAGTTTCTGGTCATGTGACTCCTCCATCCTGAATTTTCTACTCTTAGCCTCCATCAGAGTCCTGCTCAGGAATATTGTCCCTTAATTTAGGTTTTTTTTTTTTTCTTTTTTGGTGAGACTGTTGGTTTGAGGAAGTAGACCACAGGGATGCAGCGTCATTCTCCACTCAACACAAAAAGGGCACATCATTTCCACCTGACTCATCACTGATGGTGTTAACCTTCAACACCAGGCTAAGGCAGTTTCCCAGCTTTCTTCCTGTGAAACTTCTCTTTTTTCCATTTCTTTAGATATTGCAGTCTTTGGAGGGTCTCAGTGTGGCCCTCAAACATACGTGTCATTTCCAATGGCAATTTTTTTGCACATTACCTAATTATTAGATTCTGGCTCACAGAAGACCCTGTGGGATGAGAAGTCACATCTACTTCTTTGGTGTGGTAATTGGTATTGTTTACGATTTGATAACAGCAATGCAGCTACATTTTTGGGAATTATTTTCTAGAATTTAGATTTGTATCATTTTCTGCTGTATCTTAAGGAACTGGAGGGAACATGTCAGAGGAAGGCGGTGGTGTCCATGCAGGCCCTTCCCTCACAGCCTGGCCCAAGGAGAGTCCCCGAGTGTCTCCTCAGGGGCCTCTGCTGCCTCCTTTGTCACATCTTCCCTCCTGGGGATGAATATGGGGAGTGAGCCCCCAAGCATGTGTGCATGTGTGCAGAGCCCCCGAGCATGTGTGCAGGGGGTTCCCAGGACCCTTTTTGGTGGAAAGGACTTGATGAATAGCTAGAAGAGCACCAGAGCAGTATCTGCTCCTCTGCTGTGAGTCCAAGGGCTAAGCTCCAGGGACAGCTGTGGGGTCTCTCTCAGACGGGGCTGGTTCTAAGTGACTCACCTGGTGGCTTCCTTTGCCCAGCCTGGGCCTGCCTTAGGCCTTGTCCCTCGCTCAAGATGTTCACCTATTCTTGGATCTACGAGCAAGAAAGGCCCCTGTAGGGAAAGTGATTATCAGGATTTTGTGCCCTCCAACCACTAGGATTGATGATGGACCCTGCGGTCCTGAATTGCATGCCTGATGGAAGCCCCAGGAGTGGGGGGTGGGCACACATAGGTACACCTGGGCTGAGACTGGCTTATAAGGGTCGTGTCACGGGACACCAGCAGAACAGCAAAGGAGAAAAGAATAGAAAGGAAATGAGAAGAGTAGAAGCACAAGAGCAGAAGAAAGAAAGAGAAGCAGAAGAGAGAGAACGAGGCCACGACAGAACGCCGGAAAGTCCAGGAAAAGTGAAGATTCACCAGGGGCTGGGAGGCCTGCCAGCTCCCTGCCCCCCACCACACCTGCCTGCCGTGTACCTGGTAAATCCCAATAAAAGCCTGAGAAAGTGACCAAGGGCTCCAGGACCCTCCTTTACCCATCTGCACAGGGTCTTAGAGATCCTGCTCTGTGCCTTCCTGCCGCTGCAGCCCCTTTCCCTGCACAACATGCGCACACGCCCGTTTTCACTTGGGAGTTCGGGGGCCCATAGACCCTCTCAGCACCCAGGCTGCTTCTGTGAGGACGTCCTGCACCATCAGGATCTGGGCTGTGGCTGGAAATGGGAGATGATTAGGACCTGGAGCACCTGCCGGGGCTCCTACTGGCAGATCTGGGGACATGTGGAGAACACAGACCTCCCACACTGACTGTGCCATCCTCCCTGTCCCTGCACCCTGACTCTGGGCCACCTCCCCACATCCTTACCCACTTCTAACCAGACACGCCCCTTATTTACTGTCACAGTCTCCAGTGTCCCCTTCCCACCAGGACACACGCTCCACAGACCAGCAAGTTGGGCTGTATTTAGTTCATTGAGGTTTCCTAGGTGCAAAAACAGCCTGTCACACATCTGATGCAACAATTAATTTATGAATGATCAGGGATCAGGGTAAAGCACCTCCCCATTGCAGAGACAGTGTCTCTACTAAGGTAGCCTCAGACCACATTCTACACACACCTCCACTCTTAGAGACGTCAGTGTCCCCTCTATTTTATCACAGATGCTGCTCCTTCCCCCCCACCCCCATCTTTTTCTCCCACCCCCAAACCTGCACACCACAGCACACAAGAATAGTTCTCCCTTTAGAAAAGAAGATCCTGGGCCTCCCTGGTGGCACAGGGGTTAAAGACACAGCACTATCAAGCTATCGACAGCCACTGTCTCTCCCGCTGCTCCCCTCAGCAGTGTATGTCAGTCAGTCTGCCTGTTCTGTTCCCCACTCTGTCTCTGGTGAATCCTCTCACCGCTCCCCCCACTTCTGGCCTACACCCCAGTTCTTGTATGCATAAATAAATAAATCTTTAAAAAAAAACCTATATAAAAAAAAGATCCTAGGTTTATGGGTCTTATTGTTAACCAGCAGTGAACATAGCTTACATCTGGGATATCAGACCTGAGGGTGGGGAGAGGGGGCAGCTGCAGAGAAGACAGAAACCCAAAAGGGACTCATCTAAGAAGAGGAATTATCTGATCCTCCCCTCTACTAATACCCAAATTGGGTCCTTTTAAATGGTGGGGAAAAAGATGGAAATCTTTTCAAAAAGTGTCCCAAAACGGAGCCTCCCTGGTGGCACAGGGGTCAAAGACAGAACTATCAAGCTATTGCCAGTCACTGCAGCACAAGTTCAATCCCCAGCCGGCCAGGGAGCAAACCACATGGCGCAGCAGAGCTCTCCTGTCTTGCCCACTCCCCTCAGCGTGTATTTCAGTAGATCCTCCTGTTCTGCTCCCCACTCTTTCTGGTGAATCCTCTCACCCCTCCCCCACACACACACCACTGGCTTATACCCCAGTAATTGTATTCATAAATAATTAAATCTTAAAAAAAAAAAAAAGTACCAAAACTATTTGAGTGGGGACATTAATTTCTAACACCAGATACTCCTGTGAGCAGGGGCCACCCTGCGCCATATGGGGACAATGACAGATACTCCTGCTGCTGTCAGAGACAGGGATGCCCAGAGGACATAAGGCCTGGTCTGTAAACATGGAAAAGAACAGACATAAAGCAATAAAACGCAGGAAGTAAAATCATAAACACAGAGTATGAGGACTAGGGAATGAACTCTGACCCAAGCCTAGGCTGACTAAGCCTCATGCAACCTCCACCCACATTTCTGGAGACAGGACAGGCCCAGGTGATGTCAGAGTCCCTGTGATCACAGGCCCTACTGGGACAGGTGCTCCTGAAGGACAAGGACAAAGGAGCAGAGAGACGACCCCTGAGGAGTGACCACATCGAAGCCCATGATGCACTGAGCACCGACTGGACACAGGCCCCGTCCCCCTCGGCTCCTCACAGCCTCTCCCGCCCCCACCTGCACAGACTCAGCACAGCAAACCTGCAGCTGTGGCTGGTCCTCAGGACTCTTTATTTCCTCTCAAATCTTTCTAATTAGCCCATCAACCCCATGTGATAAGGTAAAAAAATAATTTCATATGTGGATGGTTATTCTCAGCAGGGAAGTAGACATTGTTCTCAGGAAAACACAAAGTACAGGCAGAGGTAGAGTCAGCCCCTCTGCTGGAGCAGGAAAGTCACCAGGGAAAGACACAGGTCAGTGTGGGGAGGGTCATGGTGGGCGGGGCTGGGCCAGTCTCCGCACCTCCTCATGTTATGCTGATATGAGCACAGACACATGTAGATGCCCTTTGCAGCCAGAGATCCCAGAAGATCTGGTTTATATACATATATATACATATACTTTATATATATATATATATATATAAAGTAATGTTGGTTTACATCATTGTTGGAAGTGTTAGATGAGCCCCTTCAGGTGTTTTTAATACACCACACCCACCACCCAATCCCCCATAATCCACCACTGTGCTCCTCCACACTTTGTTCTTGCTCTTCCCACTTCCCCTCTGGTAGCTGCAGTTCTAGTCAGATTTCAAGGGTTAGTTTTGTAGTTTGACTTTATCTGAGCTTTTGTTTGGTTTCTCTATATTCCGCATAGAAGTGACACAAGTAATATTTGTCTTTCTCCCTCAGACTTAGTTTGCTTAGCATAATCCCTTCCAGCTCCATGTTTGGCCTGAAGAAAATACACTGCTGAGGGGAGCAGCGGGCAAGACAGGAGAAGTCTGCTGTGCCATGTGGGTTGCTCCATTGCCGGCCAGAGATCAAATTTGTGCTGCAGAGGCTGTGGATTGCTTCATAGTGCGGTGCTTAACACCTTGTGCCACCATGG
>NW_023602073.1:35657005-35690607 GCF_014898055.3 Talpa occidentalis
TGCCTGGAGGCTCCCAGGGAAGCCAATCAGCATGGCCCCCAGGTAAAGTCTCCACCCACCAGCCTGGAGTCAGGAGCTCCCCAACCAGTAGTGCTGGTCATGGGGTCCCAACCCCTCCTCTGCTTCTCTCGCAGGGCTGTGGCCCAAACCTGGGCTGGTGAGAGCAGGGAGGAGGGAAAAGGCTTCTCTGGTGAGGCTGTTGCCTTAGGCTCTCTGTCCCCCACGCTGCCTCTCAATCCTAGTCCCTTTCTGTCCCCCCACCCTAGCGCCCTCTTCTGTCCCCTGAGTCCCCACTCCTTTCTCCCCTGATGCCCCTTTTCAAGCTCTGGAGCCTCCCTCCCTTCCTGAACACTTCTCCCCCTCATGCCCCATCTCCCGGGGACTCAGGAACCAGTGCAGGGAGGAGGTTCAGCCCAACTTTCACCCTTCCTGCCCCCAGGCTCCACTCTTTAAGGCTTTTAGAAATCAAGACTCCCAGCCCAGCTCCAGGAGCCCCGGTACATCACAGTGGGCTACATGGACACGCACAGTTCAGGAGGTTTGACAGCAACTCTCCAGGTCAGTGTGGTGATGCTGGAGCCCAGGGCGGAGCAGGTGGGGCAGGAGGACATGGACAAGGAGACAGAACCAAAGACAATAGGCACAGAGGTTCAAGCTGCCCTAATGGCTCCTGGAGGACCTGCATGGCTGCTTCAACCAGAGCTAGGACAGTGAACAATGCTTGCCCAGGGCCAGGTCATGCTCCCATTCCCCAGAGACCTTTGCCCCTAGTGAGGGTCGCAGTGATTCCCAGAGGCTATGGCACCTGCCATAGTGGAGGAGGGGTTTGGGTAAAGCACGAAATGAACAACCTGTAGGGCAGGTACTTGGAGTGGATCCCAAGTCTCCTGGAGATGGGGAAGGAGGCGCTGCAGCTCAGAGGTAAGAGGGGCTACAGGGCCTTTGATCTCCCTGAGGCTCACACCCTACAGGGAAAACTGAATGGTCAGAAATCGCCCCCTTCTGGTTAGAAAGAGAACTGTCTCTCAAGTTTTCAAGCTCTGGGATGGAGACTGGCCCAGAGGGTCCTATTGTTTTGAAGGACAGTTAAGGAATCCAGTTTCTCCTGAGAAAGAGGGAGACCACCCCTGAAATCACCCTGCACAGGACCCTTTTTACCGCAGCCATCGTAGGAACAAAGAGTTTCTCTCTCGAGATCTTGTTTTTTGGTCAGAGAGCATTTTTGGAGCTCTCACTCCCGCCTGTCTGTGTCCTCACCCTCCACCCAAGACAGCAACAAAATGTTTAGAGACCTGCATCCCACGCTGGGCTCTCACCTACTATCCCGGACTCCCAGACCAGGCTGGTTTCTGGGGTTTGTGCTTCCTCCCTCCAAGCATGTTTCCTGTCCATTCTGAGGATGGTCATGAGGCTGCTTCAGTGACCATAGAGGAAATAGCAACCATAAAATGTCCGATTCTTCCCGCTTAGGCCCCAAAGGGCATGTGTGACCCAGCACCCCATCTCTGAGCATGACATCACCCTGAGGTTCTGGGCCCTGGGCTTCTGCCCTGACCTGGCCCTGTACATGGAGCTGGTGGAGAACAGGCTTGGCGGATGGAAACTTCCGGAAGTGGGCGTGGCTGTGGTGGTGCCTTCTGGAGAGGAGCAGAGATACATGTGTATCTTCAGCATGAGGGCTGCTGGAGCCCTTATCTTGAGATAGGGTAACTAGGGGGACTTGGGCACGGAGCCCATTCTCAGGAGGATCAGGAGCCCTTTGAGAACTTCTAAGGGTCAGACTAAAGACTGGGGTCTCCCTTCCCTTCCCTTCCAGTGTCCCCTCCTCAGCCCTCCATCCCCACTGCGGGCATCACTGCTGGCCTGGTTCTCCTTGGAGCTGTGCTCACTGGAGCTGCGGTGGCTGCAGCTGTGATGTGGAGGAAGAAGCGCTCAGGTGGGGAAGGGAGTGGGGGAATCTTGTCCACTGGGGGCTTCCATGTCCAGGGAGAACTTGCCCTGCCTGGTTAATGGAAGTACCATCCACGCATGTGTGTTGCCAGAGGGCATTTGGTTCAGTCCCCCCTCACCTCCTTTCTACATTTTTCCCAGTCCTGACCTGGGTCTTTAGTCACAGTATTCCAGGATTAGAAGATTCCTTAAAGACTGCGTGGGCTGACTCCTCCCTTGTCTCACATGATGATTCTTCCCACAGGAAGATAAGGAGGAAGCTACACTCAGGTTGCAGGTAAGTGTGGATCAGGGGTTTGATCCCTGAGGCCCTGGGGATAGTGTTGATGAAGCCATTCAGTTTCCATTCATGATGGTGATTTTCATGTCTTCAAATCTTAAGGCCACTTATTAATGGCTCAGCTCACCATGCAGACATTCACCTCTTTGACTTCAACTGTGGACAATAATTTACATTGTGGGGTAGAATTGGAGGCGCATTCTTCCTTTGAAGGAAAGAGACCACAGTTATGTAAAGAAGGTGACGAAGGAAAGCACAGCAGCAAGCAGGAAATGGTTGTAAAAATGAGAAATTAGGGCATCGCTGGTGGTGCAGGTAGTTGAGTGCAGTGCTGTGAAGCAGTCCACACCCTCTGCAGTGGCACGGCAGACCTCTCCTGTCTTGCCCGCTGCTCCCCTCAGCAGTTTATTTCATCAGTCTGCCTGTTCTGTTCCCCACTCTGTCCCTGGTGAATCCTCTCACCCTCCCGCACATCTGGCCTGCACCCCAGTTCTTGTATAAATAAATCTTTAAAAAGAAAAGAGAGAGAGAGAAATGACTCAACGCTGACTTTACAAAGACTGAGCACATTATTTTTTTTTGGTACGTCATGGCGCGTTCTGTCCTTGTTGTCTTCCATGGATTTTATGGTTTCTGGTCTTAAGTCCCAGCCTGTTATCCATTTTGAGTTGATTTTTGTGTGAGGTGGGAGACAGTGGTCTAGTTTCATTCTTTTGCACGTGGCTGTCCAGTGTCCCCAGCACCGTTTATCGAAGAGCCTTTCCTTGTGACCCCTCATCTTAACCTTGTCTACATAAACTTCACTGGATGGCACGTTGGAGAAAGGGGTTTACTTCTTCCCATCAGTAGTTGTATTTTAAAATTACAATTCATTTTACGTTCTCCATTGTCTTTCAGCAACCTTAGGTATTTACCTGGAACTATTTCAAAAGCACTTGAAACAATTGAAAGATTAGAGGCATATGTCCATTAAAGAGGAAAGTAAATGATGAATCTGGATCAGGACCATTAATATCTGACAAGACAGAACAAGAACAGTGTGGGCTGACAGAACAGCAGGAACAGGCCCTGAATGGCTGGGAGGGGCAGTGAGGGGGTGAGTGTCCTTCCTGCAGGGTGTCCAGGATCCCCTAGTGTTGTCCAGGGACACCTGCCCTGTGCTCTGTACCCCCCTCTTTTCCCTCTCCACTTGGAACAAAAGGAAGCACTAATGGGGAGACGTGTCCTCCTGGGGCAATTTTGAGTCCCAGTCACTTCCTGCTCCCCTCCCCATGAGGTGGGTGGATTTAGGGGCTGTACTGTGCTGAGAGCTGGGGTGGGGGTGGTTTACATCCTGCAGCTGCAGCCCCGTCCCCCAGGAAGTCTGGCTGGTCATCTACCCTGGGGAGAGGGGGCTTGGTAGTGCCAGAAAGGCACAGAGCTGATTCTCTATGATCTGAGCAAACGTGTAAAGAAAAGCCCTGGAGCCCTCGGTGGCTCCAGGTACACAGCAGACAGGGGTGCTGGGGTGCCAGGAGCTGGCACTCTTTACTGGGCTCTCTGGCAGTTGTCGCTCTCCTGTGTTCTTTGCTTCTCTTGCCAATATAAATACTGCAGCCCTGGCCCACAGAAGTAAACAATACAACTGAATATAACAGTGTAACAAAATGCAGGTGTTCCATCAGGCATGCGATGCTAATGGCGGGAGGGCAGAAAAGCCTGACAATCATTTACCCCACAGGGTGGGTAACTTTCAGTGTTTTGTTGGGAAACTGTTATCCCACTGTAACAGGATGGTCTCCAGGAAAGGGGGAGGTTCCAGGTTTCCTGCCCCACCCAAAAGGAGGGTGGAGCTGAGCGGGGAGAGAAAAAGCTGCAGAGGAGACTGAGGAAAGAGGATGGAGCCAGAGGAGACCTGGAGGAGGCACATGGAGCGGAGAGAAACGTGAAGAAACTGCGCTTGTCTTTTGGTCGTGGACTGGGTGACACAGATGTGAATGAGACCCGTGGGGAGGTGACAATGGCAGCTTTTATCTTTGATTTTGATTTTGCTCTTTTCCTCCCATACTTGTCTGGTTGTTTCTGATCCTTTTCTGTGGGTCCCCACTGGAAGGTGTTTTAGACTTGTGGCAGGCTTTGGGGCCTTGCTCGGAGCCAATCCCATTGGGGTAGACTTTTACCCACGAGGGGATGGATAACTTTGGGTGCTTGATTTAGAAACTATATTCTTCATCTTTTTTGTACTGTTCCCTAATTTTATTAAATTTACATTTCATTAAAGTCTCATATGTTTTGTGTTGATGGGCACATGGCAGAACCTATATAGAGCAGGCAGGTTAGCAGGGTCAGGGTGCCCGTCTCCCTGCCCTATAACACCATCTTCCCTTCCCCTCTGGCGCTCCTCAGGTGTGTTCTTTCACACTCAGAGTGTGCTCTGCCTTTAAGAGGCAGATGGCAAAAGCCATTTGGAGCATACAGATTTGGGTGTCCCAGGGTGCCCCTCATTCTGCCTAACTGATTGAGGGTGTTTTCTCTGATCATGACTCATTTCCCTTCTCTTGCTCTGCCTCCACTGGATCCTCACCCAGAGACAGGAATCCCCCAGGAGGAGGAATAAGCCCTCAGTGGGGATCTGACCAGGTTCCTGCTGTTTGAGGCAGGACCTTGTCTTCAGCCCTGGCAGGTCAGGGCTGGGGAGGGACTGACCTTCAGGTAAACTAAAGGAGCAGACAGAGCAGAATAGAATAGGGGCCTGTGGGGGGGACCCCAACTCCTTTGGGACAATATTGTGTGTCCTGATGCTTATCCATGACACCTGCTCACACTGAGGGGCATAGGACCACAAGCAGGTGCTGGCCTGTCCTTCATGGGGGGCCTGGGTCTGGGCCTCTGACCTGGGAAGTCACTGGGTGATGAGGAGGAGGGAAGAGCAGTTTGCAGCCGGGACCAGGTGCTGGGAATGGAGGGGTCCAGTGTTTTGAGCAGAGTGGGTCTGGGGTGTGGGTTCCACGGGGTGGGAAGGGAAGGGAGGATGTTTTTTTCCAATAAACCTCTTGGTCTCTAGCAGCACAGAGGCTCAGCAGCCCTGAGAGGAGCCAGGTCTGTCCTTGGTC
Source organism: Talpa occidentalis (assembly GCF_014898055.3). NCBI lineage: Eukaryota > Metazoa > Chordata > Mammalia > Eulipotyphla > Talpidae > Talpa > Talpa occidentalis. Next base: position 35,662,328 of record NW_023602073.1, read on the forward strand.
TCAGGGCCTAAGGAGTCACCAGGAAGGGCCCTGCTCCTGCTGGTGGGGGTCCCAGGGCCCTTCTCCCCTGTAGAGTAAAGAAAATATCAGGCTTTTCTGCCCTTCCGCCATCAGGATAGATGAGAGAGTTCTGTGATCCTGGGTGCATGCCTGATGGCGGGCACCTGAAGTGGGTCCACCTGAGCTAAAAGACTGATAATATAAGGGTGGTGCAGCAGAGTGTGGTGTGGTGGTAGTGCGGTGTTAAGGGTGGAGGAGTGGAGTGTACAGAGGAGTGTTGGAGCGACTACAAACCACGGCGAAGAGCATGTGGCTGCTAGAACCGTTCATAAACCTGCTCAGAATGGGTTGGTTGCTTTACAACTGGCGTAGACGGCAGGATGGTTCGAGGCAGGACAGCTCTACGCAGACGAAACCCTTTGAAATCTGGAGAGGGATCCCTGGATGGCCGGCCACGAGCAGATGGTACCCGGTGGCCGACCTCCTCGCCCAGTGGGCACCTCCCCAGGAATGGCCAGAGGTAGATGGATCGGCGGGGCAGTTGGAACAGGCCCTGTATGAAATAGAAGAAACCCTGAGTGGATGCAGTGCCCGCGAGGCGGCAGGAGCGGTGGGATGGGTGTTTCTCACAGCTCTGCTTGAGTCCAGGCAGAAAGAGCAATCTAGAATCCAGCAAGTACTGGATGAGATGCGAGAAGAGATGCGGATACAGCAACAACATTTGAGGATTCTGGAGGAAGAAGTTCGGAGAAACCGACCCACCATTCCGGAGATGCCAGACTCCGTCTCAGGAAGGAAGGAGAGGGAGGCTGGCCCTTTGCCCGAATCACAGCCGGTGGTGGCAAACCAACCCATGACTCCAGAGATGCCAGACCCCTGCTCAGGAGAGGAGGAGAGGGAGGCTGAACCGTTGCCTGAGTCCCAACAGGCGGTGGTAAACCTACCCGCCACCCCGGAGATGCCAGACTCCTCTGGCGAGGAGGAGGAGGCTGGTCCCATGCTCCGGGCCCGCCCGGTGGTGACTCAGAAAATGAAGCTGCAGTGACCCATGGCCCCAGGGGGTCTGGCTGCGGGTCCACCACAGATGACGGAATTTACTACCTATCGACCTTACACCCAGGCGGAACTGGTGGACTTGGGCAAACAGTTCCGCCAGAAACCAGGGGAACCCTTGGCAGCCTGGCTGCTACGTTTATGGGACCTGGGGCTGGATGGGATTATTTGCACGGCTCAAGAGATGGAGAGACTGGCCTCCGTGACTTCACACCCATCCTTGCGACAGAGGCTACAGAACAGCCGGCGGTATGGCCAGGGCGACCACACCCTCCTGGAATGGATAATGGCTGCCATACGGACAGTCTGGCTGATGCGGGAGACGTGCCGGACACAGTAAGCGGATGGCAGACGTACGCCGAGCTGGTGCAGGTACTTCGGGAATTGGGGATGTGGCAGGCCATGTTTAATGTGAATACGCGTGGTCCTGACGACGAGCATTTCACAGCAGGAATGAGAGACTTGGTATTAAAGGATGCCCCCTCATCTACATTTGGATCTCTCATGGCAGTACTAGCACCCTATGTGGGACGTCAGATACATGACGTCACCACAATGATAGCCAGCTTGGGAGAAGTTGAGAGCCGGCGCTCTCAGAAAGCAATACGGGTAGTTTCAGAAAGGTCAAAAGGAATGCCAAGGAGGGCAAGGAGGCCTCTTGGCATCACAGAACCTATAAAAGTCACCCGTAAACAAATGTGGATGGATTTAATAAGAGCAGGGGTAGATAGCACTAAAATAGACGCACAGCCCAATGCATATTTGTTGGAATTATGGCAGCAGCTGCGAGAAGACCAGAGGTTCACACCCATGAGAAGGACTGCTGCTCAAGGGGAGCCTGGAAGCCCCAGGCCTCAGGCGCACGCCCTGCGGCTGGAAGACCACTTGCTGCCAGCCCCGTGCTCGGGTGATGGCCTGATATCCTTTGAATAGGGTGAGGGCCAAGGAACCCGTCCACAGGGGACGGGCGGGGACCTGAGGCCACATGTGGAGCTTGCCATCCACTGGTCCCCGACTAACGTACAAAGGGTTTTAGCGCTAGTAGACACAGGAGCAGAATGTACTCTGCTCTATGGAAATCCGGAAAGATTTCATGGGTCTACTTGTTATATTGATGGCTATGGAGGCCAGAGTGTCAAGGTGACAGCAGTAAAACTATCTCTGGGGATTGGGCGATTACCCCCTAAAGAGTATAAAGTGTATGTATCGCCCATCCCGGAGTACATCCTGGGGGTGGATGTACTACGTGGCTTATGGCTAGAAACCACAGTCGGAGAGTTTCGCCTTAGAGTGCGAGTGGTAAAGGCAGTGGTGAGAGGACACGCTAAGCATCCGCCCCTACAACTGCCAGTCCCTAGGCGAGTGACTAATACCAAGCAATATCGGTTGCCCGGAGGCTACAAAGAAATTACAGGCACAATATCAGAGCTGGAGAAAGTGGGCATTGTGCGTACTGCCCACAGCCCCTACAATTCGCCAGTGTGGCCGGTGAAGAAGCCCGATGGCTCTTGGTGCATGACAGTAGATTATCGTGAATTGAATAAGGTAGTTCCCCCCTTGCATGCTGCAGTGCCTTCAGTGGCAGATTTGATGGATCGTCTGAGCCACGAGCTGGGAATGTACCATTTTGTAGCCGATCTGGCAAATGCTTTTTTTTCCATAGATATAGCCCCAGGAAGTCAAGACCAATTCGCCTTCACCTGGGAAGGCCGGCAGTGGACATTCACTGTGCTGCCACAGGGATACCTGCACAGCCCAACTCTGTGTCACGGGCTGGTGGCAGCAGATTTGGCCCGGTGGGAAAGGCCATCTTCAGTGCGTTTATACCATTATATTGATGATATTTTATTGACAAGTGACTCTCTTACAGATCTGGAAAAGGCAGTACCTCTCTTATTAACACACCTGAAAACATGCGGCTGGGTGATCAACGAAAGCAAACTGCAGGGGCCTGGACTGTCAGTTAAGTTCCTGGGAGTTGTTTGGTCGGGTAAGCTTACCCCACTCCAACCACAGTGAAGCAGCTGCAAGCCTTTCTGGGTCTGCTGGGTTACTGGAGGGCATTTATACCTCACATGGCCCAGCTCTTACGACCCTTGTATATGTTAATACGTAAGGGAGCCAGGTGGGATTGGTCAGCTGAGGCAGACACAGCATTTGACACGGCCAAACGAACTATAAAGACTGCTCAGGCCTTGCAGGTTTTTGACCCAGCCCGACCCTGTGAGCTCGATGTGCATGTTACTCAGGAAGGGTTTGGGTGGGGACTCTGGCAGAAATCAGAGAGGCTACGACAGCCTATTGGGTTCTGGTCCCAACTCTGGAAGGGGGCTGAGGTTAGGTATTCTTTAATTGAGAAACAGTTAGCTGCGGTATATGCAGCCTTACTAGCCACTGAAAGTATAACTGCCACAGCCCCTGTCTCAGTGAGAACCACTTACCCAATAGCTGGATGGGTACGGGACTGGACAACAAAGCCCCATAGTGGCACTGCTCAAACGCCCACTTTGGCGAAGTGGGGGGCATACTTAGAACAGCGCTGCACCCTGTCAACTAGCCCCTTAAGGGTGGAGTTGCAGGAGGTTCTTGGGCCTGTGACATATACTAGTATGGAACCAAATTCAGAAGCCTGTATAGAAGCCAAACCTGAAGCTAGTCCCTACAAGGAGGGTCGAGCACCGATTCCAGCAGAGGCCTGGTATACAGATGGCTCCAGCCAGAGCCAGCCAGCCTCTTGGACAGCGGTGGCTGTACACCCAGAAACAGACACTATTTGGTTCGAAACCGGGATGGGACAGAGCAGCCAATGGGCTGAACTGCGAGCAGTATGGATGGTGGTGGCCCATGAGCCTTCCCCTCTAGTAATCTGTACTGACAGTTGGGCTGTGTACAGGGGTCTGACACTGTGGATTTCCACATGGAATTTAAATGACTGGACAGTTATGCATCGGCCAATGTGGGGCCAGGCCCTATGGAAAGATCTATGGGATCTGGGGCATCAGAAGCAGGTGACTGTTTATCATGTCACAGGACATGCCCCATTAGCCTCACCAGGCAACGATGAAGCAGATACCCTAGCCCGGGTTCGATGGCTTGAAACTGCTCCAGGGCGGGATGTTGCGCAGTGGCTACACAGACGCTTGCTCCACGCAGGGCAGAAGACAATGTGGGCCACTGTACGTGCCTGAGGTCTACCTGTAACTTTAAAAGAAATCCAGACTGCATGTGAAACATGTGTAGTATGTTCTAGTACTTACCCCCGGAGACCTTTTGCATCTACAGGCCAGGTGTTGCGGGGGCAGGTACCCCTGACACGCTGGCCGATTGACATCATTGGACCACTACCTCGCTCCGATGGACAACAATATGCTGTCACCTGTGTGGACACTGCTACCGGGTTATTGGCAGCTTACCCTGCTCCACATGCGGACCAAAAGGCAGTTTTGGCAGCACTGGCACGCCTATGTGCTGCATATGGACGTCCGCTGGTAGTGGAGAGCGATCAAGGGACTCATTTTACAGGAGCCCGGGTGCAGCAGTGGGCCAAGAACATGGGTGTTGAATGGAAGTTTCACACTCCCTATAATCCCAAAGCTGCAGGGATTATAGAGAGGTATAATGGCCTACTGAAGCAAGGACTAAGAGCCACTGCCCCCACTCAGACGCTGGCCGGGTGGAGCCGACGTCTATGGGAGGTGTTGCAGACATTGAATGAGAGGAGCAGGAGAGGCGGCCTGGCTCCAGTGGAGGCATTGCTGCATCGTGCCGCTGCTCCCATCCAATTACAAATAAAGACGTCAGACATCTTATTAAAACCGGGACTTGGACAGCAGGGCAACATCCTATAGCCAGCCCCAACTGGAGTGGACCCAGGGCAGACTGTGGACTGGGAATGGCCCTGGACAGTGAAGGCTCCCCCACATGCAGTGGGTGGCTCTGATAGCCCCTTGGGGTCGTGGCCTGGAGGCCAATTTACAGATAAAACCATGGGTGAGTGCGCAGTGGCCACCATGGGTGCGTGTTACCCACCCTGGGGTGACAGATCAGCGGGCAATCCTCAAGGGGACATTTGTAATAACTCTGTGGCCCATTACGAGCTCTCCACTCCTGCTGCATGTAGAACCCACTGATGCCTCTTCACTGGCAAAGCAAGTGTGGTATTCACGCCCTGGAAGGCCGCTGATGCCAGCAACAATATTGTCTTTCGGATGCCAAATTGGCATGTATATTGCCCGATGGGAGGGATCTCCCATTGCTGGTACCGGTAACTTCTCTGTCCTTCCGCCCCTAGGAAAATTAAGTTTAGTCATTTTGTGATGTATTTGCTTTTGTGGTCCAGGGCTGCACTGTTTATGTTTGCTTAAAAAAATTGTACATACGTAGACTATATGGCAGAAAACCCTGAGGGGGTGGACTGTAGGGTAAAGAAAATATCAGGCTTTTCTGCCCTCCCGCCATCAGGATAGATGAGGGAGCCCTGTGATCCTGGGTGCATGCCTGATGGCGGGCACCTGAAGTGGGTACACCTGCGCTAAAAGACTGATAATATAAGGGTGGTGCAGCAGAGTGTGGTGTGGTGGTAGTGCGGTGTTAAGGGTGGAGGAGTGGAGTGTACAGAGGAGTGTTGGAGCGACTACAAACCACGGCGAAGAGCATGTGGCTGCTAGAACCGTTCATAAACCTGCTCAGAATGGGTTGGTTGCTTTACATCCCCCCTGAGCCCAGAGCTCCTGGCTGCCCTGCTCCTCTGTGTGGGCCTGGCTGCCTCTTGCCCTGTCTCTCCCCAGCCCTGAGGAGATGGCGCCTGCTCCTGTCCCAGCTCTGTGCTCCTTGGGGACAATAGCATCAGCCTTGTCCCAGCTCTGTCTTCTCCCCTCCCTGCTGCTCCTCCTCCAGCTGCTCCCCGGGGTCCAAACGTGAGTGTGATGACCGAAGGGCATGATGGCTCAGAGTAGGATCTCTATGAACCCATGCAGAAGTGTGAAGGAGTCCTCGAGCCCTCAGTGGCTTTTTCAGGCTTTTATTGGGATTTTCAGGCTCTTATTGGGCACACCCCTGCCTGCCATGTGCCTGGGGGCCAGGAGGCTGGCAGGCCTCATAGCTCCCGGTGAATCTTCACTTTTTTTTTTTTTTTCTCCCCACAGCAGTGTATTTCAGTCAATCTGCCACTCTGGTGGATCCTCTCACCCCCCACCCCTTTCCTCATCGCAGGCCTCACCCCAGCTCTTGTATGCATAAATAAATAAATCTTTAAAAAAAAAAAAAAAAGAAAAAGAATCTTCACTCTTTCTGGGTGCTCCAGCATTCTCTCATGGTCTTGTTCTCTCACTTCTGGTCGCTTTCCATTCTGCGACACCGCCCTTACAAGCCCCGTCTCAGCCCAGGTGCACCCACCTGCGCATGCCCACACCCTTCTCAGGTGCCCGCCATCAGACATGCATTCAGGACCACAGGGATCCATCATCAGTCCTAATGGCGGAAGAGCAGAAAAGCCTGACAATCATTTACCCTACAGTGTCCCTCCCTGTTCTGTTGAAGTGGAAACTGTCCGAAGTAATGTTGAAACTGATGGTGAAGGGGAAAGCAATGAAACAACTGATGCAGTAAAAGGGCCCATCACACCCGCCTGGCACAATTAGCACGTTTACCATCTTAGCATTTGCCAGTTCCCCTCTGAGCAATTTATGACTTGACTCTTTTTTTTAAAGATTTTTATTTTATTTATACAAGAACTGGGGTACAGGCCAGATGCGCGGGAGGGTGAGAGGATTCACCAGAGACAGCCTGGAACAGAACAGGCAGACTGACGAGATACACTGCTGAGGGGAGCAGGGGGCGAGACAGGAGAGGTCTGCTCGCCAGGTGGGTTGCTCCAAGGCTGGCAGGGATCAAACCGGCACTGCAGAGGCTGTGGACAGCTTCACAGCGCTGCGCTCAACCGCCTGCACCACCAGGGAGGCCCTGGTCTCTATCTTAACAGGGCCTCATTCCAAAAGAAAGGAGTCAAGTGGCTGGCTCCTTCCCCCTCCCATAGCACAGATCTTGTCTAACCACCCCTCCCCGCCTTTGTCTAAACAGCCCTGTGCTCTACCAAATGGCCTGCGCACTACAAAAAAAATGAAATCTGTCAAATTTATCAGCGTAACGAATGCTGAAATTCCTGAGTATAAATGGAAATCTTTGTGTATGTTGGTGGCCCAGATCTTAGGGGGAGACTCTCCTGTCTGGTGCCCACTAGTGTGATAATAATGAAACCTGTACCCACTTGTCCTTGGAGTGCCCTTTGTTCCTTTCTAGCCTGGCAAAATAGTTTTCGAGTAGGGAGGGCCCTGGGGTCTGGAGCTCTTCCTTCAGGAAGGATGGCTATGTGGGGGGACCCTGGCTCTAGAAAAATTGGGGTACTTCCCAGGGGAGGGAGAGGGATCGAAACAGAAGAGGGAAGAACACAAAGGACAATGCTGATGGTGCGTGAGTGAACTGGTGGTGGGAATTTTAAGGGGACTACACCTGAGAGTGTTACAGGGCAGGGAGAGGGGCACCCCAGAACCCCCAAACCTGCCTGCTCTAAATAGGTTCCGCCATCTGCCTCATCAACACAAAACATATAAGACTTTAATGGAAAGGAACTTTAATACAATTAGTAAACAATACAGAAAAGACAAAGACTATAGTTTCTAAATCAAGCACCTAAAGCTACCCGTCCCCTCGTGGGTAAAAGTTCACCCAAACAGCATTGGCCTCGAGCAAGGCCTGAAAGCCTGCCCCAAATCTAAGGCACCTTCTGGTGGGGACCCACAGAAAAGGATCAGAAACAACCAAACAAGTCTGGAAGGAAAAGAGCAAAATCAAAATCAAGACAAAAAACACCATTGTCACCTCCCCATGAGTCACCCACATCTGTGTCAACCAGTCCACGACCAAAAGGCAAGCACAGTTTTTTCACAGTTCTCTCTGCTCCATGTGCCTCTTCCAGGTCTCCTTCTGGCTCTCTGTCCTGCTTCCTTCCTTCTCCAGTTTCCTCCTCCAGCTTCTGCTCCTCCCTGCTCAGCTCCACCCTACCTTGGGTGGGGCAGGGAACCTGGAACTTCTCCTTTTCGTGGGCACTACCCTGTTACAAGAGGAGAAAGCATACATTCCACAAAAATGTAGAATGATGTGGTAGATAGATAGATAGATAGATAGATAGATAGATAGATAGATAGATATAAAAGATGGGGGTGCTCTCCAAAAACTATTGTGATGACACAGTTAAGAGCAGTCTCTGAGCGGCAACAAGAGGGGGAGGGATGACCATTGCTCAGTCAGGGGTTATGATGTTTCAAAAAGTGAACTATGAAAAATGTGAAAACACCTAGCCCCTCATTTTTTACTTTTGATTTATTTGTATCAAACACTTGTCAGTTAACTTAGGGGAAGAAACAGACACCTTATAAGGGAAAACCAATCAGGTTAACTTCAGACTTCTCTGAAGAAACAATAACAATAATAACAGTACGAAACAATAAAGCAAAAACAGACAATTATAAATGAGAGACATCCTGCAGGGGAGGAGGAGGGAAAGGGATCAGAGGGAGGAAGGGAGGAACACAGGGGTCTGTGGTGATGGTGGACGGATACATTGGTGAAGGAAATTCTATGGGGACTACACCTGAGGGTGGGGGAGCAATATTTTTTTTAAAATGAACAATGTTGTAAAAAATAAAAAAAATTAAAAATTAAAAAGAAAAGAAACACTTGTCAGTTACTAATTCATTTAACTCCACCAATATTTGTATGTTATGTGCTTGGTGCTGTGTACAAAACAGAGACATTCCCTAACTTCAGAGAGCTGCTTTCATGCAGGAGACAGTGAATAATAAAGACAAGAAACCCACCCCATCCTGTAGAGGGGCTGAGAGGAGGGACAGGCAGGGAGCAGGTGGGGCAGCAAGAAAGGGGGGTGTGGGGGCAGCTGTGTCCATCAAGGGGGTCAGTGCAGAAGGTGGATGGAAGCAAAGCCCTGGGAAGGGGATGTTCGGGAGTGAGGTTCCCATGGAAGGAACATCCTGTGGGGGGCTGGCTGGTGCCCGGGGTGCAAGGGCAGAGGGGATGAGGATCAGCTAGAGCAGAAAGAAAGGGAGGGACACAGGAGTGGGTGTCATAGGGCTGGGAAGGGGCCACCCTGTGAGGATGGGGGTGACTGTGGGGATGGGGAGCCCCTGCCAGGCTGTGAACAGACCAGGGCCTGGTTCAGCTCCCAGGTGGCAGGAGAGACTAGTCTGTGTGTCTCCAGGTGAGAGAGGAGGGGCTCAGGTCAAGCTGGGTGAGAAGTGGCTCTTTGGAGGTGCAGGGGGCTCCCAAGGACAGCACAGTCCTGTCCTGTCTTCCTAGGCCTCATCAGGTGAAGGGCCCTGACTGGGGAGCAGGCTGGGTGAAGCTTTTTCTTCTTCTTCTTCTCTCTTTTTTTAAAAAGATTTATTTATTTATTTATACAAGCACTGGGTACAGTCAAAAGCACGGGAGGGTGAGAGCCAGAGCGGGGAGCAGAGCAGGCAGACTGACAAGTACACAGCTGAGGGGAGCAGCGGGCAGCAGGAGAGGTCTGCGCGCCATGTGGGACCCTCCTCCGGTGGCCGGGGAGCAGCCAGGGATCAAATCGGTGCTGCAGAGGCTGTGGGCAGCTTGGCAACCCAGCGCTCAACCACTGCGCCACCGGGGAGGCCCTCCTCTTCTTTTTTAATTGAGGTAACATTAATTTACACACTGCATAGATGTGAGGTGTAGAGCTTCTCATCAGGCAACTGTATATTTCACACATACCCATTAGCAAAAGTTGAGCGAGCAGGATCCCCAGAGTATGCCCCCAAGCTCCAGGCAGAGCTGTTACCTACTGTAAGATCTGGGCACCCTCTGGATCCCTCCTCATCGGGTCTCTGAGGAGCTTCAATACACGGAGTCCAGTGGTCTCCCTAGAACTGCAACCATGTCTGGAAGGAGAGAAGTGGGGACAGATGGAGGGTATGATGCCACATAAGTTACCTGGACTGTTCTGAGCCTTAGTTTCCCACCTGACGAAACGGGGATAATGTCCACCTGCACTATGAGAGTTCATTCCACACACATAGCAAATCAGAGCTCCCAGGGCACAATAGAATCATAGTTATTATTACTGCTGCTCTCTCTGGATAAGGTGGCTCTGGCTAGCAGTGTGCCAAAGGGTTTGTAAATCAGAATATCACATCTCTACCAACAAGTACAGGCTTAGGCATCAGTGTTGGGTTGAGCCCAGGTGCAATCATTATCTAGGTGACCTTGTGCCAACCTCTCTGCATTTCCAATGTCTTCCGTGTCCTTTGGGGTTTATGTGCAAGCTCAGCAACATCACGCATACAAAACAGCACAGTGAGCAGCCAAAAGGAGTGCTTAGTGAGCACTTAATATCACCATTTTTAATAGGAGCAAAGCTAGAGAATGTTCCATTCATACCTCAGCAAGCATTTATGGAGCATATATAACGTATCAGGCAAAATCCCATGTGCCACTGACACAATAGGACATGTCTCTGACGTCAAAGTTTAATTTCCAGGAGGATATTCTAATTTTGAAAGGTTCGTCAGGGGAAGATGAGGAGGGAAAGACGAGGACGACAGAATAAGTTTAAAGGGGGGCTTTGTTGCGTTCCCCGGGCAAACTTCACAGACCCAAGGTGGGGGCCGGTGAAGCCGCGCCTATTGTCAGGGGAAGGCAGGTGTTTATGGGATGGGGAGAGGGAAACTGGGCTTGCAGGTAACAAGGAACAGTTGTTTTCTGATGGTATCAGCAGGTCCTCATTCTCAGCCTTAGGTGGCTTCCTACCAGATGCCTTTTCACCCTAGTAACTCTGGTTCCCGCCAGACCTTTCAAATTTGATGGGTGCTTACGAATCATCTGTTTAGTCCAGAGGTTCTCCATGTGGCTGGGCAGCAGAAAAGTAGTTTAAAAAGTTTTCCTGCTGGAAAGTAGTGTAAAAAGGCAGGAGCTCAGAGCCACGGTCCTTCCTCCCCGCTCCCCACACTGGCAAATTCAGATTGAGTGAGTTTAGAATGGAGCCTGAAAGGTCCATGAAAGAGGCCAGAATGCAAAAGCCCACCAGGAAGCCCCCTGGGGCAAGAATGCAGAAGCCTGCCTAGAAAATTCAGACAATGAACCCCTCCCTGCTCTAGAATCTTTTCCCGCCCTTGCAAACCTGTTATAGAGCAGCCCCGATATTGAACGGGTTCCTGGCTGTGGGTCCTCACCCACGCGCTTAAAAGGGACACTACAGGCACACACAAAAGGTTAATAAAAGGTTTATTTACAAGGGAAAAGGAAATAAGGAAAATGTACAACTCAGGGAGAAAATAGGGAAATAAAGTCTTTAATGCGTCCTACCCGATCCGATGACCTGGAAACCCAAAGTCACTCTCAGAGCTGGCCGGACGCTGCTAGCTGGTGGAGAGCCAAAATTGGGGACCCCCAAAGCCCACGTGTCTGCCTTTTATATCAATCTGGCTGCTTAACCCCACCCTCAGGTCCCAGCTACCTTCCCTTTGGTGGTGATGGGATTTGGAGTTCCCAGTGTCTTTGGCTTTGGCCTGGGGTGGGGGTGGAGTCCACAAAGCCTGTATGGAATTTGCTTTAGGACATCCTTTTCCCCCTAACAATTCCCCCCTTTCACTTTTTTCCACCATTTCCATGGTGATGAAAAGAGGGAATATATGGATGTTGGGATGCAGTCTCAGATGAACATTTTTTAACCAGGTTCCAGTGTGAAAGAAAACCAGTCCCTCCAGGTATTCGTCCATTGTGGAAAGCAAAAAGTAAGTAATGAAACTGTCATACTGCACATTTATGGACAATGCTGCTGACTAATTGTTGCTTCTCTTACACACATTGTAACCCTTAAAAAAGACTGTCTCCTAAGATTACACCATGAGATCTGTGCCACCATAGATATGGTGGAATAAAAATTAAAAGGGGGGATTGTAACAGGGTGGTCCCCAGGAAAAGGGGAGGTTCCCTGACCCACCCAAGGGAGGGTGGAGCTGAGCAGGAAGAGGAGAAGCTGCAGAAGAGACTGAGGAAGGAAGGAGCAGGATGGAGCCAGGAGACCTGGAGGAGGTGCATGGAGCCTAGAGACACGTGAAGAAACTGCGCTTGTCTTTTGGTCGTGGACTGGGTGACACAGATGTGGGTGAGACCTGTGGGGAGGTGACAATGGCAGCTTTTATCTTGATGTTGATTTTGCTCTTTTCCTTCCGGGCTTGTCTGGTTGTTTCTGGCCCTTTTCTGTGGGTCCCCACTGGAAGATGCTTTAGACTTGTGGCAGGCTTTGGGGCCTTGATCTGGGCCAATCCCATTTGGATGGACTTTTACCCAGGAGGGGATGGGTAACTTTGGGTGCTTCATTTAGAAACTAGACTCTGCCTTACCTGTATTGTTTCCTAATTAAAGTTCCTTCCCATTAAAGTCTCCTATGTTTTGTGTTGATGCGGCGGATGGCAGAACCCATTTAGAATAGGCAGGTTTGCGGGGTTTGGGCTGCCCCTCTCCCTGTCCTATAACAAACCCAGTCTCCCACCTGACCTCTCCTCACCCTGTAAAAGTCTGCTTCCCCCTGGCAATGTGTGCGACTCCACACAGGGGTCCCTGTCTTGGGTCTGTGAATTTTGCCTGGGGCACAATAAATTTTCCCTGTTTTTGTGTCCTTTGGGTAGATTCCTAGGAGAGGAATCCCTGGATCATCGTAGGTCCATTTTCAGTATTCTGAGGAATCTCCACACAGCCTTCCACCGTGGCTGGACCAGTTCACATTCTCACCAACAGTGCAAGAGGCTTCCTTTATCTCCACGTCCTCTCCAGTATTTGTTGTTTCTGGTTTTTTAATGTGGGCATTCTCACTGGAGTGAAGTGTACCCCATCTTCTGGATCCATTCAAGATCCCCTGATTCAAAACACAATCAGAAACCACTTTACACCTGTGAGAAGGGCCCATCTCAAAAAGACCAGACATAACAACAGCTGGCAGGACATGGAGAAAAGGGAACAGTCCTGCACTGTTTTGGGAAGTGTAGACTGGTTCAGCCATGATGGAAAACAGTATCCAGGTTTCCTAGAAAATTAATTGTGGATCTGCCGTAGGACCCAGCAGTCCCATTCCACGGTATCTACCCTGTCTCAGACAGCCCATGAGAAGTTCTCAGCTATGAAGGAAGACTCAGAGTCTAAATGAATTAGCTGCAGGGGGAGGCTGGGGAGAACCCTCTAGACCAGCTCTGCCTCTCACTCTTCCAGCCCACGCTCTTATTAAAGAAATGAACAAAGAGATAAGGAAATAGTGTGTAATTGTGTTTATGCTTATACACATGAATAAGTTACTGCTGGAACAAGTTTTTCTAGTTAGTAGGGATCATGCCACAAGTCAGCATGTCCTCAGGGAACAGGAGTTCATTTGGGGAAGTGCCGGGGACCAGCCTTGGCAAAATGTCGTGTCAGGGGTTCCTGAATTGATGAGAAAACTTAAGAGCTAAGAGGAGGGGGATGAGGTAGTGAGGAGATACTGACACTGGATGAGGTGTAAGTATCTTCTGCAGAGAGAGTCAGCAGGTCTTTATTTATTCATTTTTAGCAAGCAGAGAAATTACATCATCATGTGCAAAGCAGAGACAATTAGTGTATTTTATTCCCATGGACTCCTGACTCCTACGGGTCTCCCCTAGATGGTAGCCTTCAAGGTTAATAGATAAAAAACCAAACCTAACACTAAAACTTATTATTTCAGCTTGACCATTACCTAAGACAGTGGATAGCCGCCAGTACACTCCTATCAGCTAAAGCCTGAGCATCCAATGACTCTTCTATTTTTATGGCCTTCAGCCGGAGACCAGCTGCTTCTCATCTATCAGAACTTTTTCTACCTAGAAACTCCTTAACACAGTTAACTTCATTTAAAAACTTTCCTAAGAAACGTCTTTAAAAAAGGAAATTTGTAAAAAAGCAAAAAAATAATTGTTGTGCAGGCATGTACAATAAATTGTCCTCATTGTCAAGTGGGCCAAATTGTTTAATAACTAATTTCTAAGCAGATAATTTTCCATGCCATTTGCTTGCAGTATGCTGATACATATAATTTATTGTCTAATGTACTTTTTGAGAAATTTTTTCTCTCTTTATGACCAAGAACAAAAAACAACGGGATGTTAAATCTTCAGCCCCACGGTGTGAGGCACAAGGAATCTTTGGCACCACGGTGTGAGTCCCTTTAGCTTCAGCCCCACGGTGTGAGGCCCTTTAGCTTAACTGCTTGCCAGTGTCTTATCTGGCTGGGCATCAAGTTCCCCTGGAAATCCCTGTGCAGAGTAAGCAGGTGCTCTCAGAGACTCTGGCTCCCTTTAGGGCAGCAGGCCCCAACAACCCGCAGAGGATGTTACACTACTTCAAAGGAAACCTGCACCCCCTTGATCATGCAGCACTATTTACAGTAGCCAAGCTGTGGAAGAGGTGGTACATAGATAATAGAATACTACTCATCAAGAAACATAAACTCATGCCATCTGGGGCAACGTGGATGGAGCTAATGGAAATAAGCCCAAAGGAGAAAGACAAATATGTCACTTAGATATGAATATAGAGAAATTAAACAAAGGGCTAGATTAAGCCAAACGTAAAAGCTATCCCTTGAGTCTCCCAGGTGGTGCCTGACTACTGGCTGGGGCAGCAGACCAACCCAGACTTCCTGGTCTGGCAGCACTGGATGGTAGACTGACCCTCTCTAGTTTGCCATCAAACTCATTTGATGACAAAGCCTGACTCCAGCTGACTGAATCCCCCATTGTGTCTTATTTCACCTACACCACCACTGGGTCCCCAGCCTCTGCTGTTTGCTGGGTCTGAGATGGATCTTGTACTTGATGTTGCCTGTAATTTTTTTGTTTGTTTTTAAGATTCATTTTTTATTTATTTATGCATACAAGAACTGGGGCATAGGCCAGAGGTGCAGAGGGTGAGAGGATTCACCAGACACAGAGTAGGGAGCAGAACAGGCTGATCCACTGAAATCCACTGCTGAGGGGAGGGGTGGGTGAGACAGGAGAGGTCTGCTGCCCCCTGTGGGTTGCTCCCTGGCCAGGGATCAAACTCAGATCTAAGCAGTGATAGCACTCAGACTTAAACCTTATGCCACCAGGGAGGCCCTGTTTTTAATATATTTTTTACATCTTTTGATATTATTTAAAATAATAGAAGCGCTCCTACTGCTCTACTTTCATAATAATCACGCTCCTTCCTCCCAGCCCTTGGCTCAGGTCGGGTTTATGTGTGTTTTTGTCACCTTCACTCAGTGTCCATCTCTCATGACAGAGCAAGCTCCAAGTCTCCAGGGTCCTCTCTCTGTTCCCCATTGTATCTGCAGGGGAAGCAGCTTGGGGAGGCAGGAGCCAGGCAGGGAGAGGGATGCTGGGAAGTGAAGAGGAGGCAAAGGCTGAGAACACTTGGGAGATGCTCCCTGGTTCCCTGAGAAAAGCATTTCTCAAACTGTGATTGTGGAAACCTTGAAGTCACCCAGAGCCTGTCACAGGAGCCACGAGGTCAAAACTATTTTCAAAACGCCACTTAGACACCATTGGCTTTTTCACTATTTCGCCATCTGCTGAGGTAAAACTTACTAAAAATGGAGCTTATATTACTAGCTGCAGTTATTCTTCACAACTACTTACCTCAGAAACACAACTCCAAGCCGGTTTCATTTCAAAGTTTCTTGGTTGAAGCATTAAAAATTATCTTCACTATTCTATCATCCTCAAATCCACATTTTACAGCACCTGATGCGATGACACGCAAGTGCACACAGAACACTCCTGCTGCATTCCCACCTATTATGTGCCAAGAAAAATATTTGCATGAGATGAATTAGACTATTTTTCTTTTTTGTAGGCAACACCATCTTCACATGAAGGAATGAATGACAGAATCTGTGGCTATTTGATTTGGTTAATTAGCAGACATTGTCCTGAAAAGGAGTGTGTGCTCCTTTGAGAAAATCAACTGACAATTGATGACTGACAGTAACTTCAGCTTGACCAAATATAAGTGCTCAGAAAAATCCAGAATCATGGAAAATTGTGTCCTATCACTAACTTGACAACTTCCAGTACTACTTTTACTTTTTGGATTTGTGGTGAAAATAAAATGAATTTTTTAAAATAATTTGATTCCAGTGTAATGAACATTGAAGAGCTTTATAACTTGTGGAACAATATATTACTTTAAAAAATCACACATTAAAAATAACTGCAGTTAGTTTTATGCAAGAGAGGACTATGAAAATGTAACAGAATAAGAAATATTCAATGATATTGTTTCAGGTTTCACTTTGCAAATAACATGGGAGAAAATGCCAGCTGTATAGATTTAATTTAGTATCAAAGTGGAATATTCACAGTAATGTGAAAACACTACTCCAACATATTTGTGTGAGGCTGTAGACATTTTTTTCATAGACTTCAACCAGCACCAGAGCTAAATGCAGAAGGAAACATGAAAATCCTGTCTTCTAATGAGACAGACAAGAAAAACAATGAGACAGACAAGAAAGACAACTGCAAACATAAAACACGTGAAAGATCCACTCTCCTCATTGCCCTGATTATTTTCAGAAAGAAGTTATTTAACAGGCATTGATTATTGAATATCTATCAAAAGGCATTGGATTATTACTATTATTCTAAATGAAGCAACTACATAATCAAACTCAGCTTTATTCCCAGGGTGGTAAATATGGGGAGCGATACCTCCTAAACAAGATTATACTTGGCGTCCTCCCTAATTTGTCAGACTGGACACGGATCCGGGAAGGAAAATACTGAGAATCGCAGACCCAGCGCTTGGGTCATGGAGACAGGGTGAGGAAGCTCTGGGTGAGGAGAGGAGGGGGCAGAGCAAAGCCCCAGGGCCCTAGTCTGGTTCTCATAGTTCCAGGCCCCAGGGCTGTGTCTAGGGCAGGAAGGTGACTGTTGGGGATACCCCACTGCCCCCTTAGCCTCCCTTCTGTCTCCACCACCTGTGCTGGGCCCTGGACACTTGTGACTCCTCCCCAGTTCTCAGTCCCCAGTGCCTGGAGGTTCCCAGAGAACCAGTCAGCATCACTGCCTGCCCAGGTAAGTCTCCACCCACCAGCCTGGAGTCAGAAGCTCCCCAGACCCCAGCAGTGCTGGTCATGGGGCCCCCAACCCTCCTCCTGCTGCTTCTCTCCAGGGCTCTGGCCCAGACAGACACCTGGGCTGCTGAGTGCAGGGTGGAGGGAAAAGGCTTCTGCAGAGGAAGCTGCTGCCTTAGGCCCCTCTGTCACCCCGTGGCCCCCCGTGGTCCCTTTCTGTCCCCCCACCCTGCCTCCTCGTTTTGTCCCCCTGAGTCTTGCCCCTTCTGGACCCGCTGCCCATGTTCAGTCTCTGGAGCTCCCTCCCTCCTGGACACTTTCTCCCCTGCCCCATCTCCCCGGGACTCAGGACCTGCCCCGGGAGGAGGGTCCGCCCGGCTTCACCCCTCCCCGCCCCCAGGCTCCCCCTCTCTGAGGGTGTTAGAAATGGTGATGTCCCGCCCGGCCTCGGGGAGCCCCGGTGCATCGCGGGGGGCTACGTGGACGACACGCAGTTCGGGGTTCGACAGCGACTCCCCGGCCAGAGCGCGGAGCCGCGGGCCCCTGGGCGGGCGGGCGGGGCGGGAGGTCGGGCGAGGAGACGCGGCTCCGCAGACACTCGGCGCGGAGGCTCCAAGCGCTCCTGGAGGCCCCGCGCGGCCGCCGCAGCCAGAGCCGGGCCGGGGAGCAGCGCGGGCCGGGGCGGGTCACCGCTCCCGCCCAAACCCCCGCCCCGAGTCTCGGGGCCCCGTGACCCCCGAGGCCGTGGCCCTTGCCAGGCCCCTTGACCAGGGAGGAGCCCGCGGGACTTTCACCCGCGAGATTTAAAGTTTACATTTATTCTGCGCTGGAGGTAGGAGTGCGGGTGGGGTGACCAGGGGACTGACCTCAGGGCCGGGGCTCAGGGTCTCCCACGATCCAGAGGACTCTGGGCTGCGCCGCGGGGCCCGAGGGCGCCTCCCCCGCGGGCACGACCAGCTCCCCACGACGGCGCCGGGGACGCGCCCTGGGCGGGGACCTGCGCGCCTGGACCCGGCGGGCCCGCGGCTCAGCTCCCCGGCGCGAGGGGGAGGGGGAAGGTCGGGCAGAGCAGGACGGGAGCAGCCTGGGGGCGGGTGCGGGGAGGGGCCCCCAGACTCCTGGGGATGGGGAAGGAGGCGCCGCAGCTCAGAGGTGAGAGGGCTGCGGGGCTTTGATCTCCCTGAGGCGCGCACCCCGCAGGGAAATGGAATCATGGTGAGGAAGCGCCCCCTTCTGGCCAGAGAGGGAGCTGTCGGCCACGTTTTTCAGCTCTGGGAGGGAGACTGGCCCGGAGGCTCCTACTTTCTCTGAAGGACAGTTAAGGAATCCAGTTTCTCCTGAGAAAGAGGGGAGACCACCCCTGAAATCACCCTTCACTGGGTCCTTTTGACCAGCAGCCATCGTAGGAACAATGAGTTTCTCTCTGGAGATGTTGTTTTTTGGTGAGAGAGCATTTTTGGAGATCTCACTCCTGCCTGTCTGTGTCATCGCCCTCCACCCAAGTCAGCAACAAAATGTTTATAGAGACCTGCATCCCACCCTGGGCTCCCACCTGCTCTCCCGGACTCCCAGACCAGGCTGGTTTCTGGGGTATTTGCTTCCTCCCTCCAAGCATATTTTCCTGTCCATTCTGAGGATGGTCATGAGGCTGCTTCAGTGTCCATGGAGGAAACAAAAAGCATGAAATTTACGATTCTTCCCACTCAGGCTCCCAAAGGGGACAAGTGACCCACCACCCCATCTCTCAGCATGAAGTCACCCTGAGGTGCTGGTCCCTAGGCTTCTACCCAGCGGACATCAACCTGATGTGAGATGGGGAGGACCTGGCCCAGGATACAGAACTGGTGGAGACCAGGCCTGGGGCCAGGTTGAGGGGGAGCAGGAGGGGAACCTTCCAGAGTGGGCGGCTGTGGAGGTGTCTTCTGGAAGGAGCAGAGATACACATGTCATGTGCAGCATGAGGGGCTGCTGGACCCCCGAGTCTTGAAATGGGGTGAGAGGGGGGACATGGGCACAGAGCCTATTCTCAAGGGAACCAGGAGCCCTTCTGGAGACTTTCAAAGGGTCAGACTAAGGCCTGGAGTTCAGTGTCTCCCCTTCCCTTCCCTTCCTTCCCTTCCCGTGCCCCCTGAGTCCTCCATCCCCACTGCAGGCATCATTGCTGGCCTGGTTCTCCTTGGAGCTGTGCTCACTGGAGCTGCAGTGGCTGCAGCTGTGATGTGGAGGCAGAAGCACTCAGGTAGGGAATGGAGTTGGGGATCTTGTCCACTGGGGGCTTTCAAGTCCCAGGGAGAACTTGCCCTGCCTGTTTAATGGAAATACCATCCGCACACCTGTTACCCAATCTGGAGCTGATTGCTAACACTTAGTCTTTGTAAAGCACATGTGAAAGTGAATCAACTTGTTCTCATTGGTAGTTCTTGTTATAGGGACCTGAATCCCAGAAAATATCAGAGGGCAAGTTTCCTGCCTGGGACAGACTCCAGGAGGCAGTAAGCCCAGTTTCCCTTGATCTCCTTTTGTCATATTTCCCAGTCCTGACCTGGGTCTTCATTCACAGTTCTGGAAATGTCCCTGTGGTCTAGATTAGGGGATTCCTTTAAGACTTCAAGGCCTGGCCCCTCCATGGTCTCACATGATATTTTATTCCCCCAGGTTGGAAAGGAGGAAGCTACTCCCAGACTAGAGGTAAATGGATCAGGTTTATGATTACTCAGACCTTTGGGGTAGTGTAGATGGAGCCCACAGTATAAGCTGACCCGTCAGTTCCTCCTTCATTCTCATCTCCTGTGGAACCTGACCTGGTTCTGTTTTGTTATACCTCAGGCATGACAGTGCCCAGGGCCCTGTTGTGCCTCATAGCATAGGTGAGACCCTGGAGGCCTGCAGTGGGAGGGGCTGGGGCAAAGAGGATGGGGCCAGGTTATGGGGAAGCTGTGAGGGGAACTTTCTGAGGATGTGGTGGACTATTGAGAATGTCAACACTTTTGTGCGTCACCTGAATGTGTTCCTGATAATTTTTCCTTTACAGTGTGACATAGCTACCTTGCATGGACTAAGAGATGCAGATTTCTTCTGATCCCCATTTTGTGACTTCAGTATCCCCTAGTTAATCCACAATGAGATACAACCTCATACCTGTGAGAATGGCCCATAACAAAAAGACCAGAAACAGGATGTGGAGAAAAGGGGGAAAGTTCTACGCTGTTGGTGGGAATGCACACTGGTCCAGCTCCGATGGAAAAGGAAATGCCGGTTTCTCAAATATTAAAAATGGGGCCTCCCTGTTGACCTAGGGGTTAAGTTTCGGTGCTATCACTGCTGTGGCCTGAGTTCAATCCCTGGCCAGGGGGATAACCGACATGGCGCAGACCTCTCCTGTCTAGCCCACTGCTCCCCTCAGCAGTGTATTTCAGTAGATCCACCTGTTCTGCTCCCCACTCTCTCTGGTGAAGCATCTCACCCCTGCACCTCTGACCTACACCCCAGTTCTTCTATGTAAAGAAAAAAATTAAATTTAAAAGGTTAAAAAAAAAAGATTAAAAAAATGGATCTGCCATGTGATCCAGCAATTCTACTCCTCAGCATCTACTTCCAGAATATAAAAAGACTATTTAGAGGGAGACATGCACTCCCATGTTGATTGCAGCACTATTTTCAGTAGCCAAGTTTGTGGAAACAACTCAAATTCCCCAAAACAGATAATATATCAAGGAGATATGGTCTGTCTACACTGTGGAATACTACTCAGTGTTCAAAGAAGATAAACTCAGGGCCTTGTGCCATGGTGGCACAAGGTGTTAAGCACCGCACTATGAAGCAATCCACAGCCTCTGCAGCACAAATTTGATCTCTGGCCGGCAATGGAGCAACCCACATGGCACAGCAGACTTCTCCTGTCTTGCCCGCTGCTCCCCTCAGCAGTGTATTTTCTTCAGGCCAAACATGGAGCTGGAAGGGATTATGCTAAGCAAACTAAGTCTGAGGGAGAAAAACAAAAACTACTTGTGTCACTTCTATGCGGAATATAGAGAAACCAAACAAAAGCTCAGATAAAGTCAAACTGAAAAACTAACCCTTGAAATCTGACTAGAACTGCAGCTACCAGAGGGGAAGTGGGAAGAGCAAGAACAAAGTGTGGAGGAGCACAGTGGTGGATTATGGGGATTGGGTGGTGGGTGTGGTGTATTAAAAACACCTGAAGGGGCTCATCTAACACTTCCAACAATGATGTAAACCAACATTACTTTATATATATATATATATAAAGTATATGTATATATATATATGTATATAAACCAGATCTTCTGGGATCTCTGGCTGCAAAGGGCATCTACATGTGTCTGTGCTCATATCAGCATAACATGAGGAGGTGCGGAGACTGGCCCAGCCCCGCCCACCATGACCCTCCCCACACTGCCCTGTGTCTTTCCCTGGTGACTTTCCTGCTCCAGCAGAGGGGCTGACTCTACCTCTGCCTGTACTTTGTGTTTTCCTGAGAATAATGTCTACTTCCCTGCTGAGAATAACCATCCACATATGAAATTATTTTTTTACCTTATCACATGGGGTTGATGGGCTAATTAGAAAGATTTGAGAGGAAATAAAGAGTCCTGAGGACCAGCCACAGCTGCAGGTTTGCTGTGCTGAGTCTGTGCAGGTGGGGGCGGGAGAGGCTGTGAGGAGCCGAGGGGGACGGGGCCTGTGTCCAGTCGGTGCTCAGTGCATCATGGGCTTCGATGTGGTCACTCCTCAGGGGTCGTCTCTCTGCTCCTTTGTCCTTGTCCTTCAGGAGCACCTGTCCCAGTAGGGCCTGTGATCACAGGGACTCTAACATCACCTGGGCCTGTCCTGTCTCCAGAAATGTGGGTGGAGGTTGCATGAGGCTAGTCAGCCTAGGCTTGGGTCAGAGTTCATTCCCTAGTCCTCATACTCTGTGTTTATGATTTTACTTCCTGGGTTTTATTGCTTTATGCCTGTTCTTTTCCATGTTTACAGACCAGGGCTTATGTCCTCTGGGCATCCCTGTCTCTGACAGCAGCAGGAGTATCTGTCATTGTCCCCATATGGCGCAGGGCGGCCCCTGCTCACAGGAGTATCTGGTGTTAGAAATTAATGTCCAGACTCAAATAGTTTGGGACTTTTTTTTTTTTTTAAGATTTAATTATTTATGAATACAATTACTGGGGTATAAGCCAGTGGTGTGTGTGGTGGGGGAGGGGTGAGGATTCACCAGAAAGAGTGGGGAGCAGAACAGGAGGATCTACTGAAATACATGCTGAGGGAAGAGTGGGCAAGACAGGAGAGCTCTGCTGCGCCATGTGGTTTGCTCCCTGGCCGGCTGGGGATTGAACTTGTGCTGCAGTGACTGGCAATAGCTTGATAGTTCTGTCTTTGACCCCTGTGCCACCAGGGAGGCTCCATTTTGGGACTCTTTTTGAAAAGATTTCCATCTTTTTCCCCACCATTTAAAAGGACCCAATTTGGGTATTAGTAGAGAGGAGGATCAGATAATTCCTCTTCTTAGATGAGTCCCTGTTGGGTTTCTGTCTTCTCTGCAGCTGCCCCCTCTCCCCACCCTCAGGTCTGATATCCCAGATGTAAGCTATGTTCACTGCTGGTTAACAATAAGATCCATAAACCTAGGATCTTTTTTTTTTATAGGTTTTTTTTTAAAGATTTATTTATTTATGCATACAAGAACTGGGGTGTAGGCCAGAGAGTGGGGGGCGGTGAGAGGATTCTCCAGAGACAGAGTGGGGAACAGAACAGGCAGACTGACTGACATACACTGCTGAGGGGAGCAGCGGGAGAGACAGTGGCTGTCGATAGCTTGATAGTGCTGTGTCTTTAAACCCCTGTGCCCCAGGGAGGCCCAGGATCTTCTTTTCTAAAGGGAGAACTATTCTTGTGTGCTGTGGTGTGCAGGTTTGGGGTGGGAGAAAAAGATGGGGGTGGGGGGGAAGGAGCAGCATCTGTGATAAAATAGAGGGGACACTGACGTCTCTGAGAGTGGAGGTGTGTGTAGAATGTGGTCTGAGGCTACCTTAGTAGAGACACTGTCTCTGCAATGGGGAGGTGCTTTACCCTGATCCCTGATCATTCATAAATTAATTGTTGCATCAGATGTGTGACAGGCTGTTTTTGCACCTAGGAAACCTCAATGAACTAAATACAGCCCAACTTGCTGGTCTGTGGAGCGTGTGTCCTGGTGGGAAGGGGAGACTGGAGACTGTGACAGTAAATAAGGGGCGTGTCTGGTTAGAAGTGGGTAAGGATGTGGGGAGGTGGCCCAGAGTCAGTGTGCAGGGGCAGGGAGGATGGCACAGGCAGTGTGGGAGGTCTGTGTTCACCACGTGTCCCCAGATCTGCCAGTAGGAGCCCCGGCAGGTGCTCCAGGTCCTAATCATCTCCCATTTCCAGCCACAGCCCAGATCCTGATGGTGCAGGACGTCCTCACAGAAGCAGCCTGGGTGCTGAGAGGGTCTATGGGCACCCGAACTCCCAAGTGAAAACGGGCGTGTGAGCATGTTGTGCAGGGAAAGGGGCTGCAGCGGCAGGAAGGCACAGAGCAGGATCTCTAAGACCCTGTGCAGATGGGTAAAGGAGAGTCCTGGAGCCCTTGGTCACTTTCTCAGGCTTTTATTGGGATTTACCAGGTACACGGCAGGCAGGTGTGGTGGGGGGCAGGGAGCTGGCAGGCCTCCCAGCCCCTGGTGAATCTTCACTTTTCCTGGACTTTCTGGCATTCTGTCGTGGCCTCGTTCTCTCTCTTCTGCTTCTCTTTCTTTCTTCTGCTCTTGTGCTTCTACTCTTCTCATTTCCTTTCTATTCTTTTCTCCTTTGCTGTTCTGCTGGTGTCCCGTGACACGACCCTTATAAGCCAGTCTCAGCCCAGGTGTACCTAGTGTGCCCACCCCCCACTCCTGGGGCTTCCATCAGGCATGCAATTCAGGACCGCAGGGTCCATCATCAATCCTAGTGGTTGGAGGCACAAAATCCTGATAATCACTTTCCCTACAGGGGCCTTTCTTGCTCGTAGATCCAAGAATAGGTGAACATCTTGAGCGAGGGACAAGGCCTAAGGCAGGCCCAGGCTGGGCAAAGGAAGCCACCAGGTGAGTCACTTAGAACCAGCCCCGTCTGAGAGAGACCCCACAGCTGTCCCTGGAGCTTAGCCCTTGGACTCACGGCAGAGGAGCAGATACTGCTCTGGTGCTCTTCTAGCTATTCATCAAGTCCTTTCCACCAAAAAGGGTCCTGGGAACCCCCTGCACACATGCTCGGGGGCTCTGCACACATGCACACATGTTTGGGGGCTCACTCCCCATATTCATCCCCAGGAGGGAAGATGTGACAAAGGAGGCAGCAGAGGCCCCTGAGGAGACACTCGGGGACTCTCCTTGGGCCAGGCTGTGAGGGAAGGGCCTGCATGGACACCACCGCCTTCCTCTGACATGTTTCCCTCCAGTTCCTTAAGATACAGCAGAAAATGATACAAATCTAAATTCTAGAAAATAATTCCCAAAAATGTAGCTGCATTGCTGTTATCAAATCGTAAACATTACCAATTATCACACCAAAGAAGTAGATGTGACTTCTCATCCCACAGGGTCTTCTGTGAGCCAGAATCTAATAATTAGGTAATGTGCAAAAAAATTGCCATTGGAAATGACACGTATGTTTGAGGGCCACACTGAGACCCTCCAAAGACTGCAATATCTAAAGAAATGGAAAAAAGAGAAGTTTCACAGGAAGAAAGCTGGGAAACTGCCTTAGCCTGGTGTTGAAGGTTAACACCATCAGTGATGAGTCAGGTGGAATGATGTGCCCTTTTGTGTTGAGTGGAGAATGACGCTGCATCCCTTGTGGTCTACTTCCTCAAACCAACAGTTCTCACCAAAAAAGAAAAAAAAAAAACCTAAATTAAGGGACAATATTCCTGAGCAGGACTCTGATGGAGGCTAAGAGTAGAAAATTCAGGATGGAGGAGTCACATGACCAGAAACTGGAGGAGGGGACAGAAGTGCTTAACATCATCATTAAACCCACTATAGAAATGAAAAAACGCTTTGGGCCAACTGCTATCGCAAGTATCAGACACTATAGGAAGTATAAGGAGGCTCAGACCAGAGCTGGGATATGGGGATGGGGCCATTGCAGAGAATCACTGCTCCTGACAAATCAGCCTAGTCACACCATAGAAGTGATTGAAGATAATAACAATTACACAAAGGAATGAAGCCCTCTCAACTAGAACACTAAACCAGTGCACTGTGGGAAGACTCAGCTCGGCTCCCAAGGCAGCCGCCTGGGACCTGCAGGCTTCTGCTAACACACCCGCCCTCTCCAGGTGCAGCTCTTCCTGCCTGCTTGTGTCTGCATGAGCATCTTCTTTCTGTGTGTGTGTGTGTGTGTGTGTGTGTGCGCGCGCACACCACACCCACACACACACCACACACATGCAAGCCACTTAAAGGGGGACTCTGGAGAAACTTTTCTCAGAGGTGACCCAAGAACCCCCATCTGTGACCCCAACACCTCTCCAGAGTATCACTCCCACCAATGTCAATGTTATAAAAACAAGGAAAGCCTGAGAAACTGCCTTCTAGGCAAACTGGATGGGATTATGGAGCATAAAATGCACATTAGCTTTTGCTTTCAGCATGGCGTTTTGTAATTATGTCAACATTGCTGTATTAGTTGTAAAAATAAAAATTTTACTCATGTAGGATGTTAACACTGAAAATGGGATAAACAAGACCTGTGTGGGATAAACAAAACCTGTACTACCTATGCAAGTTTTCTGTAAGTCTAACAGTATTCTTTAAATGCTATTTTTTAAATACCTCGAATATTTAATAGGTTGGAGAAGAAAAGTTTTTCTACTTTCGTTTTTCCAGATATCGTTATCCTGGGACTGAGTAGGGATTCTGGGGGGGAGGGGGAAATTGGAAACCTCACACCCAGGGCAGGCTCCGGAGTCTCCTCTCCTCTGAGCCCTGCTGCTCTGACTCCTCACAGAGCATCTCACCCCAGGACGCCGCCCTCCAGCCCCCCAACTCTGCCCACCTCAGCCCCCGCCCGTCCTGGCGGCTCCACCAGAATCCGGAGCACAGCGGGCAGCGCCCCCGTGTGGCCACAGGGCTGAGAACAGGCGCCCAGAGCCGCCCTTTCTCCTGCTCAGCCAGGCCCTCCCCAGGCTCCCTGGGCCCCCAGCGGCAGGACAGGGATCTGCACACAAGGGGGCGCCCAAGTCCAGTGTCAGGTCAGAAGTCCCCAAATTTTCTTCCTAGTGAGTCCTATGGACTAAGAATAGAACCAGGTTTCAGGTTTTAACAGCTGATTCCCAGATTATGGGCAGATCCTCCAAATATTCCTTGAGTCTTGGAATGGAGCCTTTGACTCTAGAGTCTCTGTAATTTGTTTCTGCTTCCAGGGGTGAAAGCACCTCCTCCTGGCAATCAAACTTCAATTTCCCCAAGAGCCCAGGACCTCACCCAGGTAAAGGACAAGTTTTCTAGAAAAAGACAAGGCCGTGAGCTGACCATCGAGCCATGTCCTGCAGCAAGGGGCAGCAGAAATGATCCAACTGGAGGAAGAGCTGGAGGTGGTATAGTGGTGGATTATTGGTTGAGCACCACACCTAAGGGTAACAATAACTATAGAAAGATGACCCACTATGTAAGAAAATAATAAATAATATATTTTTAAAGTTCACCACCTTGAATGAGGGACAGGACAGAGGAGAGTTCCCAGGGCATGACTTGGAAGATGGGGAGGCTCCTGGAAATGGAGCAGAGGATGAAAATGGGGACTAGGGGATGGGGCCCAAAAGGAGTGGTGGGGGCACCAGGAAGTGGGGGCCAGGATGGGCAGCATCGGGGACACTGCCGGGAGAAGGTCTGTGTGGGTGACACGGGCTCTGGCTGGGGGCTGGAAGAGTCTCTGTTTTCTCCTGGTAGAACTGCAGAGGGTTGACTATAACTGACCAGTAAATTACTTGTTTTGGGCCTTTTCCTGTCCGTGCAGGGCTGGTGTGACTCAAACACACATACTCAGGGCTGATGAAGGAGAGAGATGAAGAGAAGACAGATGTTTGGAGAAGCCCCCATTTCCTGAGCCAGAACATCATCCTCAACTCCATCAATACTAGGCACCAAGAGGAGGGCAGAGCAAGGCCTGTGCTGCCCTGGAGGACCAGCCTGGGGACTGATTCTGGGGGTCCAGGGCCCACTCCCTGTAGGCGTGTCAGTCAGGCCTGCTCACACCTCCAGGCTGCTGACAGCCCCTGTGCCGGGACCCTGCAGACACTGCTCTGGAGATAGTGTAAAAAAAATAAAAGCAAACAGCAAAATTAAATGGAATCTGAAAACAATAGGAATAATTGTATTCAATCAGATTTATTTTGAAGGACACTTTAGGGGCTGGAGACACATCAGAGTCCTGGGTACTGTCATTGCCTGGGGGAAGAACAACAGAACCTGGTCAGAAGAGGAGATAACAGGAGGGAATGATGGGGGTGACTTCTCCCATTGAATCCACCTATACTGTCCCCAGGGGCTCAGGGATCCAATCCCTGATCCACACTGACCTGCAGCCTGAGTGTAGCTTCCTCCGTTTCCACCTGTGGGAAGAGACATCATGTGAGACCAGGGAGGAGTCAGGTCAGAAGCCTAAAGGAATCTTCTAATCCTGCACCGCAAGGAAGTTTCCAGAACTGTGAGTAAAAGACCCAGGACAGGACTGGGAAAAATGAAGAAAGGAGGTGAGGGGGGTCTGGACCAAAATGCCCTCTGGGCAACACACGTGGGTGTGGATGGTACTTGCCATTAACCAGGTAGGGCAAGTTCTCCCTGGGACATGAAAGCCCCCAGTGGACAAGATCCCCCACTCCCTTCCCTACCTGAGTGCTTGCTTCCTCCACATCACAGCTGCAGCCACTGCAGCTCCAGTGAGCACAGCAACAAGGAGAACCAGGCCAGCAATGATGCCCGCAGTGGGGGAGGAGGACTGAGAGGGGGCACGGGAAGGGAAGGGAGAGTGAGACCCTGAGCTCCAGGGCTTATCCTGACCC
>NW_023602073.1:35690707-35709684 GCF_014898055.3 Talpa occidentalis
CTTTTTCCACCTACAAACTTCTTAACACAGTTAACTTCATTTTAAAACTTTCCTAAGAAACTTCTAAATAAAAGGAACTTCTAAAAAAGCAAAAGAAGAACTTACTATAATAGTTGTGCTGGTTTGCTTGTCAGATATGTACAATAAATCATCTCCCATTGTCACGTGGCCAAATTGTTTAATAACTAAAATCTAAACAGGTAATTTTCCATGCCAATTGCTTGCAGTCTACTGATACATAAATTTATTGCCTAATGTACTTTTTTGATAATTTTTTTTCTTTTTATGACAAGAAACAAAAAATGAAGGAATGTTAGATCTTCAGCCCCACGGTCGTGTGGCACAAGGATCTTCAGCCCCACGGTGTGAGGCCCTTTACCTTCCAGTGTCTTTCTGGTGGGGCATCAAGGCCTCCTGCAGCAACCTTGTAAGGTTTTGCTCCCATGACTGAGTGACCGGAGTAAGGAGGGAACATGGGCACTGAGCGTCTGCTTGGAGGAATCATGACCCCTTCTGGGAAAACCTCTAGTGCCTCAGGATGCGGGGGACCAGGGGCTCAGGGTCTCACTCTCCCTTCCCTTCCAGTGGCCCCTCCTCAGTTCGCCATCCCCACCATGGGCATCACTGCTGGCCTGGTTCTCCTTGGAGCTGTGCTCACTGGAGCTGCGGTGGCTGCAGCTGTGATGTGGAGGAAGAAGCGCTCAGGTGGGGAAGGGAGTGGGGGATCTTGCCCACTGGGGGCTTTCACGTCCCAGGAGACACTTGCCCTGCCTGGTAATGGGAAGTACCATCCACACACAAGTGTGTTGTCCAGAGGGAATTTGGTCCAGACCCCCCTCATCTCCTTTCTTCATTTTTCCCAGTCCTGTCCTTGGTCTTTACTCACAGTTCTGGAAACTTCCTTGCGGTACAGGATTAGAAGATTACTTTAGGCTTCTGACCTGACTCCTCCCTGGTCTCACATGATGTCTCTTCCCACAGGTGGAAAAGGAGGAATCTACACTCAGGCTGCAGGTCAGTGTGGATCAGGTGTTGGATCCCTGAGCCCCTGAGGACAGTATAGGTGGATTTAATGGGAAAGTCACCCCCATCAGTCCCTCCTGTGATCTCCTCTCTGACCAGGTTCTGTTTTGTTCTCCCCAGGCAATGACAGTACCCAGGGCTCTGATGTGTGTCTCAGCCCCTAAAGTGTCCTTCAAAATAAATCTGATTGAATAAAATTATTCCTATTGTTTTCAGATTCCATTTAATTTTGCTGTTTGCTTTTATTTTTTTCACACTGTCTCCAGAGCAGTGTCTGCAGGGTCACAGCACAGAGAGGCTGTCCAGCAGCCTAGAGGTGTGAGCAGGCCTGACTGACACGCCTACAGGGAGTGGGGCCCTGGAGCCCCAGAATCAGCCCCCAGGGCTGGTCCTCCAGGGCAGCACAGGCCTTGCTCTGCCCTCCTCTTGGCACCTAGCATTGGTGGAGTTGAGGATGATGTTCTGGCTCAGGAAATGGGGGCCTCCTCCAAACATCTGTCTTCTCTTCATCTCTCTCCTTCATCAGCCTGAGTATGTGTGTTTGAGTCACACCAGCCCTGCATGGACAGGAAAAGGCCCAAAACAAGTAATTTACTGGTCAGTTATAGTCAACCCCTCTGCAGTTCTACCAGGAGAAAACAGAAACTCTCCCAGCCCCCAGCCAGAGCCCGTGTCACCCACACAGACTTTCTCCCGGCAGTGTCCCCAATGCTGCCCGTCCTGGCCCCATCCTCTCTGATGCCCCCACCACTCCTTTTGGGCCCCATCCCCTAGTCCCCATTTTCATCCTCTGCTCCATTTCCAGGAGCCTCCCCATCTTCCTAGCCATGCCCTGGGGGCTCTCCTCTGCCCGCCCCTCATTCAAGGGCGGTGAACTTTAAAATATATATATTTATTTATTTTCTTACATAGTGGGTCATCTTTCTATAGTTATTGTTACCCTTAGGTGTGGTGCTCCCACCAATAATCCACCCACATACCACCTCCAGCTCTTCCCCAGTTGGATCATTTCTGCTGTCCCCTGCTGCAAGACATGGCTCGATGGTCAGCTCATGGGCCTTGTCTTTTCTAGAAAACTTGTCCTTTACCTGGGTGAGGTCCTGGGCTCCTGGGGAAATTGAAGTTTGATTCCCAGGAGGAGGTGCTTTCACCCTTGGAAGCAGAAACAAATTACAGAGACTCTGGAGTCAAAGGCTCCATTCCAAGACTCAAGGAATATTTGGAGGATCTGCCCATAATCTGGGAATCAGCTGTTAAAACCTGGAAACCTGGTTCTATCCTTAGTCCATAGGACTCACTAGGAAGAAAATTTGGGGACTTCTGACCTGACACTGGACTTGGGCGCCCCCTTGTGTGCAGATCCCTGTCCTGCCGCTGGGGGCCCAGGGAGCCTGGGGAGGGCCTGGCTGAGCAGGAGAAAGGGCGGCTCTGGGCTCCTGTGCTCAGCCCTGTGGCCACACGGGGGCGCTGCCGCCTGTTCCGGATTCTGGTGGCGCCACCAGGACGGGGCGGGGGCTGAGGTGGGCACAGCTGGGGATGCTGGAGGGTGGCGACCTGGGGGTGAGATGCTCTGTGAGGAGTCAGAGCAGCAGGGCTCAGAGGAGAGGAGACTCCGGAGCCTGCCCTGGGTGTGAGGTTTCCAATTTCCCCCTCCCCCCCAGAATCCCTACTCCAGTCCCAGGATAACGATATCTGGGAAAACGAAAGTAGAAAAACTTTTCCTTCTCCAACCTATTAAATATTGAGGTATTTAAAAAATAACATTTAAGGAATACTGTTAGACTTACAGAAAAGTTGCATAGGTAGTACAGGTCTTGTTTATCCCATTTTCAGTGTTAACATCCTACATGAGTAAAATTTTTATTTTTACAACTAATGCAGCAATGTTGACATAATTACAAAACGCCATGCTGAAAGCAAAAGCTAATGTGCATTTTATGCTCCATAATCCCATCCAGTTTGCCTAGAAGGCAGTTTCTCAGGCTTTCCTTGTTTTTATAACATTGACATTGGTGAGGAGTGATACTCTGGAGAGGTGTTGGGGTCACAGATGAGGGTTCTTGGGTCACCTCTGAGAAAAGTTTCTCCAGAGTCCCCCTTTAAGTGGCTTGCATGTGTGTGTGTGTGTGTGTGTGTGTGTGAGCGCACACACACACGGAAAGAAGATGCTCATGCAGATACAAGCAGGCAGGAAGAGCTGCACCTGGAGTGGGCAGGTGTGTTAGCAGAAGCCTGCAGGTCCCAGGTGGCTGCCTTGGGAGCAGAGCTGAGTCTTCCCACAGTGCACTGGTTTAGTGTTCTAGTTGGGAGGGCTTCATTCCTTTGTGCAATTGTTATTTATCTTTAATCACTTCTATGGTGTGACTAGGCTGATTTGTCAGGAGCAGTGATTCTCTGCAATGGCTCCATCCCCATATCCCAGCTCTGGTCTGCGCCTCCTTATACTTCCTATAGTGTCTGATACTTGCCATAGCAGTTGGCCCAAAGCGTTTTTTTATTTCTATAGTGGGTTTAATGATGATGTTAAGCACTTCTGTCCCCTCCTCCAGTTTCTGGTCATGTGACTCCTCCATCCTGAATTTTCTACTCTTAGCCTCCATCACAGAGTCCTGCTCAGGAATATTGTCCCTTAATTTAGGTTTCTTTTTTATTTCTTAGTGAGACTGTTGGTTTGGGGAAGTAGACCACAGTGATGCAGGGTCATTCTCCACTCAACACAAAAAGGGCACATCATGTCCATCTGACTCATCACTGCTGGTGTTAACCTTCAACACCAGGCTAAGGCAGTTTCCCAGCTTTCTTCCTGCAAAACTTCTCTTTTTTCCATTTCTTTAGATATTGCAGTCTTTGGAGGGTCTCAGTGTGGCCCTCAAACATACGTGTCATTTCCAATGGGAATTTTTTTGCACATTTCCTAATTATTAGATTCTGGCTCACAGAAGACCCTGTGGGATGAGAAGTCACATCTGCTTCTTTGGTGTGATAATTGGTATTGTTTACAATTTGATAACAGCAATGCAGCTATGTTTTTGGGAATTATTTTCTAGAATTTAGATTTGTATCATTTTCTGCTGTATCTTAAGGAACTGGAGGGAACATGTCAGAGGAAGGTGGTGGTGTCCATGCAGGCCCTGCCCTCACAGCGCGGCCAAGGAGAGTCCCCGAGTGTCTCCTCAGGGGTCCCTGCTGCCTCCTTTGTCACATCTTCCCTCCTGGGGATGAATATGGGGAGTGAGCCCCCAAGCATGTGTGCATGTGTGCATGTGTGCAGAGCCCCCAAGCATGTGTGCAGGGGGTTCCCTGGACCCTTTTTGGCGGAAAGGACTTGATGAATAGCTAGAAGAGCACCAGAGCAGTATCTGCTCCTCTGCTGTGAGTCCAAGGGCTAAGCTCCAGGGACAGCTGTGGGGTCTCTCTCAGACGGGGCTGGTTCTAAGTGACTCACCTGGTGGCTTCCTTCGCCCAGCCTGGG
Source organism: Talpa occidentalis (assembly GCF_014898055.3). Classification (NCBI taxonomy): domain Eukaryota; kingdom Metazoa; phylum Chordata; class Mammalia; order Eulipotyphla; family Talpidae; genus Talpa; species Talpa occidentalis. The sequence continues at coordinate 35,695,203 of NW_023602073.1, forward strand.
CCTGCCTTAGGCCTTGTCCCTAGCTCAAAATGTTCACCTATTCTTGGATCTATGAGCAAGAAAGGCCCCTGTAGGGAAAGTGATTATCAGGCTTTCTGCCTTCCAGCCACTAGGATTGATGATGGACCCTGCGGTCCTGAATTGCATGCCTGATGGCGGCCCCTGGAGTGGGGGGGTGGGCACAGTAGGGACACCTGGGCTGAGACTGGCTTATAAGGGTGGTGTCACGGGGACACCAGCAGAACAGCAAAGGAGAAAAGAACAGAAAGGAAATGAGAACGAGTAGAAGCACAAGAGCAGAAGAGAGAAAGAGAAGCAGAAGAGAGAGAACGAGGCCACGACAGAACGCCAGAAAGTCCAGGAAAAGTGAAGATTCACCAGGGGCTGGGAGGCCTGCCAGTTCCCTGCCCCCCACCACACCTGCCTGCCGTGTACCTGGTAAATCCCAAAAAAAGCCTGAGAAAGTCACCAAGGGCTCCAGGACTCTCCTTTACCCATCTGCACAGGGTCTTAGAGATCCTGCTCTGTGCCTTCCTGCCGCTGCAGCCCCTTTCCTTGCACAACATGCGCACACGCCCATTTTCACTTGGGAGTTCGGGGGCCCATAGACCCTCTCAGCACCCAGGCTGCTTCTGTGAGGACGTCCTGCACCATCAGGATCTGGGCTGTGGCAGGAAATGGGAAATGATTAGGACCTGGAGCACCTGCCAGGGCTCCTACTGGCAGATCTGGGGACACGTGGGGAACCCAGACCTCCCACACTGCCTGTGCCATCCTCCCTGCCCCTGCACCCTGACTCTGGGTCACCTCCCCACATCCTTACCCACTTCTAACCAGACACGCCCCTTATTTACTGTCACAGCCTCCAGTCTCCTCTTCCCACCAGGACACGCGCTCCACAGACCAGCAAGTTGGGCTGTATTTAGTTCATTGAGGTTTCCTAGATGCAAAAACAGCCTGTCACACATCTGATGCAACAATTAATTTGTGAATGATCAGGGATCAGGGTAAAGCACCTCCCCATTGTAGAGACAGTGTCTTTACTAAGATAGCCTCAGACCACATTCTACACACACCTCCACTCTCAGAGACGTCAGTGTCCCCTCTATTTTTATCACAAATGCTGCTCCTTCCCCCCCACCCGCATCTTTTTCTCCCACACCAAACCTGCACACCACAGCACACAAGAATATTTCTCCCTTTAGAAAAGAAGATCCTGGGCCTCCCTGGTGGCACAGGGGTTAAAGACACAGCACTATCAAGCTAGCGACAGCCACTGCAGCGCAAGTTCGATCCCCATTATGAGGTGGCCCACATGGCGCCCCAGACATCTCCTGTCTCGCCCGCTGCTCCCCTCAGCAGTGTATGTCAGTCAGTCTGCCTGTTCTGTTCCCCACTCTATCTCTGGAGAATCCTCTCACTGACCCCCCACCTTTGGCCTACACCCCAGTTCTTGTACGCATAAATAAATAAATCTTTAACAAAAATATATAAAAAAAAGAAAAGAAGATCCTAGGTTTATGGGTCTTACTGTTAACCAGCAGTGAACATAGCTTAGATCTGGGATATCAGACCTGAGGGTGGGGAGAGGGGCAGCTGCAGAGAAGACAGAAACCCAACAGGGACTCATCTAAGAAGAGGAATTATCTGATCCTCCTCTCTACTAATACCCAAATTGGGTCCTTTTAAATGGTGGGGAAAAAGATGGAAATCTTTTCAAAAAGTGTTCCAAAACGGAGCACAGGGGTCAAAGACAGAGCTATCAAGCTATTGCCAGTCACTGCAGCACAAGTTCAATCCCCAGCCGGCCAGGGAGCAAACCACATGGCGCAGCAGAGCTCTCCTGTCTCGCCCACTCCCCTCAGCGTGTATTTCAGTAGATCCTCCTGTTCTGCTCCCCACTCTTTCTGGTGAAGCCTCTCACCCCTCCCCCACACACACACCACTGGCTTATACCCCAGTAATTGTATTCATAAATAATTAAATCTTAAAAAAAAAAAGTCCCAAAACTATTTGAGTGGGGACATTAATTTCTAACACCAGATACTCCTGTGAGCAGGGGCCGCCCTGCGCCATATGGGGACAATGACAGATGCTCCTGCTGCTGTCAGAGACAGGGATGCCCAGAGGACATAAGCCCTGGTCTGTAAACATGGAAAAGAACAGGCATAAATCAATAAAACCCAGGAAGTAAAATCATAAACACAGAGTATGAGGACTAGGGAACGAACTCTGACCTGAGCCTAGGCTGACTAAGCCTCATGCAACCTCCACCCACATTATGGGAGACAGGACAGGCCTGGGTGATGTCAGAGTCCCTGTGATCACAGGCCCTGCTGGGACAGGTGCTCCTGAAGGACAAGGACAAAGGAGCAGAGAGATGAACCCTGAGGAGTGACCACATCGAAGCCCACGGCACACTGAGCACAGGCCCCGTCCCCCTCGGCTCCTCACAGCCTCTCCCGCCCCCACCTGCACAGTCTCAGCACAGCAAATATGCAGCTGTGGCTGGTCCTCAGGACTCTTTATTTCCTCTCAAATCTTTCTAATTAGCCCATCAACCCCATGTGATAAGGTAAAAAAATAATTTCATATGTGGATGGTTATTCTCAGCAGGGAAGTAGACATTATTCTCAGGAAAACACAAAGTACAGGCAGAGGTAGAGTCAGCCCCTCTGCTGGAGCAGGAAGGTCATCAGGGAAAGACACAGGTCCATGTGGGGAGGGTCATGGTGGGCGGGGCTGGGCCAGTCTCCCCACCTCCTCACGTTATGCTGATATGAGCACAGGCACATTTACAGCCAGAGAACCCAGAAGATCTGGTTTATATACATATATACATATACTTTATATATATATATATAAAGTAATGTTGGTTTACATCATTGTTGGAAGTGTTAGATGAGCCCCTTCAGGTATTTTTAATACACCACACCCACCACCCAAACCCCCATAATCCTCCACTGTGCTCCTCCACACTTTGTTCTTGCTCTTCCCACTTCCCCTCTGGTAGCTGCAGTTCTAGTCAGATTTCAAGGGTTAGTTTTTTAGTTTGACTTTATCTGAGCTTTTGTTTGGTTTCTCTATATTCCACATAGAAGTGACACAAGTAGTTTTTGTTTTTCTCCCTCAGACTTAGTTTGCTTAGCATAATCCCTTCCAGCTCTGTGTTTGGCCTGAAGAAAATACACTGCTGAGGGGAGCAGCGGGCAAGACAGGAGAGGTCTGCTGCGCCAAGTGGGTTGCTCCATTGCTGGCCAGAGATCAAATTCATGCTGCAGAGGCTGTGGATTGCTTCATAGTGCGGTGCTTAACACCTTGTGCCACCAGGGAGGCCCTGAGTTTATCTTCTTTGAACACTGAGTAGTATTCCACAGTGTAGACAGACCATATCTCCTTGATATATTCTCTGTTTTGGGGAATTTGAGTTGTTTCCACAAACTTGGCTACTGAAAATAGTGCTGCAATCAACATGGGAGTGCATGTCTCCCTCTAAATTAGTCTTTTTATATTCTGGAAGTAAATGCTAAGGAGTAGAATTGCTGGATCACATGGCAGATCCATTTTTTAATCTTTTTTTTAAACCTTTTAAATTTAATTTTTTCTTTACATAGAAGAACTGGGGTGCAGGTCAGGGGTGCAGGGGTGAGATGCTTCACCAGAGAGAGTGGGGAGCAGAACATGTGGATCTACTGAAATACACTGCTGAGGGGAGCAGTGGGCGAGACAGGAGAGGTCTGCGCCATGTCGGTTATCTCCCTGGCCAGGGATTGAACTCAGGCCACAGCAGTGATAGCACCAAAACTTAACCCCTAGGTCAACAGGGAGGCCCCATTTTTAATATTTGAGAAAGCACTATTTCCTTTTCCATCGGAGCTGGACCTGTGTGCATTCCCACCAACAGTGTAGAACTTTTCCCCTTTTCTCCACATCCTGTTTCTGGTCTTTTTGTTATGGGCCATTCTCACAGGTATGAGGTTGTATCTCATTGTGGATTAACTAGGGGACACTGAGGTCACAAAATGGGGATCAGAAGAAATCTGCATCTCTTAGTCCATGCAAGGTAGCTATGTCACACTATAAAGGAAAAATTATCAGGAACACATTCAGGTGACGCACAAAAGTGTTGACATTCTCAATAGTCCACCACATCCTCAGAAAGTTCCCCTCACAGCTTCCCCATAACCTGGCCCCATCCTCTTTGCTCCAGCCCCTCCCACTGCAGGCCTCCAGGGTCTCACCTATGCTATGAGGCACAACAGGGCCCTGGGCACTGTCATGCCTGAGTTATAACAAGACAGAACCAGGTCAGGGTCCACAGGAGATGAGAATGAAAGAGGAACTGACGGGTCAGCTTATCCTGTGGCTCCATCTACACTACCCCAAGGGTCTGAGTAATCATAAACCTGATCCATTTACCTCCAGTCTGGGAGTAGCTTCCTCCTTTCCAACCTGTGGGAATAAAATATCATGTGAGACCATGGAGGGGCTAGGCCTTGAAGTCTTAAAGGAATCCCCTAATCTGGACCACAGGCACATTTCCAGAACTGTGCATGAAGACCCAGGTCAGGACTGGGAAATATGACAAAAGGAGATCAAGGGAGACTGGGCTTACTGCCTCCTGGAGTCTGTCCCATGCAAGAAACTTGCCCTCTGATATTTTCTGGGAATCAGGTCCCTATAACAAGAACTAGCAATGAGAACAAGTTGATTCACATGTGCTTTACAAAGACTAAGTGTTAGCAATCAGCTCCAGATTGGGCAACAGGTGTATGGATGGTATTTCCATTAACCAGGCAGGGCAAGTTCTCCGTGGGACTTGAAAGCCTCCAGTGGACAAGATCCCCCACTCCCTTCCCTACCTGAGCGCTTTTTCCTCCACATCACAGCTGCAGCCACCACAGCTCCAGTGAGCACAGCTCCAAGGAGAACCAGGCCAGCAATGATGCCTACAGTGGGGATGGAGGACTCAGGGGGCATGAGAAGGGAAGGGAAGGGAAGAGAAGGGAAGGGAAGGGGAGACACTGAACTCCAGGCCTCAGTCTGACCCTTTGAAAGTCTCCAGAAGGGCTCCTGGTTCTCTTGAGAACAGGCTCTGTGCCCATGTCCCCCCTCTCACCCCATCTCAAGACTCGGGGGTCCAGCAGCCCCTCATGCTGCACATGACATGTGTATCTCTGCTCCTTCCAGAAGGCACCTCCACAGTCGCCCACTTCTGGAAGGTTCTGCTCCTGCCCCCCCTCAACCTGCCCCCAGGCCCGGTCTCCACCAGCTCTGTATCCTGGGCCAGGTCCTCCCCATCTCACTGCCAGGTCAGGTTTATGTCTGCTGGGTAGAAGCCCAGGGACCAGCACCTCAGGGTGACCTCATGCTCAGAGATGGGGTGGTGGGTCACCTGTCCCCTTTGGAAGCCTGAGTGGGAAGAATCGGAAATTTCATGCTTTTTGTTTCCTCTATGGACACTGAAGCAGCCTCATGACCATCCTCAGAATGGATAGGAAAATATGCTTGGAGGGAGGAAGCAGAAACCCCAGACACCAGCCTGGTCTGGGAGTCCGGGATAGCAGGTGAGAGCCCAGCGTGGGATGCAGGTCTCTGAGCATTTTGTTGCTGACTTGGGTGGAGGGTGATGACACAGACAGGCAGGAGTGAGATCTCCAAAAATGCTCTCTGACCAAAAAACAAGATCTCGAGAGAGAAACTCATTGTTCCTACGATGGCTGCCGGTGAAAAGGGTCCTGTGCAGGGTGATTTCAGGGGTGGTCTCCCCTCTTTCTCAGGAGAAACTGGATTCCTTAACTGTCCTTCAGAAACAATAGGACCCTCTGGGCCAGTCTCTATACAGAGCTTGAAAACTTGAGAGACAGTTCTCTCTCTGACCAGGAGGGGGCGCTTTTCTGACCATTCAGTGTTCCCTGTGGGGTGTGAGCCTCAGGAAGATAAAAGGCCCTGTAGCCACTCTTACCTCTGAGCTGCAGCGCCTCCTTCCCCATCTCCAGGAGGCTTGGGATCCACTCCAAGTACCAGCCCTCCGGGTTGTTCATTTCGTGCTTTACCCAAACTCCCTCCTCCACTATGGCAGGTGCCATAGCCTCTGGGAATCACTGCGACCCTGACTAGGGGCAAAGGTCACTGGGGAATGGGAGCTGTGACCTGGCCCTGGGCAAGCATTGTTCACTGTCCTAGCTCTGGTTGTAGCAGCCATGCAGGTCCTCCAGGAGCCATTAGGGCAGCTTGAACCTCTGTGCCTATTGTCTTTGGTTCTGTCTCCTTGTCCAGGTCCTCCTGCCCCACCTGCTCCGCCCTGGGCTCCAGCATCTCCACACTGACCTAGAGAGTTGCTGTCAAACCGCCTGAACTGTGCGTGGTCCATGTAGCCCACTGCGATGTACCGGGGCTCCTTGAGGCTGGACTGGGAAGTCTTGATTTCTAAAAGCCTTAAAGAGTGGGAGCCTGGGGGCAGGAAGGGGTGAAAGTTGGGCCTAACCTCCTCCCTGCACTGGTCCTGAGTCCCAGGGAGATGGGGCACGAGGGGAGAAAGTGTTCAGGAAGGGAGGAGGCTCGAGAGCTTGAAAAGGGGCATCAGGTGGAGAAGGAGTGGGACTCAGGGGGACAGAAGAGGGCGCTAGGGTGGGGGGGACAGAAAGGGACTAGGATTGAGAGGAACCCTGGGAGGACAGAGGAGCCTAAGGCAACAGCCTCTAACAGAGAAGCCTTTTCCCTCCTCCCTGTTCTCACCAGCCCAGGTTTGGGCCAGAGCCCTGGAGAGAAGCAGCAGGACGAGGGTTGGGGGCCCCATGACCAGCACTACTGGGGTTGGGGGAGTTCCTGACTCTAGGCTGGTGGGTGGAAACTTACCTGGGGGCCATGCTGATTGGCTTCCCTGGGAACCATCCAGGCACTGGGGACTGAGAACTGGGGAGGAGTCACAAGGGTCCAGGGGGCCCAGCACAGGTGGCGGAGACAGAAGGGAGGCTAAGGGGACAGTGGGGTATCCCCAACAGTAACCTTCCTGCCCTAGACTCAGCCCTGGGGCCTGGAACTATGAGAACCAGACTAGGGCCCTGGGGCTTTGTTCTGGCCCCTCCTCTCCTCACCCAAAGCTTCCTCACCCTGTCTCCATGACCCAAGCGCTGGGTCTGCGATTCTCAGTCATTTTCCTTCCAGTAAATAAGTGAGGACACCAAGCATACTTTTGTTTATGAGATATCGCTCCCCATATTTACCACACTGGGAATAAAGCTGTGTTTAATCATGTAACTATTTCATTTGGAATAATATGAGTAACCCAATGCATGTTAACAGAAAGTATTCTTTTTTTTTAATAAATTACTTTATTTTATATAATTCTTACATCATTTTTCATTTTTGCATAATGTGTGCATTTTCATTTTGGTTATATTCCCCATACAATTCCCAGCCCTTTTTCTGACCGTAATCCCTCTTCTCCTCCCCCCACCCCCCATTGTAGTGTGTCTGGTCTATAGTTGCTTGTTTTTTTTTTGATTTTTTACTTTATTGCAATTAGTCTTTTTCCTGGCCTCTTATTTAGGTTTTCTAAATTCCTGCTATGAGTGAGACCATCCGGTATTTTTCTTTTTCTTTCTGGCTTATTGCGCTGAGCATGATCCCTTCTAGCTCCATCCACGATGCTGCAAATTGCATGAGTTTATCGTTTTTGATTGCTGAGTAATATTCCATTGTGTATATATTCCACATCTTTTTGATCCAGTCATCTATTTTGGGCATTTGAGTTGTTTCCAAAGCTTAGCTATTGTAAATAATGCTGCTATAAACATAGGGGTGCAGGTGTTCTTTGGAATTGATGTTTCTGTGTCCTTTGGGTAAATACCTAGGAGTGGAATTGCTGGATCCTAGGGAAGCTCTATGTTTAGTAGGTCCAGAAATCTCCACACAGCTCTCCATAGTGGTTGGACCAGTTTGCACTCCCACCAGCAGTGCAGGAGAGTTCCTTTTTCTCCACAACCTCGCCAACATTTGTTGTTGCTAGTTTTTTTAATATGTGCCATTCTCACAGGTGTGAGATGGTATCTCATGGTAGTTTTGATTTGCATTTCCCTGATTACAAGTGATGCTGAACATTTTTTCATATGTCGGTTGACCATTTGCATTTCCTCTTTGGAGAAGTTTCTTTTTAGCTCTTCTGCCCATTTCTTGACTGGATTATTTTCTTTGTTGTTGCTGAGTCTCATCAGCTCTTTGTAGATTTTTGTGATCAGTCCTTTATCATTAGTGTTGTGTGCAAAAATGTTCTCCCAGTCGGTGGGGTTGCTCTTTGTTTTGGTTATTGTCTCCTTTGCTGTGCAGAAGCTTTTTAATTTGATGTAGTCCCAGCTGTTTATCTTTGCCTTCACTATCACTGCTTTGGGTAATGTGTCTGTAAAGATGTCTTTGAGGTGCATGTCATGTAATATTTCACCTGTGTTTCCTTCTATATATTTTATGGTTTCAGGTCTTATGTCTAGTTCTTTAATCCATTTTGAATTGGTTTTTGTGCATGGTGTGAGGTAGTGGTCAAGCTTGATTCTTTTGCATGTAGCAACCCAGTTTTCCCAGCACCATTTATTCAGCAAACTTTCTTTAAATGAGAAAGTATTCTTTTTTTTTTTTTAAGATTTATTTATTTACTTATACAAGCACTGGGTCCAATCAGAAGCATTGGAGGGTGAGAGAATTCACCAGAGCCAGAGCAGGGAACAGAACAGGCAGAGGGGCCGAAGTACACTGCTGAGGGGAGCAGCAGGCGGCAGGAGAGGTCTGCGCACCATGTGGGACCCTCGCGGTGGCCGGGGATTTAACCGGCACTGCAGAGGCTGCGGGCAGCTTCGCAACCCAGCGCTCAACCACTGCGCCACCGGGGAGACCCGAGAAAGTATTCTTAACAAAAATAACATTTCTGAAAATAATCAGGCCAATGAGAAGAGTGGATCTTTTACATTTTTGCAATTGTCTTTCTTGTCTGTCTCATTAGAAGACCTTTGGATTTTCTTCATATTTTCGTCTCCGTTTAGTCTGTTGTTCTGGTTGAAGTCTATGAAAAAATACACACTGCCTTACTATAACTATGCAGACACTGCCTTACACAAATATGTTGAAGTAGTGTTTTCAGACAATTTGGAATATTCCACTTTGATACTACATTAAAACTATAGTTTTAACCTTGGTATTTTCTCCAAGGTCAATTGGAGTGAAACCTGAAACAATATCTTTGAGTATTTCTTATTCTGTTACATTTCCATAGTCCTCTTGTTATAGAAATAAATTCTGGCCTTTTACCCAGGCAGAGGAAGAACAAGGGGTACTTCATAATGGTGAGGTCAGAAGCTTTATTATTCATGCATGAGGTCCCAGACCTGGGTAGCCCCCTAAGTCAGAGCACCAGTTTAAAGACCAAGGTTTCCTTTTATACACAACGGTGTCCATATCTGTTACATTGATAGTGATGTGGTTTTTGTGGAGTCTGTGGGTTTGGAGTACGGGGTCCTTGGGGTCACTCTGGGAAAGGTTTCACCAGAGCTCCCCTTTCAGCGACACGTGGTGAGGTCCCCAGTGAGTTTCTCCAGGAGACAAAGACACTAGTTATATTTAAAGGACAGTTTTATTAGGGAAAGGGACAGAAGAGTGAAAGACACTTGCATAGACATAAGCGGGCAGGAAGAGCTGCCCCAAAAGGGACAGGTTTGCTGAGAGAGGCCTGCATGGTTGCAGGCGGGCAGCCTTGAGGAGAGCGGCCTTTGCTGAAGGAGGTCAGTGCAGAGAAGTCCAGGCATGGTGCAGGTCACGGGCAGGCCGGCAGGAATCTGCTGTCCTGCGGAGGGAGAGGGTTGGTAAAAAGAGGCACCTGCATAGACACAGGTGGGCAGTGGGCTTGCCGTCCTGAGCCTGTGCAGAGACTGCACTGATATAGTCCTCTGCTGTTTGGGAGGGGCCGCTCCTTGTGAGCTTTAGGGTTAGTGGCTGATTTTGGATAACTAAGCAGAATCTGAGAGGGACAGCAGATTCCACCATGGGCTCACTCTCCACATCTTTACCTGTGGATGTGTGCTCTGATACCTGCTTGGATGTTATGTGATCCAGGCATTGGTGCCTGAAGATCTTAGTTTTCACAACTGTGTAGTCTGTGCCTAAGGATCCTAGTTTCCATAACTGTGTTGACGTTTATGCTAATCTCTTCTACCCCCACCTCCTTGTGAGAGCCACATTTCTGGTCTTGTTGTGCTTCCTTTTTCAGTTTATTTATTTAATTTTTTCATTCCTGTCCTCCATCAATAGCATCGTGCCTCTCTGTTCCATGTGCCTCCTCCAGGTCTCCTTATGGCTCCATCCTGCTTCCTTCCTTCGTCAGTCTCCTCTGCAGCTTCTTCTCTTCTCTTTAGCTCCACCCTCCTTTGAGTGGGGCAAGAGAACCTGGAACTTCCACTTTTCCTGGGCAGCACCCTGTTACAATTGCACCAAGACTGGAAATTCTGCTGGAATCTTTATTATATTCATTTGCTCAATAATATATGTTCTCATCACTCTCCTGCATATTGGTTGGGTCTTGTGCTAATGTGTGATTTTTTTAAAGTAATATATTGTTCCACTAAGTTATAAAGATCTTCAGTATTCATTACACTGGAATCAAATTATTAAAAAGAAATTTTCACTTTATTTTTCACCACAAATCCCAAAAGTAAAAGAAGTACTGGAAGTTGTCAAGTTAGTGAAAGATGGAGGAGAGCAATAGAAAAAGACTGGAAAGGAGATGCCCCAAGACCAGAAATCTGGCTCACACAAGGAGCAGGGGGTAGAAGGGATTAACACAGCCATTGTCACAGATCTAGAAACCAAGGTCCTTAGGCTCCAAAACCTAGATTTCAAAGCAGAAAATCCAAGTGGGTATCAGACTGCTGTCTAGAGCACAGGCCCAAGGGTAAAGATATGGAGATTGAGCCCATTGTAGACTCTTCTGTCCCTTTCAGATTCTGCATAGTTTTCCAAAATCAATAACTAACCAGAAGGCTCACAAGGAGTGACCCCTCCCAAACAGAAAATGACTATGTCAGTGCAGTCTCTGCACAGGCTGGGGGCAGCAATCCCTCTGCCCACCTGTGACTATGCAGGTGCATCTTTTCACCAATTTTCTTCTCTACAGGGCAGCAGCCTCCTGCCTGGCCGTGACCTGCATCATGCCTGCACTTCTCTTCATTGACCTCCCTCAGTGGAGGCAGCTCTCCTCAAGGCCACCCGCCTGCAACCATGCAGGCCTCTCTCAGCAAACCTGCCCCTTTCGGGGGGCAGCTCTTCCTTCCCGCTTGTGTTTATGCAAGTGTCCTTTACTCTTCTGTCCCTTGTCTAATAAATCTGTTCTTTAAATATAACTAATATCTCTCTTGTGGAGAAACTAGCCTGGGGAATCTTCGCGTGTCGCTGAAACAGGAACTCTGGTGAAACCTTTCCCAGAGTGAACCCAAGGACCCCGCACTCCAAACCCACTGACTCCAAAAACTCCATCATTAGCATACCATAGGTTATTGATATTCTTTTTTTAAAAAAAGATTTATTTATGCATACAAGAACTGGGGTACAGGCCAGAGGTGTGGTGGGTGAGAGGATTCACCAAAGACATAGTGGGGAGCAGAACAGGCAGATCTACAGAAATACACTGCTGAGGGGAGCAGCAGGTGAGGCAGGAGAGGTCTGCCTCTGCCTGAACTGGTGCTGCTGCAGCTACAGGTCACTTCATAGTGCTGATGCTTAACCCCTTGCACCACCAGGGAGGCCCCAGGTTATTTATATTCTAAAGTAAAGAAGCAATAAAATCTTTAAACAGGTTTTATTCTAAATATTTAAAGCAATAACCCACATAACAAAATTATACATGGGATCCCTTATAATTTGTGAGACTGTACAGAGTTTCTGAAAGAAAAATGTTTGAGACTTGTGGACCCAGTCCCTGGGCCTGGACTCAGGGACACGGTGTGACAAAGGTCTCGGAGCAGGAGAGGAGGGGGCGGCAAAGTCCCAGGTCTCCGGTGTGGCTGTCTGGGTCTCAGTCCCCAGCGCGGGGTGCAGGGCTGGAAGGTGACTGCTGGGAATTCGCCCTCTCCCCTCGGTTCCACTTCTGGGCTCACAGCCTGGGCGGGTCCTCCTGCCTGGATACTGGTGACTCACCCCAGGGCTCACTCCCCATTGCCTGCAGGTCTCCAGAGGTTTCCAATCAGCACCTGGGCGGCTCCCGTTCCAAAGTCCTCACCCACCTGCCAGGACTCCGTCTCCCCAGTCCCGGAAGAGGCCAGTCCTGGGGGATGGGGGGCGCAGCCCTCCTGCTCCTGCTCGCGGGGGCCGCGGCCCCGAGGGAGACCCGGGCGGGTGAGTGCGGGTCGGGAGGGGACAGGGCGCTCCCAGAGGCGGAGCGAGAGGGCGCGGGCGGGCGTGGGAAAGGCGCGACCTCGCCGCCGCCCTAGTCGTCCCCCCACCTCGGCCCCGCCCCGTCCTGGCCCCTTTCCGTCCCCCGAAGCCCCAGCCTCCTCTGGCCCCCCGAGTCCCGGCCATTTTCGTCCCGCAGCCGCTTTTCACTCTCACTCGTCTTTCACCCACTTTCTGTCTCGTGGGCGCCCCCCTGGGACTCGAGCCCCCGAAGGGGAGAAGAACAGGCCGGGTCTCCCCTCCCGCCCCAGGCCCCCACTCCATGAGGACTTTCTACACCGCGATGTCCCGGCCCGGCCTCGGGGAGCCCCGCTTCATCTCCGTGGGCTACGTGGACGACACGCAGTTCAGCGGCTTCAACAGCGACTCTCCGGGCCAGAGCTTGGAGCCGCGGGCCGCCCTGGGCGGAGCAGGTGCAGCAGAGGAGCAGGAGGAGTGGGAAGGGAGGACGCAGATACTAAGGTACATGACACTGAGGTACCGAGCGCAGCTGGACTCCCTGCGCGGCCTCTACAACCAGAGCGAGACCGGTGAGCTGGCGCGGGTCCGGGCCGGGTCAGCACCCCCATCCCCACGGACGGGGGTCGCTCAGGGTCTCCCCCCTCCAGGCTTCTCTGCAACCTGCCCTGGAACAGCCCGCGGGACTTTCACCCCCTTTCATTCTGGACAGGGTCTCACACCTTCCAGAGGATGTCTGGCTGCGACGTGGGGCCCGACGGGCGCCTCCTCTGCGCGTACAGTCAGTGGGCCTATGATGGCGCCGATTACCTGGCCCTGAACGGGGACCTGCGCTCCTGGACCGCGGTGGACACGGACGCTCAGATCACCCGGCGCCAGTGGGAGGCCCAGGGTGTGGCAGAGACATTCAGGAACAATTTGGAGGACAGGTACTTGAGGTGGCTGCGCACATTCCTGGAGCACGGGAAGGAGACTCTGCAGCGCACGGGTAAGAGGGGCTGGAGGCCTCCCGGTCCCTCCTGCCTGGAGTCACTGCGGGAAATGAGTCCTCTCTCTAGTCCCCAGAGGGGGGCTCCCCTGGGCTTCATGTTCTGCACTAGAGAGACTCCCAGAGACTCCTGCTTCTCCTGAAGGACAGTGAAGGGATCCCGTCTCTCCTGAGAAAGACAGACAGTCCCTGACATCAACGTCACCGGGTCCTTTTGACCAGGGCCTGTTTGAGAACCACGAGTTTCTCTCTCAGTCTTGTTTCTGGTCTGAGAACATTGTCAGTATGTGATTCCTGCTTTTCTGTGTCATTCACCTTCCACCCAGGTCAGGAATAAAACGTCTGTGTTCCACTCCCTCTGCTTCATCCTACCCTGGGTTCTCATCCTCATTCTCGAACTTTCTAAGGAATAGGAGAATCTCACAGATTCCCCAGATTAGCTTGTTTTTTACATTTTATGCTTCTTCCTGCCACACCAGTTGTCTTGTCCATTGTGAGGATTGTCTCATGAGGATTCTTCAGTGTCCATGGAGGAAACACAAAGTGAGTTTTCTGATTTACCACCTCAGATCCCCCAAAGACATGCATGACCCACCACCCCATCTCCGAGGATGAGGTCACCCTGAGGTGTTGGGCCCTGGACTTCTACCCTGCGGACATCACCCTGACCTGGCAGCGAGATGGGGAGGACGTGACCCAGGAGATGGAGCTGGTGGAGACCAGGCCTGGGGGAGATGGAACCTTCCAAAAGTGGGCAGCTGTTGTGGTTCCTTCTGGAGAGGAGCAGAGTACACGTGCCACGTGCAGCATGAAGGCCTGCTGGAGCCCCAAGTCCTGAGATGGGGTAAGGAGGAGGATGTGGGCACTGAGGTTGTTCTCAGGGCCATCAGGAGCCCTTCTGGAGACCTTCAGAGGCTCAGGATGAGGCCTGGGGCTCAGGGTCTTGCCTTCCCTTCCCTTCCAGTGCCCCCTCCTCAGTCCTCCATCCCCACCGCGGGCATCATTGCTGGCCTGGTTCTCCTTGGAGCTGTGCTCACTGGAGCTGCGGTGGCTGCAGCTGTGATGTGGAGGAAGCTCTCAGGTAGGGAAAAGAGTGGGGGATCTTGT
>NW_023602073.1:35709784-35745720 GCF_014898055.3 Talpa occidentalis
CTTCCCTTCCTTCCCTTCCCTCCCTTCCCTTCCTTCCTTCCCTTCCTCCCTTCCCCCTGAGTCCTCCATCCCCACCACGGCATAATTGCTGGCCTGGTTCTCCTTGGAGCTGTGCTCACTGGAGCTGCGGTGGCTGCAGCTGTGATGTGGAGGAAAAAGCGCTCAGGTAGGGAAGGGAGTTGGGGATCTTGTCCACTGGGGACTTTCAAGTCCCAGGGAGAACTTGCCCTGCCTGGTTAATGGAAATACCATCCACACACCTGTTGCCCAATCTGGAGCTGATTGCTAACACTTAGTCTTTGTAAAGCACATGTGAAAGTGAATCAACTTGTTCTCATTGGTAGTTCTTGTTATAGGGGACCTGATTCCCAGAAAATAATCAGAGGGCAAGTTTCCTGCCTGGACAGACTCCAGGAGGCAGTAAGCCAGTCTCCTTGATCTCCTTTTGTCATATTTCCCAGTTCTGACCTGGGTCTTCATTCACAGTTCTGGAAATGTCCCTGTGGTCCAGATTAGGGGATTCCTTTAAGACTTCAAGGCCTGGCCTCTCCATGGTCTCACATGATATTTTATTCCCACAGGTTGGAAAGGAGGAAGCTACTCCAGACTGGGGTAAATGGATCAGGTTTATGATTACTCAGACCCTTGGGATAGTGTAGATGGAGCCCACAGGATAAGCTGACCCATCAGTTCCTCCCTACATTCTCATCTCCTGTGGACCCTGACCTGGTTCTGTTTTGTTATAACTCAGGCATGACAGTGCCCAGGGCCTTGTTGTGCCTCATAGCATAGGTGAGACCCTGGAGGCCTGCAGTGGAGGGGCTGGGGCAAAGAGGATGGGCCAGGTTATGGGGAAGCTGTGAGGGGACATTCTGAGGATGGGTGGACTATTGAGAATGTCAACATGGGCCTCCCTTGGTGGTGCAGCACCGGTTTCATCCCCGGCTGCGGGCGAGGGTCCCACATGGTGCGACAGACCTCTCCTGCCACGCCCGCTGCTCCCCTCAGCAGTGTATTTCATCACTCTGCCTATTCTGTTCCTTTCTCTGGCTCTGGTGAATTCTCTCACCTCCCACGTTTCTGATGTACCCAGTGCTTGTATGATAATAAATAAATCTTTAAAAAAAAAAGAGAATATCAACACTTTTGTGCCTCACCTGAATGTGTTCCTGATAATTTTTCCTTACAGTGTGACATAGCTACCTTGCATGGACTAAGAGATGCAGATTTCTTCTGATCCCCATTTTGTGACCTCAGTATCCCCTAGTTAATCCACAATGAGATACAACTTCATACCTGTGAGAATGGCCCATAACAAAAAGACCAGAAACAGGATGTGGAGAAAAGGGGAAAGTTCTACACTGTTGGTGGGAATGAACACTGGTCCAGCTCCGATGGAAAAGGAAATGGCACTTTCTCAAATATTAAAAATGGGGCCTCCCTGTTGACCTAGGGGTTAAGTCTCAGTACTATCACTGCTGTGGCCTGAGTTCAATCCCTGGCCAGGAAATAACCGACATGGCGCAGACCTCTCCTGTCTGCCCACTGCTCCCCTCAGCAGTGTATTTCAGTAGATCCACCTGTTCTGCTCCCACTCTCTCTGGTGAAGCACTTCACCCCTGCACCTCTGACCTGCACCCCAGTTCTTCTATGTAAAAAAAAAAATTAAAAAAGTTTAAAAAAAGATTAAAAATGGATCTGCCATGTGATCCAGCAATTCTACTCCTTAGCATCTACTTCCAGAATATAAAAAGACTAATTTAAAGGGAGACATGCACTCCCATGTTGATTGCAGCACTATTTTCAGTAGCCAAGTTGTGTGAAACAACTCAATTCCAAAACAGATAATATATCAAGGAGATATGGTCTGTCTACACTGTGGAATACTATTCAGTGTTCAAAGAAGATAAACTCAGGGCCTCCCTGGTGGCACAAGGTGTTAAGCACCGCACTATGAAGCAATCCACAGCTTCTGCAGCACGAATTTGATCTCTGGCCGCAATGGAGCACCCACATGGACAGCAGACCTCTCCTGTCTTGCCCGCTGCTCCCTCAGCAGTGTATTTTCTTCAGGCCAAACATGAGCTGGAAGGGATTATGCTAAGCAAACTAAGTCTGAGGGAGAAAGACAAAAACTACTTGTATCACTTCTATGCGGAATATAGAGAAACCAAACAAAAGCTCAGATAAAGTCAAACTAAAAAACTAACTCTTGAAATCTGACTAGAACTGCAGCTACCAGAGGGAAAGTGGGAAGAGCAAGAACAAAGTGTGGAGGAGCACAGTGGTGGATTATGGGGGTTTTGGGTGGTGGGTGTGGTGTATTAAAAACACCTGAAGGGGCTCATCTTACACTTCCAACAATGATGTAAACCAACATTACTTTATTTATATATATATATATATATATATATATATATATATATATATCTTCGGTTCTCTGGCTCAAAGGCATCTACATGTGTCTGTGCTCATATCAGCATAACATGAGGAGGTGGGAGACTGGCCCAGCCCTGCCCACCAGGCCCCTCCCCACACTGACCTGTGTCTCTCTTGTGACTTTCCTGCTCCAGCAAAGGCGGGGCTGACTCCACCCTGCCTGCACTTTGTGTTTTCCTGAGAACAATGTCTACTTCCTGTTGAGAATAACCATCCACATATGAAATTATTTTTTTACCTTATCACATGGGGTTGATGGGTTAATTAGAAAGATTTGAGAGGAAATAAAGAGTCCTGAGGACCAGCCACAGCTGCAGGTTTGCTGTGGCTGAGTCTGTGCAGGTGGGGGGGGAGAGGCTGTGAGAAGCCGAGGGGGACGGGCCTGTGTCCAGTAGGAGCTCAGTGTGTCATGGGCTTCGATGTGGTCACTCCTCAGGGGTCATCTCTCTGCTCCTTTGTCCTTGTCCTTCAGCAGCACCTGTCCCAGCAGGCCTGTGATCACAGAGACTCAGACATCACCTGGGCCTGTCCTGTCTCCAGAAATGTGGGTGGAGGTTGCATGAGGCCTAGTCAGCCTAGGCTCAGGTCAGAGTTCATTCCCTAGTCCTCATACTCTGTGTTTATGATTTACTTCCTGGGTTTTATTGCTTTATGCCTGTTCTTTTCCATGTTTACAGACCAGGGCTTACGTCCTCTGGGCATCCCTGTCTCTGACAGCAGCAGGAGCATCTGTCATTGTCCCCATATGGCACAGGGCGGCCCTGCTCACAGGAGTATCTGGTGTTAGAAATTAATGTCCAGACTCAAATAGTTTGGGACTTTTTTTTTTAAGATTTATTTATTTATGAATACAATTACTGGGGTATAAGCCAGTGGTGTGGTGTGTGTGGGGGAGGGTGAGAGGATTCACCAGAAAGAGTGGGGAGCAGACAGGAGCATCTACTGAAATACACTGCTGAGGGGAGAGTGGCGAGACAGGAGAGCTCTGCTGCACCATGTGGTTTGCTCCCTGGCCGGCTGGGGATTGAACTTGTGCTGCAGTGGCTGGTGATAGCTTGATAGCACTGTCTTTTACCCCTGTGCCACCAGGGAGGCCCTGTTTTGGGACTCTTTTTGAAAAGATTTCCATCGTTTTCCCCACCATTTAAAAGGACCCAATTTGGGTATTAGTAGAGAGGAGGATCAGATAATTCCTCTTCTTAGATGAGTCCCTGTTGGGTTTCTGTCTTCTCTGCAGCTGCCCCCTCTCCCCACCCTCAGGTCTGATATCCCAGATCTAACTATGTTCACTGCTGGTTAACAATAAGATCCATAAACCTAGGATCTTTTTTTTTTTTTTTAAGATTTATTTATTTATGCATACAAGAACTGGGGTGTAGGCCAGAAGTGGGGGGAGCGGTGAGAGGATTCACCAGAGACAGAGTGGGGAACAGAACAGGCAGACTGACTGACATACACTGCTGAGGGGAGCAGCGGGCGAGACAGGAGAGGTCTGGGATGCCATGTGGGTCACCTCATTGTGAAGATCGAACTTATGCTGCAGTGGTTGTCGATAGCTTGATAGTGCTGTGTCTTTAACCCCTGTGCCACCAGGGAGGCCCAGGATCTTCTCTTCTAAAGGGAGAAATATTCTTGTGAGCTGTGGTGTGCAGGTTTGGGGTGGGAGAAAAAGATGGGGATGGGGGGAAGAAGCAGCATTTGTGATAAAAATAGAGGGGACACTGACGTCTCTGAGAGTGGAGGTGTGTGTAGAATGTGGTCTGAGGCTACCTTAGTAAAGACACTGTCTCTGCAATGGGGAGGTGCTTTACCCTGATCCCTGATCATTCATAAATTAATTGTTGCATCAGATGTGTGACAGGCTGTTTTTGCATCTAGGAAACCTCAATGAACTAAATACAGCCCAACTTGCTGGTCTGTGGAGCGTGTGTCCTGGTAGGAAGGGGAGGCTGGAGACTGTGACAGTAAATAAGGGGCATGTCTGGTTAGAGGTGGGTAAGGATGTGGGGAGGTGGCCCAGAGTCAGGGTGCAGGGACAGGGAGGATGGCACAGTCAGTGTGGAGGTCTGTGTTCTCCACGTGTCCCCAGATCTGCCAGTAGGACCCCGGCAGGTGCTACAGCTACTAATCATCTCCCATTTCCTGCCACAGCCCAGATCCTGATGGTGCAGGACGTCCTCACAGAAGGAGCCTGGGTGCTGAGAGGGTCTATGGGCACCCGAACTCCCAAGTGAAAATAGGCATGTGAGCATGTTGTGCAGGGAAAGGGGCTGTAGCGGCAGGAAGACACAGAGCAGGATCTCTAAGACCCTATGCAGATGGGTAAAGGAGAGTCCTGGAGCTCTCAGTGGCCTTCTCAGGCTTTTATGGGATCTACCCAATCTACCCGTGTACCCAGGTACCCGGCAGGCAGGTGTGGTGGGGGGCAGGGAGCTGGCAGGCCTCCCAGCCCCTGGTGAATCTTCACTTTTCCTGGACTTTCTGGCATTCTCTCATGGTCTCGTCTCTCTTCTGCTTCTCTTCTCTCGTCTGCTCTTGTTCTTCTACTCGTTCTCATTTCCTTTCTATTCTTTTCTCCTTTGCTGTTCTGCTGGTGTCCCGTGACTCCACCCTTATAAGCCAGTCTCAGCCCAGGTGTCCCTACTGTGCCCACCCCCACTCCAGGGGCCGCCATCAGGCATGCAATTCAGGACCGCAGGATCCATCATCAATCCTAGTGGTTGGAGGGCAGAAAAGCCTGATATCACTTTCCCTACAGGGGCCTTTCCTGCTCATAGATCCAAGAATAGGTGAAAATCTTGAACGAGGCCAAGGCCTAAGGCAGGCCCAGGCTGGGCGAAGGAAGCCACCGGGTGAGTCACTTAGAACCAGCCCCGTCTGAGAGAGACCCCACAGCTGTCCCTGGAGCTTAGACATTGGACTCACAGCAGAGGAGCAGATACTGCTCTGGTGCTCTTCTAGCTATTCATCAAGTCCTTTCCCACCAAAAAGGGTCCTGGGAACCCCCTGCACACATGCTTGGGGGCTCTGCACACATGCACACATGCTTGGGGCCCACTCCCCACATTCATCCCCAGGAGGGAAGACATGGCAGGGCAGGTCTCCCTCCCCCGTGACGTGAGTCCTCTGCTCACTAGAGGAGGCAGCAGAGGCCTCTGAGGAGACACTCGGGGACTCTCCTTGGGCCGGGCTGTGAGGGAAGGGCCTGCACGGACACCACCGCCTTCCTCTGACATGTTCCCTCCAGTTCCTTAAGATACAGCGGAAAATGATACAAATCTAAATTCTAGAAAATGATTCCCAAAAATGTACTGCATTGCTGTTATCAAATCGTAACAATACCAATTATCACACCAGAGAAGTAGATGTGACTTCTCATCCCACAGGGTCTTCTGTGCGCCAGAATCTAATAATTAGGAAATGTGCAAAAAAATTCCCATTGGAAATGACACGTATGTTTGAGGGCCACACTGAGACCCCTTCAAAGACTACAATATCTAAAGAAATGGAAAAAAGAGAAGTTTTGCAGGAAGAAAGCTGGGAAACTGCCTTAGCCAGGTGTTGAAGGTTAACACCACAGTGATGAGTCAGATGGACACGATGTGCCCTTTTTGTGTTGAGTGGAGAATGACCCTGCATCCCTGTGGTCTACTTCCCCAAACCAACAGTCTCACTAAGAAAGAAAAAAAAAAAAACCAAACCTAAATTAAGGGACAATATTCCTGAGCAGGACTCTGTGATGGAGGCTAAGAGTAGAAATTCAGGATGGAGGAGTCACAGGACCAGAAACTGGAGGAGGGGATAGAAGTGATTAACATCATCATTAAATCCACTATAGAAATGAAAAAACGCTTTGGGCCAACTGCTATAGCAAGTATCAGACACTATAGGAAGTATAAGGAGGCACAGACCAGAGCTGGGATATGGGGATGGAGCCATTGCAGAGAATCATTGCCCTGACAAATCAGCCTAGTCACACCATAGAAGTGATTAAAGAGAGATAACAATTGCACAAAGGAATGAAGACCTCCCAACTAGAACACTAAACCAGTGCACTGTGGGAAGACTCAGCTCTGTTCCCAAGGCAGCCACCTGGGACATGCAGCCTTCTGCTAACACACCTGCCCACTCCAGGTGCAGCTCTTCCTGCCTGCTTGTGTCTGCACAAGCATCTTCTTTCCGTGTGTGTGTGTTTGTGTGTGTGCGCATGCACAACGAGCCACTTAAAGGGGGACTCTAGAGAAACTTTTCTCAGAGGTGACCCAAGAACCCCATCTGTGACCCCAACACCTCTCCAAAACATCACTCCCCACCAGTGTCAATGTTATAAAAACAAGGAAAGTCTGAGAAACTGTCATCCAGGCAAACTGGATGGGATTTTTGGGCATAAAATGCACATTAGCAAAACTAATGAAAGCATGGTATTTAGTAATTATGTCCACATTGCTGCATTAGTAGTAAAAAAAAAAAAAAATTTACTCATGTAGGATGTTAACACTGAAAATGGGATAAACAAGACCTGTGTGGGATAAATAAGACGTGTACTACCTATACAAGTTTTCTGTAAGTCTAACAGTATTCTTTAAATGTTATTTTTTAAATGCCCTCAATATTTAATAGGTTGGAGAAGGAAAATTTTTTCTACTTTCCAGTCTTCCCACCTATCGTTATCCTAGAACTGGAACCTCACAGCCAGGGCAGGCTCCAGAGTCTCCTCTCCTCTGAGCCCTGTTTCTCTGACTCCTCACAGAGCATCTCACCCCCAGGACGCAGCACTCCAGGACCCCCAACTCTGCCCACCTCAGCCCCCGCCCCGTCCTGGCGGCTCCACCAGAATCCGGAGCAGCGCGGCAGCGCCCCCGTGTGGCCACAGGGCTGAGCAAGGAGCCAGAGCCGCCCTTTCTCCTGCTCAGCCAGGCCCTCCCCAGGCTCCCTGGGCCCCCAGCGGCAGGACAGGGATCTGCTCACAAGGGGGCGCCCAAGTCCAGTGTCAGGTCAGAAGTCCTCCAATTTTCTTCCTAGTGAGTCCTATGGACTAAGGATAGAACCAGGTTTCCAGGTTTTAACAGCTGATTCCCAGATTATGGGAAGATCCTCCAAATATTCCTTGAGTCTTGAGTCCAGAGTCTCTGTAATTTGTTTCTGCTTCCAGGGGTGAAAGCACCTCCTCCTGGGAATCAAACTTCAATTTCCCCAGGAGCCCAGGACCTCACCCAGGTAAAGGACAAGTTTTCTAGAAAAAGACAAGGCCCGTGAGCTGACCATTGAGCCATGTCTTGCAGCAGGGGCAGCGGAATTGATCCAACTGGGGAAGAGCTGGAGGTGGTATGTGGGTGGATTATTGGTGGAGCACCACACCTAAGGGTAATAATATCTATAGAAAGATGACCCACTGTGTAAGAAAATAAATAAATATATATATTTTAAAGTTCACCATCCTTGAATGAGGGACGGACAACGAGAGGAGGGTTGAGAAGAGCCCCCAGGGCATGACTAGGAAGATGTGGAGGCTCCTGGAAATGGAGCAGAGGATGAAAATGGGGACTAGGGGATGGGGCCCAAAAGGAGTGGCGGGGGCACCAGAGAAGATGGGGCCAGGATGGGCAGCATCGGGGACACTGCCGGGAGAAGGTCTGTGTGGGTGACACGGGCTCTGGCTGGGGGCTGGAAGAGTCTCTGTTTTCTCCTGGTAGAACTGCAGAGGGGTTCACTCTATAACTGACCAGTAAATTACTCGTTTTGGGCCTTTCCTGTCCGTGCAGGGCTGGTGTGACTCAAACACACATACTCAGGCTGATGAAGGAGAGAGATGAAGACAGATGTTTGGAGGAGGCCCCCATTTCCTGAGCCAGAACATCATCCTCAACTCCATCAATACTAGGCACCAAGAGGAGGGCAGAGCAAGGCCTGTGCTGCCCTGAAGGACCAGCCCTGGGGGCTGATTCTGGGGCTCCAGGGCCCCACTCCCTGTAGGCGTGTCAGAGTCAGGCCTGCTCACACCTCCAGGTTGCTGACAGCCCCTCTGTGCCGTGACCCTGCAGACACTGGTCTGGAGATAGTGTGAAAAAAATAAAAGCAAACAGCAAAATTAAATGGAATCTGAAAACAATAGGAATAATTTTATTCAATCAGATGTATTCTGAAGGACACTTTAGGGGCTGAGAGACATATCAGAGCCCTGGGTACTGTCATTGCCTGGGGAGAACAAAAACAGAAACTGGTCAGAGAGGAGATCACAGGAGGGACTGATGGGGTGACTCTCCCATTAAATCCATCTACACTGTCCCCAGGGCTCAGGGATCTAATGCCTAATCCACACTGACCTGCAGTCTGAGTTTAGATTCCTCTTTTTCCACCTGTGGGAAAAGACATCATGTGAGACCAGGGAGGAGTCAGGTCAGAAGCCTAAAGGAATCTTCTAATCCTGCACCGCAAGGAAGTTTCAAGAACTGTGAGTAAAGACCCAGGTCAGGACTGGGAAAGAGGAAGAAAGGAGGTAAGGGGGGTCTGGACCAAATGCCCTCTGGGCAACACCCGAGTGTGTGGATGGTACTTGCCATTAACCAGGTAGGGCAAGTTCTCCCTGGGACATGAAAGCCCCCAGTGGACAAGATCCCTCACTCCTTTCTCTACCTGAGCGTTTCTTCCTCCACATCACAGCTGCAGCCACCACAGCTCCAGTGAGCACAGCTCCAAGGAGAACCAGGCCAGCAATGATGCCCATGGTGGGGATGGAGGACTGAGGAGGGGGCACTGGAAGGGAAGGGAGAGTGAGACCCTGAGCCCCTGGTCTCATCCTGAGCCATTAGAGGTTTTCCAAAAGGGTCCTGATTCCAACAAGAGAAACTCAGTGCCCATGTTCCCTCCTTACCCCATCTCAAGACTCGAGGCTCCAGCAGCCCCTCATGCTGCACGTGGCATGTATATCTCTGCTCCTCTCCAGAAGGCACCTCCACAGCCGCCCACTTCTGGAAGGTTCCATCTCCCCCAGGCCTGGTCTCCACCAGCTCCATGTCCTGGGTCAGGTCCTCCCCATCTCGCTG
Organism: Talpa occidentalis; assembly: GCF_014898055.3. NCBI lineage: Eukaryota > Metazoa > Chordata > Mammalia > Eulipotyphla > Talpidae > Talpa > Talpa occidentalis. The sequence continues at coordinate 35,719,267 of NW_023602073.1, forward strand.
CCAGGTCAGGGTGATGTCCGCAGGGTAGAAGCCCAGGGCCCAGCACCTCAGGGTGACCTCATGCTCAGAGGTGGGGTGGTGAGTCATATGTGTCCTTGGGGATCTGAGGTGGTAAATCAGAAAACTGACTTTGTGTTTCCTCATGGACACTGAGGAATCCTCATGAGACCGTCCTCACAATGGACAAGACAACTGGTGTGGCAGGAATGACAGGGGTGAAGGATGTCCTGAGCAAACTCCATACAGGCTTTGTGGACTCCACCCCCACGACACTGGAACTACAAATCCCATGATCACCAAAGGGAAGGCTGCGAGGACCTGAGGGTGGAGTCAAGCAGCTAGGCTCTCCATTTGGGTATTTAACTGGCCATGTGGCCGGGAGTCTCTGGCTTGGCCACGAGGCGTGCTAGGTTTTCGCCACCTCTATGGGTCACTGGGATTCCAGGTCAGCGGATCCGGTAGGATACATTTACAAACTTCCGTCCCTCTTGTTCTCCCTGAGTTATTCATTTCCCATTTCCCCTTCCCGTGTCAATAAACCTTTTATCAACCTTTGGTGTGTGTCTGCAATTCAGCATTCATAAGTCCCCTTTAAGCACGCGTGTGAGGACCCAGTCAGGCAACTCCTTTTTTATCAGGGTTTGCCCTGCAACAGCTACAAGCATAAAATGTAAAAAACAGGCTAATGTAGGGAATCTGTGAGATTCTCCTATTCCTTAGAAAGTTCTAGAATGAGGATGAAAACCCAGGGTAGGATGAAGCAGAGGGAGTGGAACACAGACTTTTTATTCCTGACCTGGGTGGAAGGTGAATGACACAGAAAAGCAGGAATCACATAACTGACAATGTTCTCAGACCAGAAACAAGACTGAGAGAGAAACTCGTGGTTCTCAAACAGGCCCCTGGTCCAAAGGACCCGGTGACGTGTGATGTCAGGGACTGTCTGTCTTTCTCAGGAGAGACTGGATCCCTTCACTGTCCTTCAGGAGAAGCAGGAGTCTCTGGGAGTCTCTCTAGTGCAGAACATGAACCCAGGGGAGTCCTCCTCTCGGGACTAGAGAGAGGACTCGTTTCCCACAGTGACTTCAGGCAGGGGGACTGGGAGGCCTCCAGGCCCCTCTTACCCGTGCGCTGCAGAGTCTCCTTCCCGTACTCCAGGAATCTGAGCAGCCACCTCAAGCACCTGCCCTCCACAAAGTTCCTGATGTCCTCTGCCTCACCCCGGGCCTCCCACTTGCTCCGGGTGATCTGAGCCGCCGTGTCCGCCGCGGTCCAGGAGCGCAGGTCCCCGTTCAGGGCCAGGTAATCGGCACCGTCATAGGCGTACTGACTGTACCCGCGGAGGAGGCGCCCGTCGGGCCCCACGTCGCAGCCATACATCTCCTGGAAGGTGTGAGAGCCTGTCCCCGCCCGCGTCACCCAATGGTCACCCCGCCCGCACCCCCTCCCGCCGGGAATAAACTAAACAGAATGAAATGGGGTGAAAGTCCCGTGGCTGCTCCCGGGCAGGTTGCAGAGAAGCCTGGAGGGGGAGACCCTGAGCGACCCCCCGTCCCTGGGGATGGGGGTGCTGACCCGGCCCGGACCCGCGCCAGCTCACCGGTCTCGCTCTGGTTGTAGAGGCCGCGCAGGGCGTCCAGCTGCTCTTGGAACCACAGTGTGTTCTGCCTTGCGGCCCGCGTCTCCTCGTCCCACTCCTCCTTCCCCACCTGCTCCGCCCAGGGCGCCCGTGGCTCCGCCCTCCGACTCGGAGAGTCGCTGTCGAACCTCCCGTACTGCGTGTCGTCCACATAGGCCACTGAGATGAAGCGGGGCTCCCCGAGGCCGGGCCGGGACATCGCGGTATAGAAAGTCCTCAGGGAGTGGGGGCCTGGGGGCGGGAGGGGAGACCCGGCCTGTTCTTCTCCCTTTCCGGGGCTCGAGTCCCAGGGGCGCCCACGAGACAGAAAGTGGGTGAAAGACGAGTGAGACCGAAAAGCGGCTGCGGCACGAAAATGGCCGGGACTCGGGGGGCCAGAGGCAGCTGGGGTCTCGGGGGACGGAAAGGGGCCAGGACGGGGCGGGGCCGAGGTGGGGGGACAACTAGGGCGGAGGCGAGGTCGCGCCTTTCCCACGCCCGCCCGCGCCCTCGCTCCCGCCTCTGGGAGCGCCCTGTCCCCTCCCGACCCGCACTCACCCGCCCGGGTCTCCCTCGGGGCCGCGGCCACCGCGAGCAGGAGCAGGAGGGCTGCGCACCCCATCCCCCAGGACGCGCCTCCACCCGGGCTAGGGAGACGGAGTCCTGGCGGGCGGGTGAGGACTTTGGAATGGAAGCCGCCCAGGTGCTGATTGGAAACCTTCTCTGAAACCTCCAGGTAATGGGGAGTGAGCCCTGGGGTGAGTCACCAGTATCCAGGCAGGTGGACCTGCCCAGGCTGTGAGCCCAGAAGTGGAACCGAGGGGAGAGGGCGAATCCCCAGCAGTCACCTTCCAGCCCTGCACCCCGCGCTGGGGACTGAGACCCAGACAGCCATACCCAAGACCTGGGACTTTGCCGCCCCCTCCTCTCCTGCTCTGAGACCTTTGCCACACCGTGTCCCTGAGTCCAGGCCCAGGGACTGGGTCCACAAGTCTCAGACATTTTTCTTTCAGAAACTCTGTTCAGTCTCACAAATTATTACAGATCCCACGTATAATTTTGTTACGTGGGTTACAGCTTTAAATATTTACTTTACTAGAATAAGGCCTTTTTAAAAGATGTTATTGCTTCTTTACTTTAGAATATAAATAACCTGGGGCCTCCGGGTGGCGCAAGGGGTTAAGCATCAGCACTATGAAGTGACCTGTAGCTGCTGCAGCACCAGTTCAATCCATGGCCAGGGAGCAACCCACATGGCACAGCAGACCTCTCCTGCCTCACCTGCTGCTCCCCTTGTTGTAGAGCAACCCCGATACAAAACGGGGTGCCTGACTGTGGGTCCTCACCCGCGCACTTAAAAAGACTTATCAATGCTCTACTGCAGGCACACGTGAAAGGTTAATAAAAGGTTTGTTTACAAGGGAAGGGAAATGAGGAAATGTACAGCTCAGGGAGAAAAGTGGGAGACAAAGTTTTAAATGAGTCCTACCCAATCTGCCAATCAGGAATCCCAAAATGGCACTCTCAGAGTTGGCCGCCAGCCAGGAGCGGTGAAGCCAGGAGGCGAGCGATCGCGAGCCAGCGACCCAAGGCCCACGTGTTTGGTTTTTATATCCAACCTGGCTGCCCAACTCCACCCTCAGGTCCCAGCCACCCTCCCTTGGTGGTGATGGGATTTGTCTTTCCTAATGTCTTGATGGCTTTAGTCTGGAGTGGGGGTGAAGTCCACAAAGCCTGTATGGGATTAACTCAGGACATCATTTCCCCCTAACAACACTACTTCAACATATTCGTGTAAGGCAGTGTCTGCGTAGTTATAATAAGGCAGTGTATATTTTTTCATAGACTTCAACCAGAACAACAGACTAAACGGAGAAGAAAATATGAAGAAAATCCAAAGGTCTTCTAATGAGACAGACAAGAAAGACAATTGCAAAAACAAAAAATGCAAAAGATTCACTCTTCTCATGGCCTGATTATTTTCAGAAATGTTATTTTTGCTAAGAATACTTTCTCGGGCCTCCCTGGTGGCGCAGCAGTTGAGCGCTGGGTTGCGAAGCTGCCCGCAGCCTCTGTAGTGCTGGTCCCATCCCCGGCCACCAGGCGAGGGTCCCACATGGCGCGCAGACCTCTCTTGCCGCCCACTGCTCCCCTCAGCAGTGTTATTCGGTCCTTCTGCCTGTTCTGTTCCCTGCTCTCGCTCTGGTGAATTCTCTTACCCTCCCACGCTTCTGACTGGACCCAGTGCTTGGATAAATAAATAAATAAATCTTAAAAAAAAAAAAAAAAAAAGAATACTTTCTCATTTAAAGAAAGTTTGCTGAATAAATGGTGCTGGGAAAACTGGGCCGCTACATACAAAAGAATGAAGCTTGACTACTACCTCACACCATGCACAAAATCCAATTCAAAATGGATTAAAGAACTAGACATAAGACCTGAAACCATAAAATACATAGAGGGAAATATAGGCAAAACATTACATGACATGCACATCAAAGACATCTTTACAAACACATCACCCAAAGCAGTGATAGTGAAGGCAAAGATCAACAGCTGGGACTACATCAAATTAAAGAGCTTCTGCACAGCAAAAGAAACAATAACAAAAACAAACAGAAACCCCACCCACTGGGAGAAAATTTTTGCACACAACATTAATGATAAAGGACTGATCACAAAAATCTACAAAGAGCTGATGAGACTCAACAAAAACAAAATAATCCCATCAAAAAATGGGCAGAAGAGCTAAAAAGAAACTTCTCTGAAGAGGAAATGCAAATGGCCAACAGACATATGAAAAAATGTTCAACATCACTTGTAATCAGGGAAATGCAAATCAAAACTACCATGAGATACCATCTCACACCAGTGAGAATGGCACATATTAAAAAAACTAGCAACAACAAATGTTGGCGAGGATGTGGAGAAAAAGGAACTCTCCTGCACTGTTGGTGGGAGTGCAAACTGGTCCAACCACTATGGAGAGCTGTGTGGAGATTTCTTAACCTACTAAAGAAAGAGCTTCCATATGATCCAGCAATTCCACTCCTAGGTATTTACCCAAAGGACACAGAAACATTAATTCAAAAGGGCACCTGCAGCCCTATGTTTATGGCAGCACTATTTACAATAGCTAAGATTTGGAAACAACCCAAATGCCCAAAATAGATGACTGAATCAAGAAGATGTGGACTATATGCACAAAGGAATACTATTCAGCAATCAAAAAAGATAAACTCATGCAATTTGCAGCAACATAGATGGAGCTGGAAGGGATCATGCTCAGCGAAACAAGCCAGAAAGAAAAAGAAAAATACCGGATGGTCTCACTCATAGCAGGAATTTAGAAAACCTAAATAAGAGACCAGGAAAAAGACTAATTGCAATAAAGTAAAAATCAAAATCAATAAGCAACTATAGACCAGAGACACACTACAGTGGGAGGTGGGGGGAGGAGAAGAGGGATTAGGGTCAGAAAAAGGTGGTGGGAATTGTATGGGGAATATAACCAAAATGAAAATGCATACATTATGCAAAACTGAAAAATGATGTAAGAAGTATATAAAATAAAATAATTTATTAAAAAAGAATACTTTGTTAACATGCATTGGGTTATTCATATTCTAAATGAAATAGTTACATGATTAAACACAGCTTTATTCCCAGTGTGGTAAATATGGGGAGCGATACCTCCTAAATAAATGTATACTTGGCGTCCTCATGAGGACTGAAAGGAAAATGACTGAGAATCGCCGACCCAGCGCTTGGGTCATGGAGACAGGGTGAGGAAGCTCTGGGTGAGGAGAGGAGGGGCCAGAGCAAAGCCCCAGATACCCTAGTCTGGTTCTCACAGTTCCAGGCCCCAGGGCTGTGTCTAGGGCAGGAAGATTACTGTTGGGGATACCCCAGCGCCCCCCTTTAATTCACTTCTGTCTCTACCACCTGTGCTGGGCCCTGAATACTTGTGAATGCTCATGCCCAGTTCTCATTCCCCAGTGCCTACATAGTTTCCAGGGAAGCCAAGCAACATAGCCCCCGGGGAAGTTTCCACCCACCAGTCTAGAGTCAGAAGCTCCCCAGACCCCAGCAGTGCTGGTCATGGGACCCCCAACCTCCTCCTGCTGCTTCTCTCCAGGGCTCTGGCCCAGACAGACACCTGGGCTGGTGAGTGCAGGAAGGCTGGAAAAGCCTTCTCTGTTGGGGGCTGTTGTCTTAGGCCCCTATGTCCCGCCACGGTTCCTCTCAATCCTAGTCCCTTTCTGTCCCCCCACCCTAGCACCCTCTTCTGTCCCCTGAGTCCCACTCCTTCTCCACCTGATGCCCCTTTTCAAGCTCTCGAGCCTCCTCCCTTCCTGAACACTTTCTCCTCTCATGCGCCATCTCCCTGGGACTCAGGACCAGTGCAGGGAGGAGGTTCCGCCCAACTTTCACCCCTTCCTGCCCCCAGGCTCCCACTCTTTAAGGCTTTTAGAAATGAAGACCTCCCAGCCCAGCCTCAAGGAGCCCTGGTACATTGCAGTGGAGGTCCTGAATTTTAATTTGAATTCATTTAAATAAATTAAATATCCACAATTGACCAATGAATATCATATTGGACAGTTCAAATCCATTACATCTCCACATATTCAGAATTTTAAGACACATTTTTAATACACTTAATACACAAAACCACATTTTCTTGGGTCAAACAAATCACAAGCAAAACTAGAAAATATTTTGAACAAACTCATAATAAAACACACGATCTCAAATTTCATGGAATACACACAAAGCAGTTCTCAGAGGGTACTTCATGATTTGAAGACTTGTAGATATTACCTAACTTGTCTGAACCTCCATTCTGATTTCTTAATGGGGAAAATAATGCTACCTACCTAGATATTTTTGTAGGAATTAGACGAGAAAATCTTGCATTGGTTTGTGATTATAAAGTGCTATTACTTTAAGACATACTTAATAAAGATAAGATATCCAAAAAAGCATATTTAGGAACAAAATATCACCCATGTTTGAATTATTATCTCGCCATTACCTAGTTGGGTGACTGTGGATACTTTCCATAAGGTCACTTGACCTCAGTTTAAAAAAAAGATAAAAACAAAAGCAAGGTAATTTTAAAGTTATTTTCAAACTCTAATTTTTAAGAACTGCGAAAGTGTGACATTTCCTTTGTAATGTCTACATGACTACAAAGTGCACTGCATTATCATCACCAGGATTCCCTTCTTTCCTGTGGGATCAGGAAGGAGAATGGTGGAACCATCTCCTGACAAACACTGCACTCACTTCTTCACACGCATCATTCCATTTCCTCCTCACACTCCTCCTGGGGGGCTGGTATTTTAAGAAAAGTGTTACTGAAGAATCTGAGGTTCAGAGAAATAAAATGATTTGCCTAAGTCTGCACAGTTACACAAGAAGGGGCAGTTCTCAAATTTACCCCCCCCCCTCTAACTTCATATTCACCCTCGAAAGTGACCTCGAGGACCCGCCAAGCTCACCAGGGAGCAGGACCCAGGGAGTCTCTGCCCAGAAGTGGACACGCCCGTCCAGTCACCCGCATCCCCGCGGGGAGTGTCCGGGCCTCGCGCTTCCCCGTCTGTCTCGGGCCCAGGCCCGGGGACTCGCGCTGGGCGGGGCGGGGACGCGAGAACCACGAGGAGCCGCGACCCGCCGCCGGGTGACCGCGAAGACGGTCACGAGCACCAGCGCGGGCGCGTCACACAGAGACGGGAACAGGGGTTTTCTCTGAGAGAACGTGTGATGTCCCCCAAGGACACCTTCTGTTGGGGCAAATGTTTTCTTTCTAAAGATTTATTTATTTACACACGCAAGAACTGGGCAACCCGCCGCCCCAGGGAGGTTCATTACCGGCTCCAGCAGCCCCGTTGGTGTCGTCACGCTCTCCGCGCTCAGCCATCGCCGCGCTCCGTCTGCTCGGCCACTCCAGCCCCTCCTCTGGCCTCGGCACCGCACCACACTGCGCTGCGCCACGCCACGCACGCCACGCACGTCACGCCACGCACGCCACGCACGCCACGCACGCCACGCCACGCACGCCACGCACGCCACGCCACATGGCGCGCCACGCCGTTTGGCCTAGTGTGCATGCACAGTGGGAGGCAGAAAAGCCTGAAGCTTCCCCCTACTTAGCCCCGCACCCCTTCAGATGCATATTGTTATTCCACACCAACCACCAAAGCACCCACAACCCTCCACCAGTCCATTGTGGTTCCTCCCTTTTTCTCCCCCAACACCCCCTCTGATAACCTCAATTCTATGGTAGGATTTCTAGGGTTTGATTTAATTGTGTCTGTTCCTTTGTTTTGATGTTCCGTATATGAGTATAATCATCCAGTATTTCTCTTTCTCCAACTTACTTCACTTAGTGTAATCCCCTCCAGATCCATCAGTTCCCTCCATGTTGTTGCAAATGGCATGACTTCATTTTTTTGTGTAGTTGAACAGTATTTCATTGTGTAAATTTACCATAAATTCTTTATTCACCCATCAGTCCTCGGGAACTTAGACTACTTCCACAACTCAGCTGTTATAAACAGTGCCACAATTAGCATAGGAATTCATCTATCTCTTTAAGTCAGTGTTTTTGCATTTTGGGAAATAGATACTTAGGAATGGAATTGCCAGACCATATGGAAGATATATTTTACTTTTTTGAGAAACCTCCATACTGTTCCCATAAAGGCTGAACCAGTGTACTGTCCCACGAACAGTATATGAAGGTTTCTTTTTCTCCTCATCAATATTGTTGTTTCTGATATTTTTGTTATGGGCCATTCTCACAGGTGTGAGGTGGGTGATATCTTGCCAAAGCAATCCAAACCAAAAAGAACAGAAGAATTACACTACCAGACTTCAGACTATACCACAAAGCTATAGTAATAAAAATAGTATGGTAACTGAATAAAACAGACAAGTAGACCACTGGAATACAATTAAACACCCAGAAATAAACCCATGCTTATACAGACAAGTAATCTTCAACAAAAGAGCCAAGACGATATATACATTGGGAAAAGGAAAGTCTCTTCAATAAATGACACTGGGAAAAGTGGACAACCAAATGCACAAAAATTAAACTGGACCACTGTTTCACACCATACACAAAAATAAACTCAAAATGTATTAAAGACATGAATGTAAGACCTTAAGTCATAAAGTACATAGAAGAAAAAAATAGACAAAACACTCCACAATATTGGCTTCAAGGATGTTTTGGGGGACTTGACTCCAAAGGCAAGGTAAACAAAAGCAAAATAAACAAATGGTGGGCCTCCCCGGTGGCGCATCATTTGAGCGCTGGGTTGCGAAGCTGCCCGAGGCCTCTGTGGCGCCGGTTCGATCCCCGGCTGCTCCCCAGCCACCAGAGGAGGGTCCCACATGGAGACCTCTCCTGCCGCCCGCTGCTCCCCTCAGCAGTGTACCTCGGTCCTTCTGCCTGCTCTGCTCCCCACTCTGGCTCTGGAGAATTCTCTCACCCTCCCACTCTTCTGACTGTACCCAGTGCTTGTATAAATAAATAAACAAATCTTTAAAAAAAATAAATAAAATACATCATTCATAGATTTAAAAATAAATAAATAAATAAACAAATGGCAATATAACAAACTAAAAGCTTCTGCACAGTGAGTTAAATATCGCTAAAATAAACTATCATTAAAATAAAAGATATCTACTGAGGGGAAGAAAGTATTTGTACATCACACATTCTACAAGGGATTGATACCAAAATCTGCACAAAATCTACAAAGAACTCATACAACTTAGCAAAAGGAAAGCAAATAACCTAATCAAAAAATGGGCAGGAGAACAAAATAGACACTTCTCCAATTAAGACATGCAGATGGCGAACAGACACAGGGGAATCATGTGGAGGAGTGAGGGTGCCTGGTGGTGGGTGTGGTGTGGTAAAATATACCTAAAGAGGTGTAAACCTATACCTCTCAATCATACACAGTGTTGTGAGCCAATGTTATCTCAGTGGAAAACTAAACATTGGTTTTTGTTCCCATTCAGTGAAAATACAAAAATGAGATAGCAGAAGAAGACATCAAAGTAAAAGAATATTCATTGTCACTTATCATCAGGAAAATGCAAATCAAAACTGTAATAAAAAGTTCTTGGAATTATCATTGGATTACAATACCATGTAGATTTTTTGAACAATTTTCCACACCTTAATATAAAGATGCCTCACCATACCCACTAACAAAGTTCTAGAGCAAGTCTAAATAATTCGAGTCTATAAATATTTCTAAAACATTTTTTTTAAAAGTAAGTAGTACAACACTATATACTTTTTTTTAATAGAGGCATGTTTTTATTTATTTATTTGTTTGTTTTGTTTATACATGCACTGGGTACAGTCAGAAGCGCGGGAGGGTGAGAGAATTCACCAGAGCCAGAGCGGGAGCAGAGCAGGCAGAAGGACCGAAGTACACTGCTGAGGGGAGCAGCGGGCGGCAGGAGAGGTCTGCGTGCCATGTGGGACCCTCTTCCGGTGGCCGGGGAGCAGCCGGGGATCGAACCGGCGCCGCAGAGGCCGTGGGCAGCTTCGCAAGCCAGCGCTCAACCTCTGCGCCACTGGGGAGGCCCTCTAAAACATTTTTGAGACACTATTTTCTCAGTACCTTCTATTGTATACTTAAAAAAGGAATTTTTATGAAATAAATTTAAGACAAAACAGTGCTACCTTGCCTAACAAAAGTAGTTATCTTGTCTTCATTTGATTACTTTCTAAATAGTGACCACCTTGGCAACAGCAATATTCATCTGCTTGAGAACAAATATTATCCACATGTATGAGCATGTATCTCAAACACATATTGCAGCATATCTCTGATGACTCACTTCATTTGTGTTTCACAAACATCTTAAAATGCTTCTGAGGTCCTTAGCTTCTGGGTGAAGTCAAACTACATGGACAGTTCATTTACTACATGCAGCTGTAAGGCACCAAATACTAGCATTTGTCCTAAGCATTAATTTTGAAAAGAAATTTTACAAATTGCAAAAACATTTCCCTTTTGTATAGGAGTGAATAAATGATTTAACTTAATTTCACTTTTACTTTGATTTCAAATCCTTCTTACATGCTTTCATTAAATAACTTAATTTTATCCAAATGAGAACTAGTTCTTCTTACTCCATCTTTGTAACCCTCATAAGCATGTGTTCTTTTGTTAGGCCTACTCAGCCGCCTCAATATTTAACTGGAAAAGAATCTCCAGCATTTGTCATTAACTGTTAGTCTCTCTGCATCTGGTTTAGCTATGATCTTTGTATATTTATGTATAGTCTTTTAAGCAGACATTTTAAAAAGAAAAAAAAATGTAGGACAAACGAGGAAAAGAGAATGAGGAAATTAAGCAAAAATCTTGTACTGTAGCAGAATTTTTATAGTGTCTGGTAAAAAAATTGGGTTTAAAATTAAATTGATAATTACAGAGTTTCTCTAAGCTAAAATATATTTTTAATGTTTCTATAACTTTTTGAGGGAACATTGATTTACAACACTGTATATAATTTAGGGATATAGGTTCATGCCTCATAAGCTATATGTTTCCACACCATGCCTACCACACATGTATACCCAGAACCCTCTCCGTAGACCACGGAGCCTCCTTCCCACTCATCCCCTCTGTAGCCTCTATTCTGCAGCCATATTTCTAGTTTGTTTATATTATTCTGTATTTCATATATGAATCAAATCATCCAGTATTTGTCTTTCTTCTTCTTAGTTCCTTAGCATAATCCCCTCCAGTTCTATGCATGTTGTTCTGGCAAATTTTCATCTATTTTTAAACTGAGTAATATTCATTGTACATGTATGCCACAACTTCTTTACCCACTCATCTATCCTTGGGCACTGAGGTTATTTCTATAACCAATGCAAATAGTGCTGTAGCGAACATAGGAGTGCAAATAACCTTTGAATTAGTCTTTTTGTAATTCTTCTAGGGCATATCTAAGTAACTTCAGATAGATACCTAGGAATGTTGGATCAACCATCAGATCTGTTTTTAATATTTTGAGCAAACTCCATACTGTTTTCTATAAGGGCTAGCCCTGTCTGCATCCCACCAACATCCTCCCCAACACTTGTTCTGGTCTTATCAATATGGGTCATTCTCACAATGTAAGGTGGTAACCCATTGTGGTTTTGATTTACATATGATGAAAAGTGATGATGAACATTTTTTCATGTTCCTGCTGGTCATCTATATGTTTTGTTTGGAGAAGCGTCTATTTTATTGGATAATTTTTGTTGCTGAATTTTGTAGATCTTTGATATTAGAAAATACAAATATTTTCTTCCACTCAGTGGGGCATCTTTTTATTTTAATGATAGTTTATTTCACTGTGCAAACTTTTCAGTTGGGTGTCATCCCATTTGTTTATTTTTGCTTCTGTTTACCTTGCCGTTGGAGTCAATTCCCCAAATACATCCCTGAAGTCAATGTAGTAGAGTGTTCTGCTTATGTTTTCTTCTATGTATTTTTTATGATTTCAGATCTTACATCCACATCTCTATTCCATTTTGAGTTAACTTTTGTATGTGGTATGAGAAAGTGATCTAGTTTCATTTTTCTGCATGCGACTGTCCAGTTTTCCTAGTACCATTTGTTGAAGAAAGTTTCCTTTCTCTAATCTATAATTTTGGCTCCTTTGTCATAGATTAATTGTCCATATAAGTATGGGTTTATTTCTGTAGTCTCTAAAAAATGTATGTTAGTATTTAGTGTGATAGATAATATTTTGTTATTTTATAAAGAATATGGTAAGTTGGGCTACTTACCTACTTTGGGTTATCTTCCCTCCACATTCAATCTGATGTTAAGCAGACCACTTAGTAGTTTGTTTTGGAATCTTTATGGAGCAGATAAATTTAAAGATTTGGGGATTTGATTCATAGTAAAATAAATAAGTAAAACTCCATGTCTTACCTACCTATGAAAGATGAAATAATTGAATTTCACAACTCTGAAATATTAAGACAAGAGTCAGTTTTCCTACTATGTAAAAAAATGAAAGGACATTATTCACCACATTATTCACCACTTCCTGAAAGCACAACAGGGAGTTAATTGAGTAATTATAACTAACTTAATCATAATGGAAAGGGAAGTGCTATAGCTTATACTTATTAAAAACCTGAAAGTTTACAATTTGTTATAGAATTGAGTCAAAATTGAGAACTATCTATTAACCTAAAATATTCCATGTAATGGTAAAATTACAAGTACTTATGACAATTGAAACGAACAGTAGCATCATTCCAGAAATTAGCTTTTGCATTTTAAAAATTGCCACAATATTACCCTTTGCCACAATAGTTGATAAATAATTTTAATGGATATGGCATTCCTTATTTCATATGATCATTATGAAGTTTACATGAGTAAATTCATATAAAGCATATGTCAAACACAACAGTTCACGTATGGAAAATCTTCAATAAATTATAAACTAACAATTAATTGCTACCTATTTCAAATTACCAAATAAGTAAATATACGAATTGTGAGGCAATCTTCCCATTGATGATGGCCTTGATCTTCCACTAGATAATCCATCCATTATTGGATAGCTCTAATACTGAGAAAGGAAACTTGTATATTACATTCCAGCCTTCAACTTTTGCTGTCAGTTTTGTTCATTGGACAACACAGACCAGCTTCCCTGTTTTCCACATGACAACTCTTCAAACATTTCTGTACAGCTACATCCTCTTCCTTCAGACCTACCCCTTGACAGTCATCTTTAGAAAACTGAACCTAGAAATGACCACTGTAGTCCACCGTAGTATAATCAGGGTAGAGCTTAGATTTAATACTTTATTAGTACTACCTAGAGATTTAATACTTTATTATTATTCCACCCTTATTCCAGACACGATGTTGGAGGTCAAGTTTAAATATTATTACTGACATTTTGTGTTGCAAATGACAGAAACTTAATTAGCTTGAGTTAAAAGGGAATTTACTAGATTCTGTCATGTTATTACAGTAGAATGACACTAAGAGATAAAGATGCACCTCTGCCACAGAAGCAACTGACCCAAGGAAACTAAAATTAGAAAGAAGCCTCTCCTGTTACTGTCTATACAGATCAGATCCCTGTGTTGCCCCCATAGTGGAGACATGACTACCTGCCAACCCAAGGTTTTACTTCTTAGACCCAGACTTCCTAAAAGGGACTGTCTTACCATTCTCAGATCTGATTTTGGAATCCTCAGAAATAGATTCTCTTTCTTGGGTAAAGTGTCCACTTCTGGTCTTATCACCTACGTCATGTTGTACCTTAAGTGCTTATGTGGCTACCATTCTGTATAGGTAGAGAGTTAATTTCTAGAAAAGATGTGCTGGAAGGACAGCCCTGCCAGTGTTCACTGGAGACACATTGTTTTAGTTTTCTTTTTTTTTTTTTTGAATAGCAATTAGTTTAACCCACATTAACATTTATATTTAAACCTCAGTTTAGTCTCAAGTCCTGTTCTATTCTTATGATATGACATCATTTTTACTAACTGAACTTCAGAACACCTTTGCAGCCTATATCCATTGCTTTTGTATTCTAATTATCCAGAGTCTGACTTTCACATCTTCGTGAGTGAATGATAAAGTGTACAGAGTTACAGATAGAACCTTGTTGCAGCCCATTAGAAATTTCTTTGGGGGTGAACATGGATCCATTAATCAATACCTTTTGGGTACAATCATTCAAACAACCACGATGTCTTAGAAGTGAATCTTTGTAGGAGCTCATGGATGTAAATGTCAGAGACACTGAGGTTACAACACTCAACATCTCCTCATCCCACGGGCGAAAACAATTTGAGGAGCAATGTTCCTGCTGCACTGCTGCAGGAGGCCTTGCTGCTCCAGCCAGATAGGATACTGACAAACAGCTAAGAGAAAGGGCCTCACACCGTGGGGCTGAAGATCTGACATCCCTTTGCTTTTTGTTCATGGACATAGAAAAAAATTTATCAAAAAGTATATTAGACAATAAATTATATGTATCAACATACTGTAAGTAAATAGCATGAAAAATTGTCTGTTTAGAAATTAGTTGTTGGGCATTTTGGCCCACTTGACAATGGAAGATGGTTTGTTGTACATGCCTGACAAGCAATTCAGCACAATTATAGTAGGTCCTTCTATTTTGTTTTCTCTTGAAGTTTCTTGGGAAAGTTTTTAATATGAAGCTATTTGAGTTAAGGAATTTCTAGGTAGAAAAAGTTCTAATAGCTAAACTACAGCTGGTCTCCGGCTGAAGGTCATGTGAATAGAATAGTCCTTTGATGCTTAGGCTTTAGCTGATAGGGATGCACTGGCGGTTATTCACTGTTTTAAATAATTGTCTAAATGAAAAAATAAGTAGCTTTAATGTTAGGTTTGGTTTATTATCTGTTAACCTTGAAAGCTGCCGTCTAGCTGAGAACTAGCTGAAAACTGCAGGGGCCAGTAGTCTATGGGAAACATAATATACTAATTGTTTATGCTTTACACTTGATAATGTATTTCCTTATTATTATTACTAATAATAAATAAATAAAGACCTGCTGAGTCTCTCGGCAGAAGATACTAGCACCTCACCAAGTGTCAGTGTCTCCTCATTCTACCTCATTCCCCTTCCCCTCAGCCCTTAAGTTTTCAGATCTTTCGTTTTCGCCTAGGCCGTCTCATCCTTTCAGGAACCCCTGGCACGACGTTTTGCCGGAGGCTGGTCCCCGGAAGTGGCGCCCGAACAGGGACTTGAAAGGTAAGATTTCTTTCCCATGCGGGGACGGCTAGGATCTGCTCCACAGGGTAGGGCGCATACCCGCCTGTAGAGAAAGCAGGTTTGAGGGGAGCAGTAAGTCAGAACCGTAATAAGGCGAGTGAGTGTCTTATTACGTGATAAGGCGAGTGAGTGTCTTATCGTTGAGAAACATTGGGCCATATTGAGTCTAAGAAAAGAGGACTCTTTATTGATATAAGTATACTTGTTAAGAAAGGCCTTAAGACCTCTCATGCCCAATTGGCTAGTTTCCTAAATTTTGTTGAGATGTGTTGTTCTTGGTTTCCAAAAGACAGAAAAAAATTATGGCTGTCTGCATGCCTAAAGGACATCAAAGAGGACTCAACTGACAGCCCCGTATTAACAAAACAGTATTATAAAAAGTAATCAGGATTCTTGGGATAGTAAAATTGTTTTTCAAAAGCCAAAAGTTAATTCTAGAACTAGTACTGACCTCTTTGCAGAGGCATCGGCTCCCAATTATGAGACCATTCCAAAATCCAGCCCAAATTTCCAGCCCCGACTTGGCTAAAATTGTTGAGATAAAAATAAAAACTCAAAAACAAATAAGAAATAATGTGTCATAATCTTAAATAAAAAAAAAAATGCTCCAATCTTTTCCTGTTAATTATTTGGGGAGGAGGCTAGGTTCCCCCTGGTGGAGTTTTGCCATTATTTCTTTTAAAATAAATAAATAAATAAGGCATTTCTAAATAATAGCATTCAAAGTTCATTCACAATTGGTAAAGTGATAAAAAATGGTTAAATATGACTATGTAAGATTATATAACTATAATATGACTAAAAGGTTTTTATTAAAATAGTATAAACCCACTTCAGTGGGCTTGTGGGGGCTGCCCTTGATCTCAACAAGCAGCTGCCTGGACTTTTTCTCCAGTGTTGAGATCACTGGCAGGTCTCTACTGCCTTCCTGCTGTGGGGGACTGAACTTTGCTATTGTCCACCTTAAAAAATTATTTTGGTTCATTCTACAAAAATAGTTCTATTTCCCTGTGTTTCTCTGATTTTAAAGTCTAAATTGTCTTAGGCAAAAACTGTTGAGTTACTTTTGACTTGTTAACAAACTATACAAAATACTTATTGGTTAAATAAAAGCTTTCAAATTTACTTATTAAAACTGTAAAAGGTTAAGTTTCTTGTTAAAACTACATGGTAAAATATAAAGTGGTAATATAGACATTTTTGAGCTAAATTCTAAACCTCAGTATCTTCACACATATTAATAAAATAACTATATTTTAAAATATATGCACATGGCCAAAAATTTATATGTATATCAAGAAATCTCTGTGTCTGTTTGTGTCTGTCTTTGTGTTTTTGTTTTGTTTTGTTTTTTACCTCCGGAGGACTAATTATAAATGGCGCCTATATAAATTCTCATAAAAACAAATTTTGACATCATCTTCCAAAATTTTTAATATGCAAAAACTAGTTCAAATTTTATAATATAATTCAAAACATATATGCCTTAAAGTTATGTTAAATATTAATACTCTACTCTGTGTAAATGTATCTTTAAAGTATTTTTCTTTCCTTGACTAAAAACGTATATATATACATATATGTATGTATATGTAAAAATTTTTTTTTTTGTCATATTAACTTTACCAAGTACAACTAAGCTATACTGTTTTTAAGTCAATTTTAGTAATCTGCTATGTTTAAAGTAACATTTTGGGGTGGTGAACACACAAAGCACCTCCTTATGTTCTGGACTACTAAAAAAAAAAACACCATCATAATTTGTTAAAAGTTTCAGTAATGTCTAAAAAAAAAAAAAAAAATGATGACTGATGGTTAATTAAAAAAAAAGGTAAAAAAAAGTAGTTTTGTCTTAAAATTAAAATGTCTGGTTGTGCCAGAATGTGGAAGAATAAAAAAAAAGCTAAAATTGAGGGTATGTAGTAAGTTGTAAAAGGTTTGAGGAAAGTAAATTTTATTTGCCTTGCTTTATAAAACCTACAAATAATGGGTTTGAAGAAAAACAATAATATGTGTTAAAAATTTGGCTGTGTTTCATTATTTAATCAATTTATTCATTTAATGAAAAAAGGACTAATTAATACTAAATCTTGCTTTCGTGTGGCCACACAGGCCGTTTCAGTGAAGTTGTCCACACAGGCCATTTCAGTGAAGTTGTCCACACAGGCCATTTCAGTGAAGTTGTCAACATTGTGGTGCTGGACTAAACCGGTGCCTTCATGAAAATTTTGTGTTGTTGTTTCTGTTGTTTTTCTGATGCTTATGGCAAAGCTTCCTAAAAATCTAAATTCAATTTCAAATCTGGCAGCCTGTCATTTGGCTGATGCAAGGAAATTTTGTGAAACCTCAGTAGAGCTCCTGAGACACTCCACAAAGTTTCTCCCTTTCCTCCTGGGAAAGACGTTAGATGAACTTGTTCTATTTGGCTTACCTAGTGTAGTAAAACTGAAAAGGAAGCATTGTCATTTGGGAAAAATAATAAAACTTTGGCATATACAAAAATGTTAACACTAATTTTCTAAAATGTGTATAATACCTTTCAGTACCTGATATGTATGCAAATTGTCAGTAGTAATTGTCACCTTGTAATATTGTATATTTCCATTGTTTATTGATTATTAATTATTTATTGTTTACTGATTGTTATTACAAAAATTATTTCTGGAAAAATAGAAAAAAAAAGACCTCAATGAATTCCTATTAATGGAACTGTTGAGAGTAAAACTTTCCTACTAAGGACTAAATAGACCTGAAAATACACCTAATATTTACTAAGTTTTCTTTGACATAATACTGGTAATTTTTTTTTTTTTTTTGCATTTTGTTCTGAATCCACAAAGTTTTCTTGTTTTGGTGATCAGGATCTGCAGCAAGGTTGCAATTTTTTTTTTCAGAAAAGCTAACTTGTATTTGCATTTTCTCTCCCCTTGATACCAACACAACATAAAAAATAGTAGTAGTAATCTTTTACTACTTAGCTCAGAGTCTGTTTTTGCATAACTTCCATAGGGATTTTGTCTGCTTAAACAAACAAATTTGGACATAAGTTTAATTATGTGGCTTTGTGTGGAGTTCTTCCAAAAAGTTAAAACAAAACTGAACCAAGAAGAGGAAAACCTGTTTGCTTTGTTTGTAGGGTTACAAAAACCTCCAAAGAAGGTGAGGAAGCTTGCCTCCATTGGCAGGACTGAATAACCCAGCCAACAAAAAGTCCCTGGTACCCTCATGGAGAGAAAAGCCCAGGTGGAGTCTGAAGAAACCAACTTTGTTCCTGAAGCCTACATGAACCGGATGCCAACAGTTTGCTCTAATCGTATATGGAGTGTTCCAACAAAGCCAGCTGAAATTGCTGTTTAGTTATTCTGCCCTGTGATTGTATGCAAAAATAGGTAATATGGTTTAAAAATAAATTTAGTTTACAAACTTTCGCTAGGCTGTTAAAGTTTGAAATCAAGGTTGGAAAAATTTGTGTTTTACATAAATTAAACCATTTCAAGATTTGTTTTTCTGAAATTTTGACATATTTGCTGTCTTGTTTTGGCTAATGTCTCTGAATTTTTTTTTGGCTTGGACTGATGAACTGTTTTTCCAGAAATGAAGGACTTTTGCTTTCCACAATGGACAATACCTGGAGGGACTGATTTTCTTTCACATTGGAACCCGGTAAAATTTTCATCTAAGACTGTATTCCAACATCCATATATTCATTCTTCATCTCCATGAAAATGATGGTCAAAAACAAAAAAGGGGGAGATGCTGCAGGAGGCCTTGCTGCTCCAGCCAGATAGGATACTGACAAACAGCTAAGAAAAAGGGCCTCACACCGTGGGGCTGAAGATCTGACATCCCTTTACTTTTTGTTCATGGACATAAAAAAAAATTTATCAAAAAGTATATTAGACAATAAATTATATATATCAACATACTGTAAATAAATAACATAAAAAATTGTCTGTTTAAAAATTAATTGTTGGACAGTTTGGCCCACTTAACAATGAAAAATGGTTTGTTGTACATGCCTGACAAGCAATTCAGCACAATTATAGTAGGTCCTTCTATTTTGTTTTCTCTTGAAGTTTCTTGGAAAAGTTTTTAATATAAAGCTATTTGAGTTAAGAAATTTCTAGGTAAAAAAAGTTCTAATAACTAAACTACAGCTGGTCTCCGGCTGAAGGTCATGTAAATAAAATAGTCCTTTGATGCTTAGGCTTTAGCTAATAGGGATGCACTGGCGGTTATTCACTGTTTTAAATAATTGTCTAAATAAAAAAATAAGTAACTTTAATGTTAGGTTTGGTTTATTATCTGTTAACCTTGAAAGCTGCCGTCTAGCTGAGAACTAGCTAAAAACTGCAGGGGCCAGTAGTCTATGGAAAACATAATATACTAATTATTTATGCTTTACACTTAATAATGTATTTCCTTATTATTATTACTAATAATAAATAAATAAAGACCTACTAAGTCTCTCGGCAAAAAATACTAGCACCTCACCAAGTGTCAGTGTCTCCTCATTCTACCTCATTCCCCTTCCCCTCAGCCCTTAAGTTTTCAGATCTTTCGTTTTCGCCTAGGCCGTCTCATCCTTTCAGGAACCCCTGGCACGATGTTTTGCCGGAGGCTGGTCCCCGGCACTGCACCAAAAGAATAAAAGCATTTCTTTTTTTTTTCCTTTTTTAAATTAATATTTTATTTTATATAATTCTTATATCATTTTTCATTTTTGCACAATGTCTGCATTTTCATTTTGGTTATATTGCCCATACAATTGCACCCCTTTATTTGACCCGAGTCCTTCCTCTCCCTGCCCCCCATAGGGTGTCTCTGGTTTATAGTTGCTTGTTGATTTTTTTTTACTTTGTATTAATTAGTCTTTTTTTCCTGGTCCCTTATTTAGGTTTTTAAATTCCTGCTCTGAGTGAGACCATCTGGTATTTTTCTTTTTCTTTCTGACTTATTTCGCTGAGCATGATCCCTTCTAGCTCTATCCATGTTGCTGCAAACTGCATGTGTTTACTTTTTGATTTCTGAGTAATATTCCATTGTGTATATGTACCACATCTCCTTGATCCAGTCATCTATTTTTGGGCATTTGGGTTGTTTCCATAGCTTAGCTATTGTAAATAGTACTGCTATAAACAAAGGTGTGCAGTGACCTTTGGAATTACTGTTTCTGTGTCATTTGGGTAAATACCTAGGAGTGGAATTGCTGGATCCTATGGAAGCTCTATCTTTAGTAGGTCAAGTAATCTCCACACAGCTCTCCATAGTGGTTGGACCAGTTTGCACTCCCACCAGCAATGCAGGAGAGTTCCTTTTTCTCCACAACCTCACCACATTTGTTGTTGCTAGTTTTTTAATATATGCCATTCTCACTGGTGTAAGATGGTATCTCATTGTAGTTTTGCTTGCATTTCCCTGATTACAAGTGATGTTGAACATTTTTTCATATGCCTGTTGGCCATTTGCATTTCCTCTTTGAAGAAGTTTCTTTTTAGTTCTTCTGCACATTTTTTCACTGGATTATTTTCTTTGCTTTGTTGAGTCTCATCAGCTCTTTGTAGATTTTTGTGATCAGTCCTTTATCATTAGTTTGTGTGCAAAAATTTTCTCCCAGTTGGTGGGATTTCTCTTTGTTTTGGTTATTGTCTCTTTTGCTGTGCAGAAACTCTTTAATTTGATGTCGTCCCAGCTGTTAATCTTTGCTTTCACTCTCACTGCTTGGGTGATGTGTCTGTAAAGATCTCTTTGAGATACATGTCATGTAGTGTTTCCCTGTATTTCCTTCTATGTATTTTCAGGTCTTATGTCTAGTTCTTTAATCCATTTTGAGTTGGTTTTTGTGCATGGTGTGAGGTAGTAGTCAAGCTTCATTCTTTTGCATGTAGTGACCCAGTTTTCCCAGCACCATTTATTGAACAAACTTTCTTTGCTCCAGTGCATATTCTTTGCTCCTTGTCAAAGATTAGCTGACCATAAATCTGTGGGTTTATTTCTGGATTTTCTATTTGGTTCCATTGGTCCGTGTGTCTGTTCTTGGTCCAATACTATGCAGTTCTGATGATTATGGCTTTGTAGTATAGTTTGAAGTCTGGGAGTGAGATGCCTCCATTCCCTTCTCTTTTATTTCAGGAGAGCTTTGGCTATTTGGGGTTTTTGGTGATTCCATATGAATTTCATCAATAATTGTTCTATTTCTTTGAAGAATGTCATTGAAATTTTGATTGGAATTGCATTGAATCTGTAAATTGCTTTTGTAGGATGGCCATTTTAATAATGTTTATTCTTCCAATCCATGAGCAGGGGATGTCTTTTTTTATTTCAAAATGGGCTTTTCTCTTGGGCATGAAGTGGTGCCTCATCTTGGGTTTACCTTTCATTTTTTTTTTTCTCCACTAAAGAGAAAGGTATTTTTAAAAAAGATTTATTTATTTATTTATTTATGCAAGCACTAGGTACAATCAGAAGTGCAGGAGGGTGAGAGAATTCACCACAGCCAGAGTGGAGAACAGAACAGGCAGACTGATGAAATACACGGCTGAGGGGAGCAGCAGGCGGCAGGAGAGGTCTGTGCGCCATGTGGGACCTTCACCGGTGGCTGGGATCAAATTGGTGCTCCAGAGCCTTCAGGCAGCTTCGCAGCCTAGCGCTCAACTGTTGCGCCACGAGGGGAGGCCCAAGAGAAAGGCATTTTTTAAAAATGAAATCCAAAGCAGAGGAAAAATAATTTCCCACCCATTTCCCTTGGAAGCAAATTCACTTCCTGCTTATATTTCATTCCTTCACTGTTTTGTGTGCTCACTGAGGAGACTCATTAGCTACCCCCTGTCTTCCCCGCCTTCTTTCTCATTGTCCCCCCACCCACACTGCTTTTTCTAGGCCTGCTAAGTTCTGGTAGCCAACAAGGGTAAAGCAGGTCTCCATAAGGAATTATTGACAATCTGCCCAGTAATGCCAAATGAAAACAGTGCAAGCAGTCACAGATGGCCTACTTGAATAAGTGCCGCAGACCAGCTTTCGCAAAATGTCGGGTCAAAGTCCTTGAAAGGAAAAGACGGCCTAGGTACGGTGTAAAGACTGGGGAAGGAGATGAGCAGTGAGGAGACACTGACACTGGATGAGGTGCAAGTATCTTCTGCCGAGAGACTCAGCAGGTCTTTCTTTATTCAATTTTAGTAATCAGAAAAAAAATGCATTATCATGTGTTACAGAGGACAATCAGAGTATTCTATTCCCATGGACTACTGCTCCTACAGGTTTCAGCTAGACGGTAGCCTTCAAGGTCAATAGATAAAAAAACCAAACCTAACACTAAAACTTATGATTTCAGCTAGACAATTACCTAAGACAGTGGATAGACGCCAGTACATCCCTATCAGCTAAAGCTTAAGCAAGAAAAGACTTTCCTTATTCTCATGGCCTTCAGCCGGCACCGGCTGCTACTCAGTTTTCAGAACTTTTCTACCTAGAAACTTAACACAGTTAACTTCATTTTAAAACTTTCCTAAGAAACTTCTAAATAAAAAGGAACTTCTAAAAAAGCAAAAGAAGGACTTACTATAATAGTTGTGCTGGTTTGCTTGTCAGTATGTACAATAAATTGTCTCCCATAGTCAAGTGGGTCAAATTGTTTAATAACTAATTTCTAAACAGACAATTTTCCACACCATCCACCCCACAGTCTGCTGACACGTACAATCCACTGCCCAATATACTCTCTAATAATTTTTCTCTCTCTATGACCAAGAACAAAAAACGAAGGGATGCCAGATCTTCAGCCCCACGGTGTGAGGCCCTTTCTCTTTGCTGATTGTCAGTATCCTATCCGGCTGGGGCAACAAGACCCCCTGCAGCAAATAAGCAAGAGCAGGCCCCTGAGAATCTCTCCAGGGAGGGAGAACAATGAATCAGTTTCTCAGCTACCTGGGGTTTCCTCATGCAGGCTTGTCTCCCACCAGCAACCCTATGACACTTTCATTATTGAGAGAATCCCAACTCCAATCCTTCAGAGGAATGACATTTTAGGAGCCTTCAAGGAGAAGCAGATGTTTCTCTAGTGAAGAAGCAGAGAAAGATGGTCCAGGCAAAGGGACCAGCATATACTAAGGACGAGAAGGCCTAGAAAAGAATGAACATTTAGGAAGTGTCTAGAGGTCAGCTAAGTTAGAGGGTTCCCAGGTAGGCATGGCAGGGCGTGATGGGAACACACTGGCCATGGAGGGCCAGGTCAAGTCCAGATGTGAAAAGTGAAGGAATCCCTTTGTTACAGGAGGACGAGGGGTACCCCAGACCCCAAACCTGTCTGCTCTAAATAGGTTCTGCCACCCAGCACATCAAGACAAAACGTGCTCCAGTGCATAAAAGCTTCAATGGAAAACAACTTTATTTTTTTTTAAAGATTTATTTATTTATCTATTTATACAAGCACTGGGTACAGTCAGAAGCGCGAGAGGGTGAGAGAATTCACCAGAGCCAGAGCAGGGAGCAGAACAGGCAGACTGACCAAGTACACTGCTGAGGGGAGCAGCGGGCGCAGGAGAGGTCTGCGGGCCATGCGGGACCCTCCTCCGGTGACCGGGAGCAACTGGGGATCAAACCAGCACTGCAAAGGCTGCAGGCAGCTTAGCAACCCAGCGCTCAACCGCTGCTCCACAGGGAGGCCCTGAAAAACAACTTTAATACAATTAGTGTGCAATAAAAGAAGAAAAAACTACCACCCATGCGCTTGTGGGTAAATGCCCAGGCAAGCAGAGTTAGCTCAAAACAGGACGCAAGTCTAAGGCATTTCCTGGTGGGGGCCCATAGGAAAGGGGCAAAAGGGGCCAGGAAAGTCTAGAAGAAAAGAGCAAAATCAGGGCTTCCCCGTGGCGCAGCGGGCTGAGCGCAGGGCTGTGAAACTGTCTGCAGCCTCTGCGGTGTGGGTTCAATTCTGGCAGGCCAGGGAGATACCCACATGGCGCGGCAGACTTCTCCTGCATCGCCCGCTGCTCCCCTCAGCAGTGTCTTTGGTCCTTCTGCCTTTTCTGCTCCCACTCTGTCTCTGGTGAATTCTCTCACCCTCCCTGCACCTGGCCTATACCCCAGATCTTGCATAAAAATAAAATAAAAAACTAAATAAATAAATAAATAAAAAGAAACAAGCAAAATCAAAATCAAAACCCAAATCAATATAAAGGCTGCCGGTGTCAGCCTCCCCACAGGTCTCTTCCCCACATCTCTGTCTCTTTCAATTGTCTCCTTCCATGTCCCCAAGTTCCTGATACAAGCCCAGGCCAAGGAGCAAGTACAGCTTCTTCACGTGTCTCCTGCTCACTGTCTCCTCCAGGTGCTGGTCTTGGTATCCCCTTCCTTCCTTCTCCTGCCTCTCTTGCTCCCCGTCCCTGCTAGCTCCACACTTCCATGACAGGGCAAGTGAGACACAGGGCAAGCTAGAAATTAGGCAGTTTTAGGGACAGTGCAGGAGGGACCTCTGAAGAATTTAGGATTTTCTCCTCAATAAACTTTTTCTTTCTCAAAACAAACCTGCCTCTTCTTGCTTGCTTGCCTGAGAGTCTGCGAAGTTCCTGCTGTGGCTTCGTGAGACACCAACCCGTGGGGTCTAGTGGCTGGGACTCAGTGCTGCACCTGCAGCCTGGATCTGTTCCAGGCTGGAAGACTAGGCCTGACAATTCCGGTATCACAAGGAACATGGAAACTCCCCTTTCCTGGGGATTGCCTTGTACACCTTCAGCTCTAAAAATCATTCCTGTGTATTGGCAGCAAGGTAGTTTCTCCCTGTTTGGATAATATTAAGTATTCACCTGCAGGAGGGTGGGGGAAGAACTTTCAACAATGCTTAGAAGAAACCCACACCTTGACCATTCACTCTGCTATCTGATGAGCACTAAAATTAATTCCATATGAACGCATGATGTGGAGTAAGACACAGAAACATGAATTACAAGAGACACTGCCAGCTCTTATTAAATTTCCCAGAAACACAGTGTGTGCATTAATTAGTCTAAAGCACCTGGAATCTAATGCAAGAGAGATTTACAGGAGCAGCTGTACAGAGATGGATTAACCCAGAAATAGGTTGGCTCTGAGGCTGATGTTTTCTTTTCCTCTCTGAACGGAACAAGATAAGATACATTACTTACAAAATGTAACCATTTCTGCAGTTTTACCTCTGGTTCCTGCCTCCTACCCCACCCCAAGTGCTGCCAGTCACAGAGACTGGTTCTGAACACAAACCCCAAAGTTAACTATTAGCCGCCTGGGGCCTCTTAAGCCTCAAGCCCCAGAGATGCTTGCGGGTGAATTGTGCAAATCTGGGGGGAAAATGCAGTTCCTGATCCTCTCAGGCTTGGCCCTGTTTTCTTTCTGTCAATCCAGCTTTGCATGATGAATTGAAGAATTTCCCATATGGCGGAAGGCACCAAGGCACCATCACTACTGGGCTTAATCTTAATGCATTTTTTAAGTCCCCCTTTTTAACCAGGCGCCAAGGAGAAAGGATCAACTTGAAAAAATTCCCTGAACAGGCACCAAGGAAGCAAGAGGCATGAATGCCACTTTCTTTGAAAGGCTGAGGCTTTGGAGTAGAAGAGTTGTCATAAAAATGCAGGCTAGAGCTCCAGACCCCCTGGGCTGTGACTGCGGCCAAGGCCAGTGTGGCACCCTCAGGACAGTTGTGACCTGCCCTCTTATGCTCCTGTGGAGAGTTCAGCAGGTGTGATGGATTTTTTTGGAGTTAGTGGGTTTGGAAGTGCGGGTCCTTGGGCTCACTCTGGGAAAGGTTTCCCAGAGCTCCCGTTTCAGCAATATGCGATGAGTTTCCCAGGCAAGTTCCTCCACGAGACAGAGCATTGGTTATATTTAAAAAGCAGGTTTGTTAGGGAAAGGACAGAAAAATAAAGGACACTTGCATAGACACAAGCAGGCAGGAAGAGCTGCCCTGAAAGGGACAGGTTGGCTAAGAGAGGCCTGCATGTTGCAGGCAGGTGGCTTTGAGGAGAAGCGCCTCCGCTGAAGGAGGTCAATGA
>NW_023602073.1:35745820-35771073 GCF_014898055.3 Talpa occidentalis
GGAAGGTGTGAGACCCTGTCCCCGCCCGTGTCACCCCGCGCGGTCACCCCGATCACACCCGCTCCCGCCAGGGAATAAACTAAACAGAATGAAATGGGTGAAAGTCCTGCGGGCTGTTCCCGGGCAGGTTGCAGAGAAGCCTGGAGGGGGAGACCCTGAGCGACCCCCGTCCGTGGGGATGGGGGTGCTGACCCGGCCCGGCCCCGCGCCAGCTCACCGGTCTCGCTCTGGTTGTAGAGGCCGCACAGGGCGTCCAGCTGCGCTCGGAACCACAGTGTGCGCTCCCTTAGCATCTGCGTCTCCTCGTCCCACTCCTCCTGCCCCACCTGCCCCGCCCAGGGCGCCCGCGGCTCCGCGCTCTGGCCCCGGGGAGTCGCTGTCGAACCGCCCGAACTGCGTGTCGTCCATGTAGCCCACGGCCATGAAGCGGGGCTCCCCGGGCCGGGCCGGGACATCGCGGTGGAGAAAAACCTCAGGGAGTGGGGGCCTGGGCGGGAGGGGAGACCCGGGCTATTCTTCTCCCCTTCGGGGCTCGAGTCCCAGGGGGCGCCCAGGAGACAGAAAGCGGGTGAAAGACGAGTGAGACCGAAAAGCGGCTGCGGGACGAAAATGGCCGGGACTCGGGGGCCAGAGGAGGCTGGGGTCTCGGGGGGACAGAAAGGGCCAGGACGGGGCGGGGCCGAGGTGGGGGACAACTAGGTCGCGCCTTTCCCACGCCCGCCCACGCCCTCGCTCCCGCCTCTGGGAGCGCCCTGTCCCCTCCCGACCCGCACTCACCCGCCCGGGTCTCCCGGGGCCGCGGCCCCGCGAGCAGGAGCAGGAGGGCTGCGCCCCCCATCCCCCAGGATGCGCCTCCACCCGGGCTGGGGAGACGGAGTCCCGGCGGGCGGGCGAGGGCTTTGGAACGGGAGCCGCGGGGCTGCTGATTGGCTGCTCTGGAGACCTCCAGGCAATGGGGAGTGAGCCCTGGGCTGACTCACCAGTATCCAGGCAGGAGGACCCGACGCAGATTGAGAGAGATGAAACCGGGTAGATGAGGAAGCCCCAACAGTAACCTCCCAGCCGCAGACAGTGCTCTGGGGACTGAGACCTTGAGAGCCACACCCCGACACCCCTCCTCTCCTGCACCAAGACCTTTGTGACACTGTTGCCTCCCTGAATCCAGGCCCAGGAATTGGGTCAGCGATTCTCAAACATTTTTCTTTCAGGATGTCTCCACAGTCTCACAAATTATTACGGATCCCATGTACAATTTTTTTTACGTGGGTTATAGCTTTAAATATTTACTTTACTAGAATAATACCTTTCAAAAAGACGTTATTATGCTGGGAGCCATGCTACTCCTGTCGTCTGACAAAAGTCCAGGCATGGGGCAGATTCCTGAAAAGTCAGGAATCTCTAGCTGACCCTGCTAGATTCTCCTTTGTTTATGGCTAGTGTCTACCATTGTTAAAATATGCATTTAAAAGTAAAACTGCAAATGCTGTTTGATCAATTACTGAATAACCAATTGGACAGCAAATGGCACTGCATGATTTATTGATAACATTGGTTAGTTAGCATACAAATTCTTGACACAGGAAAAGGGAAGGACTCAGATCTTTGAGACTGGCCCAGAAGAACAACCAGCCTAGCAGGCTGCCAGGCCTTATTTAGATATGCTTGTTAAGGAAGCAAGCTTGTCTTTTACTGACATTTCCATGTCTATGGCTCTTTACAGGGAAAGATTCCCTTTTCCTTAACAGTTCCCTTTCAGTGACAATGGGTATGGTAGCTGTTGGAGTATGCATTCAAGAGTAAGCCAACAACAATTTTGTGACTGGTTAAGCTAATAACCTTGACAGCACAAATAATGCACCTGGAAATAGTCGATGTTACTGTAACAGGGTGGTCCCCAGGAAAGGGGGAGGTTCCCTGCCCAAGAGAAGGTGGAGCTGAGCAGGGAGAGGAGAAGCTGCAGAAGAGACTGAGGAAGGAAGCAGGATGGAGTCAGAAGGAGACCTGGGGAGGCACATGGAGCCTAGAGACACGTGAAGAAACTGCGCTTGTCCTTTGGTCGTGGACTGGGTGACACAGATGTGGGTGAGACCCGTGGGGAGGTGACAATGGCAGCTTTTATCTTGATGTTGATTTTGCTCTTTTCCTTCCGGGCTTGTCTGGTTGTTTCTGACCCTTTTCTGTGGGTCCCCACTGGAAGGTGCTTTAGACTTGTGGCAGGCTTTGGGGCCTTTCTCTGGGCCAATCCCATTTGGATGGAGTTTTACCCACGAGGGGACAGGTAACTTTGGGTTTTGATTTAGAAACTATATTCTTTGCCTTTCCTGTATTGTTTCCTAATTGTATTAAAGTTCCTTCCCATTAAAGTCTCATATGTTTTGTGTTGATGCGGCAGATGGCAGAACCCATTTAGAATAGGCAGGTTTGCGGGGTTTGGGCTGCCCCTGTCCCTGTCCTATAACATTACCACTACTGATATGTCACTTATTAACCATTCTGAGAACCAAAAGGTATAACCATCTCTGGCCCTGCCTCCGATGAAATATTTTAGTTCCTTAAAACAACAATCAGCAATCTTACAAAAAAGGAATTTTCCCTTGATCTTTAAGTTAGATACAGAAACTAGGCTGACTAAATAAGTATAGCAGTAATAGGTAGAAAAACTCTTCTGTTAGATTAGGAGAATTCCTCCCTTAATTGAGAGCTGGGGGCTAGGGTAGAGTCAGTGGGCTTGTCTGGCATTGACGCCCTCCAGGCCCTTGGTTCCTTAATACTGAATCAGTATCTTATTAAAACAATATACTATTAGATGATGATTTCTATATAAAAGCCTTGTGTTTTTGCCTTAATCATATGGTTATATGTGAGTCTAAACTTTATAGGTTAGTCAGAAAAAATCCCTCTGTCTCCCTTCCCCCAGGTAACTTCCTGTCCTTTGTTTCCCCAGCCCTTAGTTAATCCTTCACCATGGTAAACATAGACTTGTTTCTTTCAGTCACATAAGTTTTTGCTAGTAATAAAATGATTGTTTAAGATAAATGCTATTCTAAGAACACTTTTGTTTAGCAACTGTGCCTTCTTCAAAATAAAGAATGTTACAACCTCTGCTGGAGGGCAAATAAACCCCTGGCTGTTCTAGAGGAAGATGTGATGATTGTTATCTTCCTGCTCTAATACATATGCTTGTGTACTCTGGGTTTGCTTGTAAGGTATAAATAAAGGGCTGCTGAGACCCTCAGCAGGATGATGTCTGCGCCCTGATCAAGTGTTTGCATCTCCTCACTCCCCCTCCCCCTAATCCCTCAGATTTGTCCATGCCCTCTCATCCTTACAGGAACCCCTCACAGGACAGTTTGCTGAGGGTGGTCCCTGGCATTATTACTTCTTTACTTTAGAATATTAATAACCAATGTATGCTAACAAAGCATTTTTAAGAAAATAACTTTCTGTAAATGTAAGGATAATCTAACAATTGTATGATTTTTTTTTTTAAGTTATCTATTATTTCACTACTGAAAGGTCCATGCAGGAGGCCTGAATGCAAAAACCCACCAGGAAGCCCACCTGGGAACAGGAAAGGGGAAGCCTGCCTAGAGGATTCAAAAAATGAACCTTCCCCCTCCTCCCCCCACAAATCTTTGCCATGCCCTACAAACCCAGTCTCCCCTCTGATCTCTCCTCACCCTATAAAAGCCTGCTTCCCCCTAACTATGTGCGAGGCTTCACGGACCCCAACTTGGGTCCCTGAGGTCCACCCAGGCGCAATAAATTTTCCCTTCCTTTGAGAAATTTAGCCTGGCTCTCCTTTTCTTTACCGCTCTGAACCTTTCATCTGGTGCACTGGCCGGGAACAGGGTTCGATCCCCCGTGCGGATCTTGCCCGGTCCCAAACCCTCCACTCTCCCTCTCCTTCACTCTCTGTCTACCTCTCCCCATGCAAGTGGAAGCCAGGAACCCCTCAAGCTCACAAAGGCTTAACAGCCACTGGTACACGACCCGGGGCACCCTCCCTGCGGGAGAACGGGCCCTCGCTGCCTCTCATGCCACGTGAGCGGAGCAGGGACTTGCATGTTATAAGGCAGCCCCGATATTGAACGGGCTGCCTGGCTGTGGGTCCTCACCCGCGCGCTTACAAGGGACTTATTAATACTCCACTACAGGCACACACAAAAGCTTAATTAAAGGTTTATTTACAAGGGAAAAGGAAATAAGGAAAATGTACAACTCAGGGAGAAAATAGGGAAATAAAGTCTTTAATGCGTCCTACCCAATCCGCCGACCTGGAAACCCAAAGGCACTCTCAGAGCTGTCTGGACGCTGCTAGCTGGCGGAGACCAGGGGGACCCCTCCAAAGCCCACGTGTCTGGCTTTATACCAACCTGGCTGCTTAAACCCACCCTCAGGTCCCAGCCACCTTCCCTTTGGTGGTGATGGGATTTGGAGTTCCCAGTGTCTTTGGCTTTGGCCTGGGGTGGGGGTGGAGTCCACAAAGCCTGTATGGAATTAGCTTTAGGACATCCTTTTCCCCCTAATGATTCCCCCTTTCACTTTATGCCACTGAGACACAGGGCAAGCTAGGGTTATTAGGCATTTTCAGGGACAGTGCAGGAGGGCACCTCGGAAGAATTTAGGGAGGCTTCAGAGATAAGGACAACCAAGGGAAAGTAACCCATTCCACTAGGAAAAACAAACATCCCAGGACCAAGGACAACATTGTTAACGCTGGTCCTGGTTTCCTTCAGGTGGTAAAGGGAGGCAGAGATTGGAGAAATGGAGAGTGGTTTAATTTATGGACACATTAGAAGGGCAGCTGTTTAACTTCAATGCAGGGATGCCCATCCAGAGGACTGGGCCATAAAGATAAAGATGCAACAAATGGGGAAAGACAAACCTGTTAGATAAGGAATGTGAAGATCCCCCACTCAGTAGCAAATTAAGTGAGACAGCGAGAACTAACCAATCACAGAGAGACTGGTGGAGCTTTAGAATAATGAGGGAAAGGAGGTCTATATTCCCTGAGACACGACTCCACTTTGGCTTCCTTGCCCCTCCCAGGCCTGGTTTCCTGGCCTGGGAGTCCCACTTTATTTCTGCTCTTTTTCTCCTCAATAAAGTTTTTCTTTCTCAAAACAAACCTGCCTCTTCTCGCTTGCTTGCCTGAGAGTCTGCGAAGTTCCTGCTGCGACTTCGTGAGACACCAACCCGTGGGGTCTAGTGGCTGGGGCTCAGGGCTGCCCTGCAGCCTGGGATCTGTTCCTGGCTGGGAGACTAGGCCTGACAATTCCAGTATCACCACCATTTCCATGGTGGTGAAGATCGAATATATGGATGCTGGGATGCAGTCTTAGATGAACATTTTTACCAGGTTCCAGTGTGAAAGAAAACCAGTCCGTCCAGGTATTTGTCCATTGTGGAAAGCAGCACTATTCCCTTACTGGGCTTCCCTGGTAACTCCAATCCATTGGTCACTTCCGCCTTAACTTCCCATCTCCCTTGGAGGGGCCATCCTCCTCTTCCTCCTGTTGGCCCACCTTCTCTTCCTAGGGCACTTCGCCAAATAACCACGAAGAACGAAAAGACTCGGCCGGCCTGTGGACCACCAGCGCCTGGCTCTTGACTCTCCCAGGGTGAGCTGTTGCCTCTAGGGTCCCTCGGATCATGGGGGTCTCTTCTTTTTACTCTGCGATCGCTACCCCCTCCTGATCCACGCTTTCCATTTGGGGCTCCCTCTGAGGTGAGACGTCCTATCCTATTTCTCAGGGGAACGACCCGTCCTATTTCTTGGAGGTAAAGAGGACAGCGGGATGCCGCCTTCCCCTTTCACTCTCCCGCTCAATTCCCTGAGGATCGGGCCAGGGACGCTGGGACGACAGCCTCCCTCCCCGACCCTCCGTTTCAGATCCTAAGAGGGACACTCACTACGGGGATCAACGCAATCCCATATTCTGGCAGACACCCCTTGGGGTGCCTCCTAAAGCCCTTGGCCCTCTACATTTAAAGCCGGATGTGAGACCTAAGCGCCTCATTTTTTATTGCACCACGACCTGGCCCAAATATGAACTGGACAATGGCTCTAGGTGGACGGAAATGGGCTCTTTTGTTATGATACCAGAATTGTCAGGCCTAGTCCAGCTTTTTATCTCAAATATTACTCAGCAGGTCTCTGCGGCTCTGGGAATCACCTGGAAGCTTCACATTCCCCACCACCCACAATCCTCAGGGAAAGTGGAGCGTGCCAGTGGGCTATCAAGGATCACCTGACTAAACTCTCATTGGAGCTCTGCAGCTGCTCCGGGAACACGCAGACCAGTACTTACCCAGTCCTGCCTCCTCAGCTGACCTTCCCCACCACTGCATCCGTGAGACTGAGTCCTGCTCAAATTGCTTCAGCCCAAGCCACTGCAGCCTCCGTGGACCGGTCCGCACATGGTCATTCTCACCACGCCTACAGCGGTAACACTTCTGGGACACCCCTCCTGGCACCATCTCTCTCCGGTCAAACGTGCTCCCGAAGACAAACAGTATGCATGTCATAACCTGGGTCCTACTAGGATGCGCATTTCTTGTCAAAATCTCCCCTAGCCCAGTGTCCTGTGTATGGAAATTCAAAGTTAGGGAGACCTTTGTCTCAGGATCCATGGAGACTACCCACTTGGTGGGTACTGCGGATACCCACAGGCCGGATGCACAGCACCCATCACTCTCACCCTAACTCTTTTGTTGATTACTAACCCTACGGATACCTTGTTTTGCTTCCTTTTCCATCAAACCTTAAATCACTGCAAAAATACCTACAAATAATATGGGGGTTCCCTTACCCATCATGTACAGTGCACCTTCTAGACAAAGGCTGAATGTTCTCTCCAGGCTGTCATAATATGGTTTCAATATGAATCAAGTTAACTCTGCAATTTCAGATCCTTGAGACCAACCTTGGGTACAGGGAGTCCAAGCCGCAGTGTATTTCTACTGGCTGGCATTTCCACGCTGTGGCAACATTGTCCCATCTCAAGGGAATATGTCCTGACACAAAATGCTACAGTCCAAGTCTCCCAGGACACCCTCCATTAGGAACAAGTCCTATACAATTAGCTAACATCATCAGAAAAGACTGAGACACTATCAGCGTGGATTCATATAATCCAAAATGCTATACCCTTCCTAAATAACTCTTTTGGCACTAATACCTCCTCTTGTTTCCTCTGCGCTTCCCTTCAGAGGCCTCTACTGGCAGCAGCTCCAATTAATCTCAATACCACTATGACCAAGATAACGGGACACTGCTTGCCAGACTCCCCAACTCTCAATCCCCCTATGGGACTCCAATCACAGCAGCCCCTGCTAGCAAACTGATGCCTTTGTCGGCTTTCATTCCTGCACTTCTAACATTTTGGTTAAATGATAGATACCTCCTTAGGAAAACCTCTGTCTTTACAAGGATGTCCACTCTCACCACTGCTTTTCAATATAATCCTGGAAGTCCTAGCCAGAGCAATAAGACAAGAGAAAGACATAAAAGGAATCCAAATAGGAAAAGAAGAAGTCAAACTATCACTATTTGCAAACAATATGATAATATACATAGAGAACCCCAAAAACTCCACAGAAAAACTAATTCAACTCATCAATCAGTTCAGTAAAGTGGCAGGATACAAAATCAACACGCAAAAGTCAGTGGCCTTCCTATACACAAACAATAAATCTGAAGAAGAAGAAATAAAAAAAAAATCCCTTTTATTATCAAAACAAAAAAAAAATCAAATACTTGGGAATAAATCTAACGAAAGAGGTAAAGGACCTATACAAAGAAAACTATAAAACACTGTTAAAAGAAATAGAAGAAGACGCAAAGAAATAGAAAGACATCCCCTGCTCATGGATTGAAAGAATAAACATTATTGAAATGGCCAACCTACCAAAAGCAATCTACAGATTCAATGCTATTCCAATAAAAATTGCAATGTCATTATTCAAAGAAATAGAACAATTATTGATGAAATTCATATGGAATCACCAAAAAACCCAAATAGCCAAAGCTCTCCTGAAAAAAAAAAAAAAGAAGGGAATGTAGGCATCACACTCCCAGACTTCAAACTATACCACAAAGCCATAATCATCAAAACTGCATGGTATTAGAACAAGAACAGACACACAGACCAATGGAATCAAATAGAAAATCCAGAAATAAACCCACAGATTTATGGTCAACTGATCTTTGACAAAGGAGCAAAGACTATGCATTGGAGCAAAGAAAGTTTGTTTAATAAATGGTGCTAGGAAAACTGGGTCGCTAGATGCAAAAGAATGAAGCTTGACCACTACCTCACACCATACACAAAAATCAACTCAAAATGTATTGAAGAACTAGACATAAGACCTGCAACCATAAAATACATAGAAGGAAAAATAGGCGAAACACTACGTGATATGCACATCAAAGACATCTTTACAGACACATCACCCAAAGCAGTGAGAGTGAAGGCAAAGATAAACAGCTGGGACTACATCAAATTAAAGAGCTTCTGCACAGCAAAAGAGACAATAACAAAAACAAAGAGAAACCCCACCGACTGGGAGAACATTTTTGCCCACAACACTAATGATAAAGGACTGATCACAAAAATCTGCAAAGAGCTGATGAGACTCAACAACAACAAAGAAAATAAGCCTGTCAAAAAATGGGCAGAAGAGCTAAAAAGAAACTTCTCTGAAGAGGAAAAGCAAATGGCCAACAGGCATATGAAAAAATGTTCAGCATCACTTGTAATCAGGGAAATGCAAATCAAAACTACCATGAGATACCATCTTATACCAGTGAGAAGGCACATATTAAAAAAACTAGCAACAACAAATGTTGGCGAGGCTGTGGAGAAAAAGGAACTCTCCTGCACTGTTGGTGGGAGTGCAAACTGGTCCAACCACTATGGAGAGCTGTGTGGAGATTTCTGGACCTACTAAACATAGAGCTTCCATATGATCCAGCAATTCCACTCCTAGGTGTTTACCCAAAGGACACAGAAACATCTATTCCAAAGAGCACCTGCACCCCTATGTTTATAGCAACACTGTTTACATTAGCTAAGCTTTGGAAACAACCCAAATGGCCAAAAATAGATGACTGGATCAAGAAGATGTGGTACATATACACCATGGAAAATTACTCAGCATTCAAAACAGATAAACACATTGCAATTTGCAGCAACATGGATGGCGCTGGAAGGGATCATGCTCAGCAAAATTTGACATTTGAAAACGACTAATTGCAATAAAGTAAAAATCAAAATCAACAAGCACCTCTAGACCAGAGACACTACAGTGGGGGGCAGGGGGAGGAGAAGAGGGATTAGGGTCAGAATAAGGGGGGTGGGAATTGTATGGGGAATATAACCAAAATAAAAATGCATACACTATGCAAAAATGAAAAATGACATAAGAATTATATAAAATTTTTTAAAAGCCTGCAATTATCTGGTTGGATAATATCAAGGAGATTT
Organism: Talpa occidentalis; assembly: GCF_014898055.3. Classification (NCBI taxonomy): domain Eukaryota; kingdom Metazoa; phylum Chordata; class Mammalia; order Eulipotyphla; family Talpidae; genus Talpa; species Talpa occidentalis. Next base: position 35,755,312 of record NW_023602073.1, read on the forward strand.
GTATTCTATGTGTGTTAGAAAGGCTTTCTATACAAACAAATATAGGTTAAAAGTGAAAGGGTGAAACGATATGCCAAGGAAATAGAAAGTAGAACCACAAACCTTTACTGTCATTGCAGAAGGTGGCAGGAGCGAGGCCTGAGGGACCCAGACAGCAGGTCCCTGCCTCTCTGTCCAGGAGGGAGGGTGAGAGCAGAGTGTGCGGGGGCACAATGGATCTGGAAAAGGACTCTGGGTGCTGGGGTGGAGGGGGTGGTTTGGTCACTACCTCTGAAGAGATGGGAGCCTGTTCCCTACATGAATTGTAAATCAATGGTACTGCAATTTGAAAAACAGCCCTCAGCAAAGGGACGGGGTGGAAGAGAAAAGTATCTGCTTTGGTAATTTCACATCGAAGAGATGTAAAATTATTCCCCTAAATCACACACGGTACTGTAAATCAGTGTCCCTTCAATTAAAAAAAAAAATTAAAATAGGCCTCAGGAAAGGAACGGGGAGCTGAAGGGAAAAGCATCTGCTTTGCGGTCTCCAGGGTGTGGTCATCAAGGGGCTGCAGAGAGAGGCTGTGGGGAGAGAAGATGGCGCCTCAGACACAGGCAGCTCCAGAGCCTCCTCTCCTCTCCCCCACTCCCCCCACCCCAGCCTGGTGCCAAGGCAGCTCACAGGCATCTCACCCCCTCCCCCAGTGATGCTCAGCCCCAGCTCACCCTCTCAGCCTGAGTCACACCCACCCAGCCTCTCCCCTGGCTGCCAGACTAGGACAGCGCCGCAGCGCCCCCGTGTGGCCACGGGGCTGAGGACAAGGGCGAGAACACTGATCTCCCAGGTTCTGCTGGAGCTCCCACAAGGACAGGGCTATGCATTGGGAGGGGCGGGGCGGGCGGGGCGGGGCGGGGGGGGGCATGCAGCATGAATAAATAAATCTTTTAAAAAAATAGGGTCTAGAAGTACAGATCATGACCTGAGCTGTAGTGTCATCACTGGTCCATACAAGGTGTTTAGACTTAATAAGATCCTTAACGGATCACTGGAGGAGAGGGAGGATAAGGCAATGCACCAAAAATGCTTTTTGAAGGGACACAGTGGGGAGTGACATCTGATTCTTAATAAAGGCCCAGCTAAACCTGGATTCCAGTGTCTAGGACAGCCGTAATAATTAAATGGAAGGTCCCAGCTCCAGGTTGTGTTCGTGTCCTGTGATGAGTCCCTGTCTCATTCACCCCCAGGTGCTCTCCAGTATATCACCCTCTTTTCTCTCTGTTTTATGACTTACTACTCTCCAACATTTTCTAGTTGTTCCACCATTCACTAGTGTATTGTCCATGTTTTCACTGTCATTTGAGATCCTTGAAGGTAGGAGAATTCTTTTCCCATGAACACATTTCCTCAAATGTAGTGATTGGCTAGAAATATCTGTTAAAATAATGAAGAAATGTACTGGCCCCTCTCTCATTACCTCTTGGTTCACATCCTATTCCACTATCAGTTCTCCCCTGTATCTCTTTTGATGTTTCTATCTCTGTCCCTTCCCCAGACCTCATCTTCTCCCGTAGGCTCCTGACCCAGACTAACAACGTCTCCTAGATGATCCTGGAGGGGAGGGTTTTAGACCCTTCCTTCCATCTAGAGGACATTAGGTTGAAATAATCCAACCTAAAAAGGAATCGCTGAGATTAGTCAACCTTTCACAGGCTAATACTGCTAAATATACAGCTCACACATTATTATGCTCATAGTTGCTCCTTCTTGTCAAAAATGGACTTCTGACCAGGGAATGAGGATGAGGTAGGAGGAGAAAACTCCATCCTGCCACATTATCCAACAAGCATTACTGGTGATATGTTGGAACCCAAAGTGAAAGCCCTCCAAGAAACTGAAGGAGGAGGAAAGTAAGATTACCTCCAGACAGGTGTACAGGAAACGCACTAGTGCTGGAAGCCAGAGGAGGAAGGTAAATCTCAGGTGGAGGCATTACCATGTCTAAGTGAAGAATTTATCCCTGATGAAGGGTTGATCAAAACTGGAATTAGACTAAATATTTATTTAGCCTCATTACTTCCAAACAACTTACTAAGAGATTTCCTTGCATTATCTCTTGTAATCCTCCAAAGAGCCCTTTCCTTTGCTACCATTGGTCACTGGTCTTATCATCAGAGCTAGATTACTAAGACCATGGGAACAGGAACCATGTCTTTTGTTTCTCTTAATTCTTTTGCTTGATATTTTGTCCAAACATCACAGCACAAAACACAATACTGGGAGGAACAACCAACACTGGTAGATTGATTAGTTCCTCTAGTCAGCGATTTCCTCCCCTCTGAAAATACTCTCCTCCTTTAGCCTTTATATCTTTAACAGTTATATGCATAGCCTACTCTTTGCCCTTAACTTTGGGGTCTTCCTTCCCTCTGTGAGAAATGCCTCTTCCATCTTTCTTTGGCAGACATCACCTATTTGAAAACAATATAACTTGGTGGCTGGGTGGGTGGACTTGTAAGAACAAGATCCACAAAATAGCCATGTGACATTGGGCACATTAACACTTTGTGTCAGTTTCCCTTCAGTGAAATGGAACTAAAAATAAATAATTCTAGAATTATTGTAAGAGTTGTTGTAAAGAGTTGAAATAAAGAGTTGATTATCATGGAGTTAAAACCTAATTAAAGACAAAGATAATATCTCAAATGCAAAGTCAAACTGAAGAGAATATTTGGGGAGAAGAAAATACATTCTCACCAAATGATAGCTGGCAGGGTATTTTGATTGTAGGCAAAATAAATTGCATTTGACTGGTTTAAACCCCCAAGCCCACACCAAATGGAATTTACTAGCATTCTAACTGGCTCGGAGGTAACCAGGCAATATTGGGAAGGATGGACATACAGGGGTCTCAAGTGTTGAAATTCATTTAAGATATCCTGGGGGATGCACTGGGATGATTTTGATCCACTGTCTTCCATTCTGATCTTGGTCTAGAAAATCTGGGTTATGTCTTTTCTTTGAAGGAGGAGTGGAAAAGTACATGATTAATAGTCACCAAAGATCATGTAGAATGGCGCAGGGGTTGAAATCTCTATTGCTATGGAAATAAATTACTACACAGCCAGTGGCTTAAAATAACACAAATCTGTTATTTTATTGTTCTGGAGATCAGAAGTTCAAAATCAATCTCAGTGGACCAAAATCAAGACCTTGGTAGTGCAGTGTCCCTGCCATCTGCTCTGAGAATCTTATAGAACACATGGTAATCATAGCAGGATTATTCCATCATCTTTGTCATAGAAAGTAACCTGACCCATGGGACAATAACCCGCCTTAAGCAGAAGTCCTGCCCATATGCAAAGGAAGAGGATTATACCCACCCTTTGTGCATCTAAAAATGTACCCTTTAGTAAGTAGAATGGGTATAGACTGTGACACAGATTGTAGTTCAACCTAGGAGGTGTAGGCACAAAGGTGTGTATGTAAATTTAAGAGCAATTATGTGTAAAAGTGTCTGAGGAAGGAGGGGAGAAAATGGGGTTCAGAAAGGAGTTGATTTCTGAGCTGAGTTTTAATAGACAAGAATTCATCTCTATTGGGATCTACACATGTATACCTAAGAGAAGCCAAATTCAGAAGCCAAGTTCAGAACAGGCCCACTGTTCTCTCGGATGACTTTCAGAATAGTTCCATCTACATCGGCAGCCAGCTGCAAAGCATGCCACTACCCATCATGGACAAGGAGACCCATGCACCCACAAGTTTGTATTCCAAATGCCCAAAGGTGCAAGTTGTCGGGGTGAAGGTGGTCAGGACACCTTTCAGGTATGAGCCCACACAATATAACTCCAAATCTCTTTCACATATATTGGATAAATGTTGCTTTGTGGCCGATGTGCTCTTACTGGCAATCTAGCTAGCTTCTCAGATGACTGTATTCATATTCTATAAATAGAGTTTCATTGCTACTTTCAAATATTTGATACACAAAATATAGTTTTTTAACTCTGCATTATTGCAAGCTAAAATTTAACAGGGAGCAACCTACATGGCACAGCAGACCTCTCCTGACTCGCCTGCTGTTCCCCTCAGCAATGTATTTCAGTCAGTCTGCCTGTTCTGTGCCAGGCTCTGTCTCTGGTGAATCCTCACACTCCCCACAACTCTGGCCTGTACCCCAGTTCTTGTATGCATAAATAAATAAATCTTTTAAAAAAAAGAAATGATTAAATACTCCCAGGTATTCATATCCCAGTTCCTGCTAAAGGGAAGTGGAGGATAGGCCTCTGTAAGTGTTTTAGAGGCTTGATGGAGATGTGTCAATTTGGCATGTGGATTATTTCAAACTAAGGTTAATAAAGACCCTGCAGGTTCTCATAGGAGAAACTTTTACCACTCCCTTAACTATCTTGAAAAATGAAAATTGAGACTATTATTCAGAATTAGGCTTTTTACCAGAAAGAACGCTTCGATGGTAGAAACCTAAGAGGCAGGGCAAACATCTAATTAAAAATTCTGGTCTTTGTCACATGAGTCACCCAGTCCTCATAATGTGAGTTCCCTTCCTCTCTCCTTGAAGGCCCTGGCCTCTATCTTATTCCTTAGCTAAGGACGTATACCCTCATTTGCCCCCACTGACCCTGGAATTCACATCCACTTAAATTCCCCATATGTGGGCCTCCCCAGTGGCTCAGCGGCTGAGTGCTGGGTTGCGAAGCTGCCCGCAGCCTCTGCAGAGCCAGTTTGATTCCTGGCTGCAAGGCGAGGGTCCCACATGGCGCGCAGACCTCTCCTGCCGCCCGCTGCTCCCCTCAGCAGTGTATTTCATCAGTCTGCCTGCTCTGCTCTCTCCTCTGGCTCTGGTGAATTCTCTCACCCTCCCGCGCTTCTGACTGTACCCAGTACTTGTATAAAAAAATAATAAATCTTTATAAAAAAAAATTCTCCATATGTATGTAACTCAATTTTGTTTTTTTTCCTACTGATGTATCTGACATTACTTTGTTGTTCAGTCAGTCTAAAAGAACCCAAAGGGGTAGGGAGAAACTTCCTCTCCTCCCCTACAGAAAGTTGTGATTCCTCTATCATGTAACATGAAGCCTATAGTGAACTGAATAACTAAAGCCACAAAACCTTACAGGCCTAGCTTCACTACTGACTAGATTGTCTCAAATCGTCTCACTAATGGTGAGCCAGATAACAAAAGTCTGCCCTTTCTCTAGAGATGATTGCTGTTTTCTTCAGACTCTACTATTCCTTTATTATTGATGATGTCTGAATTTAATCTTAATCAGAATCAAATTATAAAACACATAGAAAAAGTAAGAAAACTATTATTTCCTCAAAGAGAAAACAGTAAATGAAACCTTCCCTAAAGAATAAAATTGTTGTTGGAATTATAAGGCAGACACTTTAAAATAATGTTTATAAATATTTAAGATGAAAGAAATAGAAGAAGTGAACATGTTTGGACAATTTCAGAGTCAAATGCAAATGCTAGAAATGAAAGATATATTACAGATAAATAATACTGTCAATGAGTTTATTATGTTGTATACAGCAGAGGAATCAGTGTCATTGAAAACAGACAATGTGATTTTAAAACATATTTGCGTTCAAGATAAACATGCTAATAAATACATAACTTGATTTCCAGGAGAAATACTTTAATGGCCCAGAACATATGAAAGCCATTGACCCAAGATTCAATAGACTCAGAAACCTAAAGAAGAATAAATACAAAGAAATACCAAAATTATACATCACTGTCTAACTGCTTAAAATCAAACATGAAGAGAAAAATCTTAAAAGCCACAAGAGAAAACAAAACACATTCCAGAAAGGAGAAAAACAATAGAAATTATATCTCCTCATTGGAATCAATAGAGACCAGAAGACACGGCCATGACAACTTTAAAGTGTTAAACAGAAAAACATATTAGTCTAGAATTCTAGAACTAGTTAAATTATCTTTCAAAAATAAAGATATTTCCCAAAGGAAAAGGTGAAAGAAATTGTCTTAAATAGACTTCGATAAGGAATACTAAAATGTATTAGTTCAAGGAATACTAAAGGAACACTAAAATGTTTAGTTCAAAAAGAAAAATAACAAGTAGAGACCCAGTTATTTGGGAAGGTGTGAAGAACACTGGAAAAAGAAAAGACATATCAGTAGATATAAGTGACAAACACATACACACACAAATACATACATTTTAAAGACTATTAATCTTATAAGGTAAAACTAGTAACAAGGTAATGTTAGGTTGTACCATATTTAGAAATAAAAAAATGTGTGGCAAGGGGAAGAGAGAGTGATAATTAAAATATGCTATTTTAATATCCTTATATTGTAAATTAACAGAATTTTGTTATTATATACATATGACAAGTTAGAGATATATAATGTAATCTTTAAATCAACCACTAAGAACATAACATAAAATGATATAACTAAAGATAATACTGAACATAGAAAATAAAAATAAAAGTGAATACCTAGAAATAATTAATAATAAAAAGGGAGGAACAAAGAAAGAGCAAATGCAACAATAAAAATCAAATATCAGCATTGTAGTTTAAAACCCACATATATTAATAATAACTAATAATAACTAAAAAAAGAAATTAAAAGATGCAGACTCAGACTGGCTAAAGAACGCAACATCAAAGTAGATGTTTTTGACAAGTAACATTCTTTAAACAAAGCAACAACAGAAAAGAGGGCCTCCCTGGTGGCTCAGGGGTTAACGACACACACTATCAAGCTCTCCCCAACCACTGCAGCATGAGTTCTACCCTCAGCCGGCCAGGGCACAACCCACGTTGCACAGCAGACCTCTCCTGTCTCGCTCACTTTTCCCCTCAGCAGTATATTTCCCTAGATCTTCCTGTTCTGCTCCCCACTGTCTCTGGTGAATCCTCTCAACCCCCCAGACCCCTCCCCACCACACCTCTGGTCTACACCCCAGTTCTTGTGTGCATAAATAAATAAATCTTAAAAAAAAAAAAAAAAGGCAACAGGGCCTCCCTGGTGACACAGCCGTTGAGCGCTGGGTTGCAAAGCTGCCCTCAGCCTCTGCAGCGCTGGTTCGATCCCCGGCTGCTCCCCGGCCACAGGAGGAGGGTCCCACATGGCGCGCAGACGTCTCCTGCTGCCCACTGCTCCCCTCAGCAGTGTACTTCCGTCCTTCTGCCTGCTCTGCTCCCTGCTCTGGCTTTGGTGAATTCTCTCACCCTCCGGCGCTTCTGACTGTACCCAGTGCTTGTATAAATAAATAAATAAATCTTAAAAAAAAAAAAGAAGACAACAGAAAAATTGAAAATGAAAGAATGGAAAATATATAGCATTGAAAAATAATCATAAAACATCTTCCATTACCATATTTTACAATAGAGGTAGACTTCAAAGAGTATTACCAAGATAGGCATTTCATAATGATAAAAGGGTTAAGTCATCAAGAAATCTTAAAAATTTTAAAGCTGTCATATTACTAGTTCTGTTATGAACTAATAAAAAGTATAGACAGATCCAAATTATTGTTGCAGATTTTAGCTCCTATATCTCAGCAATTGATAACAAGACAAAAATTTAACAAAGACATTGGAGATATAAGTCAACTTAGTTGAAAGTTATAGAACACTACACCCAAGAACAGAAAAGAATTGTATAATCTTCTCATGTGCACTTGAAAAATTCACCAAGGTAGACTATACTCTGAGACATAAAACAAGTCTCAATAAATGTCAAAAGTCAAAATCATACAAACAAAGCATGTTCTTAGGCTGTAACAGTATTAGATTAGAAATCATTAACAAAATATTACAACAGAGGGCCTCCCCGGTGGCGCAGCGGTTGAGCGCTGGGTTGCGAAGCTGCCCGCGGCCTCTGCGGCGCTGGTTCGATTCCCGGGTGCTCCCCGGCCACCAGAGGAGGGTCCCACATGGCGCGCAGACCCTCCTGCCGCCCGCTGCTCCCCTCAGCAGTGTACTTTGGTCCTTCTGCCTGCTCTGCTCCCCGCTCTGGCTCTGGTGAATTCTCTCACCCTCCCGCGCTTCTGACTGTACCCAGTGCATGTATAAACAAAAACAAACAAATAAATAAATAAATAAAACATGCCTCTATTTAAAAAAAAAAAAAAAAATATTACAACAGAATTTTCTGTAATGATGACAAGGTTCTATATCTGTACCACCCAAATATGGTACCCATTATCCATATATGACTTTTTTTATTTTTTTTTTATTTTTTTTATTATTTTTTTTTATGTAGAGGCATGTTTTTTTCTTTTATTTATTTGTTTGTTTGTTTGTTTTGTTTATACACGCACTGGGTATAGTCAGAAGCGCGGGAGGGCGAGAGAATTCACCAAAGCCAGAGCGGGGAGCAGAGCAGGCAGAAGGACCGAAGTACACTGCTGAGGGGAGCAGCGGGCGGCAGGAGAGGTCTGCGCACCATGTGGGACCCTCCTCCGGTGGCCAGGGAACAGCCGGGGATCGAACCGGCGCGGCAGAGGCCGCGGGCAGCTTTGCAACCCAGCGCTCAACCGCTGCGCCACCGGGGAGGCCCTCCATATATGACTTTTAAGCAATTAAAATTTGGCTAGAATGGTTTAGCCACTGAATTTTATTTTTTTTTTTCTAAAAGACACTTCAGTCTTTTTTTTTTATTATTTGTTTTTGTTTTGTTTTAAAGATTTATTTATTTATTTATACAAGCACTGGGTACAGTCAGAAGTGCAGGAGGGTGAGAGAATTCACCAGAGCCAGGATGGGGAGCAGAACAGGCAGAAGGACTGAAGTACACTGCTGAGGGGAGCAGCGGGCGGCAGGAGAGGTCTATGCGCCATGTGGGACCCTCCTCCTGTGGCCGGGGAGCAGCCGGGGATCGAACCGGCACTGCAGAGGCTGCGGGCAGTTTCACAACCCAGCGCTCAACCACTGCGCCACCAGGAGGCCCTGAATTTTAATTTAAATTCATTTAAATAAATTAAATATCCACAATTGACCAATGAATATCATATTGGACAGTTCAAATCCATTAAATCTCCAAATATTCAGAAATTTAAAAGACACATTTTTAATACACTTAATACACAAAACCACATTTTCTTGGGTCAAACAAATCACAAGCAAAACTAGAAAATATTTTGAACAAACTCATAATAAAACACACGATGTTAAATTTCATGGAATACATATAAAGCAGTTCTCAGAGGGTACTTCATAATTTGAAGACTTGTAGATATTACCTAACTTCTCTGAACCTCCATTCTGATTTTTTTTTAACTTTTTATTTTTTTTAATTTTTATTTTTTTATAGAGGCATGTTTTTATTTATTTATTTATTTATTTATTTATTTGTTTGTTTGTTTGTTTGTTTTGTTTATACAAGCACTGGGTACAGTCAGAAGCGCGGGAGGGCGAGAGAATTCACCAGAGCCAGAGCAGGGAGCAGAGCAGGCAGAAGGACCGAAGTACACTGCTGAGGGGAGCAGCAGGCGGCAGGAGAGGTCTGCGCGCCATGCGGGACCCTCCTCCTGTGGCCGGGGAGCAGCCGGGGATCGAACCGGCGCCGCAGAGACCCCGGGCAGCCTCGCAACCCAGCGCTCAACCGCTGCACCACCGGGGAGGCCCCATTCTGATTTCTTAATAGGGAAAATAATGCTACCTACCTACTTTTGTAGGAATTACATGATATAAGTGTTATTACTTTAAGACATACCTAATAAAGATAAGATAGCCAAAAAAGCATATTTAGGAACAAAATATCACCCATGTTTGAATTATTATCTCGCCATTACCTAGTTGGGTGACTGTGGATACTTTGCATAAGGTCACTTGACCTCAGTTTAAAAAAAAGATAAAAACAAAAGCAATGTAATTTTAAAGTTATTTTCAAACTCTAATTTTTAAGAACTGAGAAAGTGTGACATTTCCTTTGTAATGTCTACATGACTACAAAGTGCACTGCATTATCATCACCAGGATTCCCTTCTTTCCTGTGGGATTAGGAAGGAGAATGGTGGAACCATCTCCTGACAAACACTGCACTCACTTCTTCACACGCATCATTCCATTTCTTCCTCACACTCCTCCTGGGGGGCTGGTATTTTAAGAAAAGTGTTACTGAAGAATCTGAGGTTCAGAGAAATAAAATGATTTGCCTAAGTCTGCACAGTTACACAAGAAGGGGCAGTTCTCAAATTTACCCCCCCCTGTCTCTCTCTAACTTCATATTCACCCTCGAAAGTGACCTCGAGGACCCGCCAAGCTCACCAGGGAGCAGGACCCAGGGAGTCTCTGCCCCAGAAGTGGACACGCCCGTCCAGTCACCCGCATCCCCGCGGGGAGTGTCCGGGCCTCGCGCGTCCCCGTCTGTCTCGGGCCCAGGCCCGGGGACTCGCGCTGGGCGGGGCGGGGACGCGAGAACCACGAGGAGCCGCGACCCGCCGCCGGGTGACCGCGAAGACGGTCACGAGCACCAGCGCGGGAGCGTCACGCAGAGACGGGAACAGGGTTTTCTCTGAGAGAACGTGTGACGTCCCCCAAGGACACCTTCTGTTGGGGCAAATGTTTTCTTTCTAAAGATTTATTTATTTACACACGCGAGAACTGGGCAACCCGCCACCCCGGGGAGGTTCATTACCGGCTCCAGCAGCCCCGGTGGTGTCGTCACGCTCTCCGCGCTCAGCCGTCGCCGCGCTCCGCCCGCTCGGCCACTCCAGCCCCTCCTCCGGCCTCGGCACCGCACCACACTGCGCTGCGCTGCGCCATGCCACGCACGCCACGCCACGCACGCCACGCCACGCACGCCAGGCCACATGGCGCGCCACGCCGTTTGGCCGAGTGCGCATGCACAGTGGGAGGGCAGAAAAGCCTGAAGCTTCCCCCCTACTTACCCCCGCACCCCTTCAGATGCATGTTGTCATTCCACACCCACCACCAAAGCACCCACAACCCTCCACCAGTCCATTGTGGTTCCCCTCTTTTTCTCCCCCAACACCCCATCTGGTAACCTCAATTCTATAGTAGGATTTCTAGGGTTTGATTTAACTGTGTCTGTTCCTTTGTTTTGATGTTCCATATATGAGTATAATCATCCAGTATTTGTCTTTCTCCAACTTACTTCACTTAGTGTAATCCCCTCCAGTTCCATCAGTTCCCTCCATGTTGTTGCAAATGGCATGACTGCATTTTTTTGTGGTAGGTGAACAGTGTTTCATTGTGTAAATTTACCATAAATTCTTTATTCACCCATCAGTCCTCGGAAACTTAGACTACTTCCACAACTCAGCTGTTATAAACAGTGCCACAATTAGCATAGGGATTCATCTATCTCTTTAAGTGAGTGTTTTTGCGTTTTGGTAAATAGATACTTAGGAATGGAATTGCCAGACCATATGGAAGATATATTTTACTTTTTTGAGAAACCTCCATACTGTTCCCATAAAGGCTGAACCAGTGTACTGTCCCACGAACAGTATATGAGGGTTTCTTTTTCTCCTCATCAATATTGTTGTTTTTTTTTTAATTTTTATTTATTGATTGATTTATACAAGCACTGGGTACAGTCAGAAGCGCGGGAGGGTGAGAGAATTCACCAGAGCCAGAGCGGGGAGCAGAGCAGGCAGAAGGACCAAAGTACACTGCTGAGGGGAGCGGCAGGCGGCAGGAGAGGTCTGTGCGCCATGCGGGACCCTTCTCCTGTGGCTGGGGGGCAGATGGGATTGAACCGGCGCTGCAGAAGCTGTGGGTAGCTTCGCAGCCCAGCGCTCAACCACTGCGCCACTGGGGAGGCCCTATTGTTGTTTCTGATATTTTTGTTATGGGCCATTCTCACAGGTGTGAGTTGAGTGATATCTTGCTAAAGCAATCCAAACCAAAAGAACATAAGAATTACACTACTAGACTTCAGACTATACCACAAAGCTATAATAATAAAAATAGTATGGTAACTGAATAAAACAGACAAGTAGATCATTGGAATACAATTAAACACCCAGAAATAAACCCATGCTTATACAGACAAGTAATCTTCAACAAAAGAGCCAAGACAATATATACATTGGGAAAAGGAAAGTCCCTTCAATAAATGACACTGGGAAAAGTGGACAACCAAATGCACAAAAATTAAACGTGACCACTGTTTCACACCATACACAAAATAAACTCAAAATGTATTAAAGACATGAATGTAAGACCTTAAGTCATAAAGTACATAGAAGAAAAACATAGACAAAACACTCCACAATATTGGCTTCAAGGATGTTTTGGGGGACTTGACTCCAAAGACAAGGTAAACAAAAGCAAAATAAACAAATGATGGGCCTCTCCGGTGGCGCAGCGGTTGAGCGCAGGGTTGCGAAGTTGCCCGCGGCCTCTGCAGCGCCGGTTCGATCCCTGGCTGCTCCCCGGCCACCAGAGGAGGGTCCACATGGCGCGCAGACCTCTCCTGCCGCCCGCTGCTCCCCTCAGCAGTGTACTTCGGTCCTTCTGCCTGCTCTGCTCCCCGCTCTGGCTCTGGTGAATTCTCTCACCCTCCCACGCTTCTGACTGTACCCAGTGCTTGTATAAATAAATAAACAAATCTTTAAAAAAAATAAATAAAATACATCATTCATAGATTTAAAAATAAATAAATAAATAAACAAATGGCAATATAACAAACTAAAAGCTTCTGCACAGTGAGTTAAATATCGTTAAAATAAACTATCATTAAAATAAAAGATATTTACTGAGGGGAAGAAAGTATTTGTACATCACACATTCTACAAGGGATTGATACCAAAATCTGCACAAAATCTACAAAGAACTCATACAACTTAGCAAAAGGAAAGCAAATAACCTAATCAAAAAATTGGCAGGAGAACAAAATAGACACTTCTCCAATTAAGACATGCAGATGGCGAACAGACACAGGGGAAAATGTGGAGGAGTGAGGGTGCGTGGTGGTGGGTGTGGTGTGGTAAAATATACCTAAAGAGGCGTAAACCTATACCTCTGAATCATAGACAGTGTTGTGAGCCAATGTTATCTCAGTGGAAAACAAAACATTGGTTTTTGTTCTCATTCAGTGAAAATACAAAAATATGAGATAGCAAAAGAAGGCATCAAAGGAAAAGAATATTCATTGTCACTTATCATCAGGAAAATGCAAATCAAAACTGTAATAAAAAGTTCTTGGAATTATCATTGGATTATAATACCATGTAGATTTTTGAACAATTTTCCACACCTTAATATAAAGATGCCTCACCATACCACTAACAAAGTTCTAGAGCAAGTCTAAATAATTCGAGTCTATAAATATTTCTAAAACATTTTTTTAAAAAGTAAGTAGTAGAACACTATATACTTTTTTTTTTATAGAGGCATGTTTTTATTTATTTATTTGTTTGTTTTGTTTATACATGCACTGGGTACAGTCAGAAGTGCGGGAGGGTGAGAGAATTCACCAGAGCCAGAGCAGGGAGCAGAGCAGGCAGAGGGAGCGAAGTACACTGCTGAGGGAGCAGCGGGCGGCAGGAGAGGTCTGCGTGCCATGTGGGACCCTCTTCCGGTGGCCGGGAGCAGCCGGGGATCGAACCGGCGCCGCAGAGGCCGCGGGCAGCTTCGCAAGTCAGCGCTCAACCTCTGCGCCACTGGGGAGGCCCTCTAAAACATTTTTGAGAGACTATTTTCTCAGTACCTTCTATTGTATACTTAAAAAAGGAATTTTTATGAAATAAATTTAAGACAAAACAGTGCTACCTTGCCTAACAAAGTAGTTATCTTGTCTTCATTTGATTACTTTCTAAATAGTGACCACCTGGCAACAGCAATATTCATCTGCTTGAGAACAAATATTATCCACATGTATGAGCATGTATCTCAAACACATATTGCAGCATATCTCTGATGACTCACTTCATTTGTGTTTCACAAACATCTTAAAATGCTTCTGAGGTCCTTAGCTTCTGGGTGAAGTCAAACTACATGGACAGTTCATTTACTACATGCAGCTGTAAGGCACCAAATACTAGCATTTGTCCTAAGCATTAATTTTGAAAAGAAATTTTACAAATTGCAAAAACATTTCCCTTTTGTATAGGAGTGAATAAATGATTTAACTTAATTTCACTTTACTTTGATTTCAAATCCTTCTTACATGCTTTCATTAAATACTTAATTTTATCCAAATGAGAACTAGTTCTTTCTTACTCCATCTTTGTAACCCTCATAAGCATGTGTTCTTTTGTTAGGCCTACTCAGCCGCCTGGTCCTCAATATTTAACTGGAAAAGAATATCCAGCATTTGTCATTAATTGTTAGTCTCTCTGCATCTGGTTTAGCTATGATCTTTGTATATTTATGTATAGTCTTTTAAAGCAGACATTTTAAAAAGAAAAAAAAATGTAGGACAATGAGGAAAAGAGAATGAGGAAATCAAGCAAAATCTTGTACTGTAGCAGAATTTTTATAGTGTCTGGTAAAAAATTGGGTTTTAAAAATTAAATTGATAATTACAGAGTTTCTCTAAGCTAAAATATATTTTTAATGTTTCTATAACTTTTTGAGGGAACATTGATTTACAACACTGTATATAATTTAGGGATATAGGTTCACGCCTCATAAGCTATATGTTTCCACACCATGCCTACCACACATGTATACCAGAATCCTCTCCGTAGACCACTGAGCCCTCCTTCCCACTCATCCCCTCTGTAGCCTCTATTCTGCAGCCATATTTCTAGTTTGTTTATATTAGTTTTGTCTGTTCCTTTTGTTTATTTCTCTGTATTTCATATATGAATCAAATCATCCAGTATTTGTCTTTCTTCTTCTTAGTTCCTTAGCATAATCCCCTCCAGTTCTATGCATGTTGTTCTGGCAAAATTTTCATCTATTTTTAAACTGAGTAATATTCATTGTACATGTATGCCACAACTTCTTTGCCCACTCATCTATCCTTGGGCCACTGAGGTTATTTCTATAACCAATGCAAATAGTGCTGTAGCGAACATAGGAGTGCAAATATCCCTTTGAATTAGTCTTTTTGTAATTCTTCTAGGGCATATCTAAGTAACTTCAGATAGATACCTAGGAATGTTGGATCAACCATCAGATCTGTTTTTAAATATTTTGAGCAAACTCCATACTGTTTTCTATAAGGGCTAGCCCTGTCTGCATCCACCAACATCCTCCCCAACACTTGTTCTGGTCTTATCAATATGGGTCATTCTCACAATGTAAGGTGGTAACCCATTGTGGTTTTGATTTACATATGATGAAAAGTGATGATGAACATTTTTTCATGTTTCCTGCTGGTCATCTATATGTTTTGTTTGGAGAAGCGTCTATTTTATTGGATAATTTTTGTTGCTGAATTTTGTAGATCTTTTGATATTAGAAAATACAAATATTTTCTTCCACTCAGTGGGGCATCTTTTTATTTTAATGATAGTTTATTTCACTGTGCAACTTTTCAGTTGGGTGTCATCCCATTTGTTTATTTTTTGCTTCTGTTTACCTTGCAGTTGGAGTCAATTCCAAATACATCCATGAAGTCATGTAGTAGAGTGTTCTCTTATGTTTTCCTTCTATTATTTTTTATGATTTCAGATCTTACATCCACATCTCTATTCCATTTTGAGTTAACTTTTGTATGTGGTATGAACAGTGATCTAGTTTATTTTTCTGCATGTGACTGTCCAGTTTTCCTAGTACCATTTGTTGAAGAAGTTTCCTTTCTCTAATCTATAATTTTGGGCTCCTTTGTCATAGATTAATTGTCCATAT
>NW_023602073.1:35771173-35804975 GCF_014898055.3 Talpa occidentalis
AACTTCTTCAAAGAGGAAATGCAAATGGCCAACAGGCATATGAAAAAATGTCAACATCACTTGAATCAGGGAAATGCAAGCCAAAACTACATGAGATACCATCTTACACCAGTGAGAATGGCATATATTAAAAAACTAGCAACAACAAATGTTGGGTGAGTTGTGGAGAAAAAGGAACTCTCCTGCATTGCTGGTGGGAGTGCAAACTGGTCAACCACTATGGAGAGCTGTGTGGAGATTACTTGACCTACTAAAGATAGAGCTTCCATAGGATCCAGCAATTCCACTCCTAGGTATTTACCCAAATGACACAGAAACAGTAATTCCAAAGGTCACCTGCACACCTTTGTTTATAGCAGTACTATTTACAATAGCTAAGCTATGGAAACAACCCAAATGCCCAAAAATAGATGACTGGATCAAGGAGATGTGGTACATATACACAATGGAATATTATAGCAATCAAAAAAGATAAACACATGCAGTTTGCAGCAACATGGATAGAGCTAGAAGGGATCATGCTCAGCGAAATAAGTCAGAAAGAAAAAGAAAAATACCAATGGTCTCACTCAGAGCAGGAATTTAAAAACCTAAATAAGGGACCAGGAAAAAAGACTAATTAATACAAAGTAAAAATCAAAATCAACAAGCAACTATAAACCAGAGACACCCTATGGGGGGGCAGGGAGAGGAAGGACTCGGGTCAAAATAAAGGAGGGGGTGCAATTGTATGGGCAATATAACCAAAATGAAAATGCAGACATTGTGCAAAAATGAAAAATGATATAAGAATTATATAAAATAAAATATTAATTTAAAAAAAGAAAAAAAAAAGAAATGCTTTTATTCTTTGGGTGCAGCAGGAACATTGCTCCTCAAATGTTTTCGCCCGTGGGATGAGGAGATGTTGAGTGTTCTAACCTCAGTGTCTCTGACATTTACATCCATGAGCTCCTACAAAGATTCACTTCTAAGACATCGTGGTTGTTTGAATGATTGTTCCCAAAAGGAATTGATTAATGGATCCATGTTCACCCCCAAAGAAATTTCTAATGGGCTGCAACAAGGTTCTATCTGTAACTCTGTACACTTTATCATTCACTCACGAAGATGTGAAAGTCAGACTCTGGATAATTAGAATACAAAAGCAATGGATATAGGCTGCAAAGGTGTTCTGAAGTTCAGTTAGTAAAAATGATGTCATAATCATAAGAATAGAACAGGACTTGAGACTAAACTGAGGTTTAAATATAAATGTTAATGTGGGTTAAACTAATTGCTATTCAAAAAAAAAAAAAGAAAAACTAAAACAATGTGTTCTCCAGTGAACACTGGCAGGGCTGTCCTTCCAGCACATCTTTTCTAGAAATTAACTCTCTACCTATACAGAATGGTAGCCACATAAGCACTTAAGGTACAACATGACGTAGGTGATAAGACCAGAAGTGGACACTTTACCCAAGAAAGAGAATCTATTTCTGAGGATTCCAAAATCAGATCTGAGAATGGTAAGACAGTCCCTTTTAGGAAGTCTGGGGTCTAAGAAGTAAAACCTTGGGTTGGCAGGTAGCCATGTCTCCACTATGGGGCAACACAGGGATCTGATCTGTATAGACAGTAACAGGAGAGGCTTCTTTAATTTTAGTTTCCTTGGGTCAGTTGCTTCTGTGGCTGAGGTGCATCTTTATCTCTTAGTGTCATTCTACTGTAATAACATGACAGAATCTAGTAAATTCCCTTTTAACTCAAGCTAATTAAGTTTCTGTCATTTGCAACACAAAATGTCAGTAATAATATTTAAACTTGACCTCCAACATCGTGTCTGGAATAAGGGTGGAATAATAATAAAGTATTAAATCTCTAGGTAGTACTAATAAAGTATTAAATCTAAGCTCTACCCTGATTATACTACGGTGGACTACAGTGGTCATTTCCAGGTTCAGTTTTCTAAAGATGACTGTCAAGGGTAGGTCTGAAGGAAGAGGATGTAGCTGTACAGAAATGTTTGAAGAGTTGTCATGTGGAAAACAGGGAAGCTGGTCTGTGTTGTCCAATGAACAAAACTGACAGCAAAAGTTGAAGGCTGGAATGTAATATAAAGTTTCCTTTCTCAGTATTAGAGCTATCCAATAATGGATGGATTATCTAGTGGAAGATCAAGGCCGTCATCAATGGGAAGATTGCCTCACAATTCGTATATTTACTTATTTGGTAATTTGAAATAGGTAGCAATTAATTGTTAGTTTATAATTTATTGAAGATTTTCCATATGTGAACTGTTGTGTTTGACATATGCTTTATATGAATTTACTCATGTAAACTTCATAATGATCATAAAATAAGGAATGCCATATCCATTAAAATTATTTATCAACTATTGTGGCAAAGGGTAATATTGTGGCAATTTTTAAAATGCAAAAGCTAATTTCTGGAATGATGCTACTGTTCGTTCAATTGTCATAAGTACTTGTAATTTTACCATTACATGGAATATTTTAGGTTAATAGATAGTTCTCAATTTTGACTCAATTCTATAACAAATTGTAACCTTTCAGGTTTTTAATAAGTATGAGCTATAGCACTTCCCTTTCCATTATGATTAAGTTAGTTATAATTACTCAATTAACTCCCTGTTGTGCTTTCAGGAAGTGGTGAATAATGTGGTGAATAATGTCCTTTCATTTTTTTACATAGTAGGAAAACTGACTCTTGTCTTAATATTTCAGAGTTGTGAAATTCAATTATTTCATCTTTCATAGGTAGGTAAGACATGGAGTTTTACTTATTTATTTTACTATGAATCAAATCCCCAAATCTTTAAATTTATCTGCTCCATAAAGATTCCAAAACAAACTACTAAGTGGTCTGCTTAACATCAGATTGAATGTGGAGGGAATATAACCCAAAGTAGATAAGTAGCCAACTTACCATATTCTTTATAAAATAACAAAAATATTATCTATCACACTAAATACTAACATACATTTTTTAGAGACTACAGAAATAAACCCATACTTATATGGACAATTAATCTATGACAAAGGAGCCAAAATTATAGATTAGAGAAAGGAAACTTTCTTCAACAAATGGTACTAGGAAAACTGGACAGTCACATGCAGAAAAATGAAACTAGATCACTGTCTCATACCACATACAAAAGTTAACTCAAAATGGAATAGAAATGTGGATGTAAGATCTGAAATCATAAAAAAATACATAGAAGAAAACATAAGCAGAACACTCTACTACATTGACTTCAGGGATGTATTTGGGGAATTGACTCCAACGGCAAGGTAAACAGAAGCAAAAATAAACAAATGGGATGACACCCAACTGAAAAGTTTGCACAGTGAAATAAACTATCATTAAAATAAAAAGATGCCCCACTGAGTGGAAGAAAATATTTGTATTTTCTAATATCAAAGATCTACAAAATTCAGCAACAAAAATTATCCAATAAAATAGACGCTTCTCCAAACAAAACATATAGATGACCAGCAGGAACATGAAAAAATGTTCATCATCACTTTTCATAATATGTAAATCAAAACCACAATGGGTTACCACCTTACATTGTGAGAATGACCCATATTGATAAGACCAGAACAAGTGTTGGGGAGGATGTTGGTGGATGCAGACAGGGCTAGCCCTTATAGAAAACAGTATGGAGTTTGCTCAAAATATTAAAAACAGATCTGATGGTTGATCCAACATTCCTAGGTATCTATCTGAAGTTACCCTAGAAGAATTAGATATGCCCTAGAAGAATTACAAAAAGACTAATTCAAAGGTTATTTGCACTCCTATGTTCGCTACAGCACTATTTGCATTGGTTATAGAAATAACCTCAGTGCCCAAGGATAGATGAGTGGGTAAAGAAGTTGTGGCATACATGTACAATGAATATTACTCAGTTTAAAAATAGATGAAAATTTGCCAGAACAACATGCATAGAACTGGAGGGGATTATGCTAAGGAACTAAGAAGAAGAAAGACAAATACTGGATGATTTGATTCATATATGAAATACAGAGAAATAAACAAAAGGAACAGACAAAACTAATATAAACAAACTAGAAATATGGCTGCAGAATAGAGGCTACAGAGGGGATGAGTGGGAAGGAGGCTCAGTGGTCTACGGAGAGGATTCTGGGTATACATGTGTGGTAGGCATGGTGTGGAAACATATAGCTTATGAGGCGTGAACCTATATCCCTAAATTATATACAGTGTTGTAAATCAATGTTCCCTCAAAAAGTTATAGAAACATTAAAAATATATTTTAGCTTAGAGAAACTCTGTAATTATCAATTTAATTTTAAACCCAATTTTTTTACCAGACACTATAAAAATTCTGCTACAGTACAAGATTTTTGCTTGATTTCCTCATTCTCTTTTCCTCGTTTGTCCTACATTTTTTTTTCTTTTTAAAATGTCTGCTTAAAAGACTATACATAAATATACAAAGATCATAGCTAAACCAGATGCAGAGAGACTAACAGTTAATGACAAATGCTGGAGATTCTTTTCCAGTTAAATATTGAGGACCAGGCGGCTGAGTAGGCCTAACAAAAGAACACATGCTTATGAGCGTTACAAAGATGGAGTAAGAAGAACTAGTTCTCATTTGGATAAAATTAAGTTATTTAATGAAAGCATGTAAGAAGGATTTGAAATCAAACTAAAAGTGAAATTAAGTTAAATCATTTATTCACTCCTATACAAAAGGGAAATGTTTTTGCAATTTGTAAAATTTCTTTTCAAAATTAATGCTTAGGACAAATGCTAGTATTTGGTGCCTTACAGCTGCATGTAGTAAATGAACTGTCCATGTAGTTTGACTTCACCCAGAAGCTAAGGACCTCAGAAGCATTTTAAGATGTTTGTGAAACACAAATGAAGTGAGTCATCAGAGATATGCTGCAATATGTGTTTGAGATACATGCTCATACATGTGGATAATATTTGTTCTCAAGCAGATGAATATTGCTGTTGCCAAGGTGGTCACTATTTAGAAAGTAATCAAATGAAGACAAGATAACTACTTTTGTTAGGCAAGGTAGCACTGTTTTGTCTTAAATTTATTTCATAAAAATTCCTTTTTTAAGTATACAATAGAAGGTACTGAGAAAATAGTGTCTGAAAAATGTTTTAGAGGGCCTCCCCAGTGGCGCAGAGGTTGAGCGCTGGCTTGCGAAGCTGCCCGCGGCCTCTGCGGCGCCGGTTCGATCCCCGGCTGCTCCCCGGCCACCGGAAGAGGGTCCCACATGGCACGCAGACCTCTCCTGCCGCCCGCTGCTCCCCTCAGCAGTGTACTTGGCTCCCTCTGCCTGCTCTGCTCCCTGCTCTGGCTCTGGTGAATTCTCTCACCCTCCCGCACTTCTGACTGTACCCAGTGCATGTATAAACAAAACAAACAAATAAATAAATAAAAACATGCCTCTATAAAAAAAAAAGTATATAGTGTTCTACTACTTACTTTTTAAAAAAATGTTTTAGAAATATTTATAGACTCGAATTATTTAGACTTGCTCTAGAACTTTGTTAGTGGGTATGGTGAGGCATCTTTATATTAAGGTGTGGAAAATTGTTCAAAAAATCTACATGGTATTATAATCCAATGATAATTCCAAGAACTTTTTATTACAGTTTTGATTTGCATTTTCCTGATGATAAGTGACAATGAATATTCTTTTCCTTTGATGTCTTCTTTTGCTATCTCATATTTTTGTATTTTCACTGAATGAGAACAAAAACCAATGTTTAGTTTTCCACTGAGATAACATTGGCTCACAACACTGTCTATGATTCAGAGGTATAGGTTTACGCCTCTTTAGGTATATTTTACCACACCACACCCACCACCAGGCACCCTCACTCCTCCACATTTTCCCCCTGTGTCTGTTCACCATCTGCATGTCTTAATTGGAGAAGTGTCTATTTTGTTCTCCTGCCCATTTTTTGATTAGGTTATTTGCTTTCCTTTTGCTAAGTTGTATGAGTTCTTTGTAGATTTTGTGCAGATTTTGGTATCAATCCCTTGTAGAATGTGTGATGTACAAATACTTTCTTCCCCTCAGTAAATATCTTTTATTTTAATGATAGTTTATTTTAACGATACTTAACTCACTGTGCAGAAGCTTTTAGTTTGTTATATTGCCATTTGTTTATTTATTTATTTATTTTTAAATCTATGAATGATGTATTTTATTTATTTTTTTTAAAGATTTGTTTATTTATTTATACAAGCACTGGGTACAGTCAGAAGCGTGGGAGGGTGAGAGAATTCACCAGAGCCAGAGCGGGGAGCAGAGCAGGCAGAAGGACCGAAGTACACTGCTGAGGGGAGCAGCGGGCGGCAGGAGAGCTCTGCGCGCCATGTGGGACCCTCCTCTGGTGGCCGGGGAGCAGCCAGGGATCGAACCGGCGCCGCAGAGGCCGCGGGCAGCTTCGCAACCCTGCGCTCAACCGCTGCGCCACCGGAGAGGCCCATCATTTGTTTATTTTGCTTTTGTTTACCTTGTCTTTGGAGTCAAGTCCCCCAAAACATCCTTGAAGCCAATATTGTGGAGTGTTTTGTCTATGTTTTTCTTCTATGTACTTTATGACTTAAGGTCTTACATTCATGTCTTTAATACATTTTGAGTTTATTTTTGTGTATGGTGTGAAACAGTGGTCACGTTTAATTTTTGTGCATTTGGTTGTCCACTTTTCCCAGTGTCATTTATTGAAGGGACTTTCCTTTTCCCAATGTATATATCGTCTTGGCTCTTTTGTTGAAGATTACTTGCCTGTATAAGCATGGGTTTATTTCTGGGTGTTTAATTGTATTCCAATGATCTACTTGTCTGTTTTATTCAGTTACCATACTATTTTTATTATTATAGCTTTGTGGTATAGTCTGAAGTCTAGTAGTGTAATTCTTCTGTTCTTTTGGTTTGGATTGCTTTAGCAAGATATCACTCAACTCACACCTGTGAGAATGGCCCATAACAAAAATATCAGAAACAACAATAGGGCCTCCCCAGTGGCGCAGTGGTTGAGCGCTGGGCTGCGAAGCTACCCACAGCTTCTGCAGCGCCGGTTCAATCCCATCTGCTCCCCAGCCACAGAAGGGTCCCACATGGCGCACAGACCTCTCCTGCCGCCTGCCGCTCCCCTCAGCAGTGTACTTTGGTCCTTCTGCCTGCTCTGCTCCCCGCTCTGGCTCTGGTGAATTCTCTCACCCTCCCGCGCTTCTGACTGTACCCAGTGCTTGTATAAATCAATCAATAAATAAAAATTAAAAAAAAAACAACAATATTGATGAGGAGAAAAATAAACCCTCATATACTGTTCGTGGGACAGTACACTGGTTCAGCCTTTATGGGAACAGTATGGAGGTTTCTCAAAAAAGTAAAATATATCTTCCATATGGTCTGGCAATTCCATTCCTAAGTATCTATTTACCAAAACGCAAAAACACTCACTTAAAGAGATAGATGAATTCCTATGCTAATTGTGGCACTGTTTATAACAGCTGAGTTGTGGAAGTAGTCTAAGTTTCCGAGGACTGATGGGTGAATAAAGAATTTATGGTAAATTTACACAATGAAACACTGTTCACCTACCACAAAAAAATGCAGTCATGCCATTTGCAACAACATGGAGGGAACTGATGGAACTGGAGGGGATTACACTAAGTGAAGTAAGTTGGAGAAAGACAAATACTGGATGATTATACTCATATATGGAACATCAAAACAAAGGAACGGACACAATTAAATCAAACCCTAGAAATCCTACCATAGAATTGAGGTTACCAGATGGGGTGTTGGGGGAGAAAAAGGGGTGAACCACAATGGACTGGTGGAGGGTTGTGGGTGCTTTGGTGGTGGGTGTGGAATGACAACACGCATCTGAAGGGGTGTGGGGGTAAGTAGGGGGGAAGCTTCAGGCTTTTCTGCCCTCCCACTGTGCATGCGCACTCGGCCAAACGGCGTGGCGCGCCATGTGGCGTGGCGTGCGTGGCGTGGCGTGCGTGGCGTGGCGTGCGTGGCGTGGCGTGCGTGGCGTGGCGTGCGTGGCATGGCGCAGCGCAGCGCAGTGTGGTGCGGTGCCGAGGCCGGAGGAGGGGCTGGAGTGGCCGAGCGGGCGGAGGGCGGCGACGGCTGAGCGCGGAGAGCGTGACGACACCAACGGGGCTGCTGGAGCCGGTAATGAACCTCCCCGGGGCGGCGGGTTGCCCAGTTCTTGCGTGTGTAAATAAATAAATCTTTAGAAAGAAAACATTTGTCCCAACAGAAGGTGTCCTTGGGGGACATCACACGTTCTCTCAGAGAAAACCCCTGTTCCCGTCTCTGCGTGACGCGCCCGCACTGGTGCTCGTGACCGTCTTCGCGGTCACCCGGCGGCGGGTCGCGGCTCCTCGTGGTTCTCGCGTCCCCGCCCCGCCCAGCGCGAGTCCCCGGGCCTGGGCCCGAGACAGACGGGGACGCGCGAGGCCCGGACACTCCCCGCGGGGATGCGGGTGACTGGACGGGCGTGTCCACTTCTGGTGCAGAGACTCCCTGGGTCCTGCTCCCTGGTGAGCTTGGCGGGTCCTCGAGGTCACTTTCGAGGGTGAATATGAAGTTAGAGAGAGAGAAGGGGGGGTAAATTTGAGAACTGTCCCTTCTTGTGTAACTGTGCAGACTTAGGCAAATCATTTTATTTCTCTGAACCTCAGATTCTTCAGTAACACTTTTCTTAAAATACCAGCCCCCCAGGAGGAGTGTGAGGAAGAAACGGAATGATGCGTGTGAAGAAGTGAGTGCAGTGTTTGTCAGGAGATGGTTCCACCATTCTCCTTCCTAATCCCACAGGAAAGAAGGGAATCCTGGGGATGATAATGCAGTGCACTTTGTAGTCATGTAGACATTACAAAGGAAATGTCACACTTTCGCAGTTCTTAAAAATTAGAGTTTGAAAATAACTTTAAAATTACATTGCTTTTGTTTTTATCTTTTTTTTAAACTGAGGTCAAGTGACTTTATCCAAAGTATCCACAGTCACCCAACTAGGTAATGGCGAGATAATAATTCAAACATGGGTGATATTTTGTTCCTAAATATGCTTTTTTGGCTATCTTATCTTTATTAGGTATGTCTTAAAGTAATAACACTTATATCATGTAATTCCTACAAAAGTAGGTAGGTAGCATTATTTTCCCTATTAAGAAATCAGAATGGGGCCTCCCCGGTGGTGCAGCGGTTGAGCGCTGGGTTGCGAGGCTGCCCGGGGTCTCTGCGGCGCCGGTTCGATCCCCGGCTGCTCCCCGGCCACAGGAGGAGGGTCCCGCATGGCGCGCAGACCTCTCCTGCCACCCGCTGCTCCCCTCAGCAGTGTACTTTGGTCCTTCTGCCTGCTCTGCTCCCTGCTCTGGCTCTGGTGAATTCTCTCGCCCTCCCGCGCTTCTGACTGTACCCAGTGCTTGTATAAACAAAACAAACAAACAAACAAACAAATAAATAAATAAAAACATGCCTCTATAAAAAAATAAAAATAAAATAAAAAGTTAAAAAAAAATCAGAATGGAGGTTCAGAGAAGTTAGGTAATATCTACAAGTCTTCAAATTATGAAGTACCCTCTGAGAACTGCTTTATATGTATTCCATGAAATTTAACATTGTGTGTTTTATTATGAGTTTGTTCAAAATATTTTCTAGTTTTGCTTGTGATTTGTTTGACCCAAGAAAATGTGGTTTTGTGTATTAAGTGTATTAAAAATGTGTCTTTTAAATTTCTGAATATTTGGAGATTTAATGGATTTGAACTGTCCAATATGATATTCATTGGTCAATTGTGGATATTTAATTTATTTAAATGAATTTAAATTAAAATTCAGGGCCTCCTGGTGGCGCAGTGGTTGAGCGCTGGGTTGTGAAACTGCCCGCAGCCTCTGCAGTGCCGGTTCGATCCCCGGCTGCTCCCCGGCCACAGGAGGAGGGTCCCACATGGCGCATAGACCTCTCCTGCCGCCCGCTGCTCCCCTCAGCAGTGTACTTCAGTCCTTCTGCCTGTTCTGCTCCCCATCCTGGCTCTGGTGAATTCTCTCACCCTCCTGCACTTCTGACTGTACCCAGTGCTTGTATAAATAAATAAATCTTTAAAACAAAACAAAAACAAATAATAAAAAAAAAAGACTGAAGTGTCTTTTAGAAAAAAAAAATAAAATTCAGTGGCTAAACCATTCTAGCCAAATTTTAATTGCTTAAAAGTCATATATGGAGGGCCTCCCCGGTGGCGCAGCGGTTGAGCGCTGGGTTGCGAAGCTGCCCGCGGCCTCTGCCGCGCCGGTTCGATCCCCGGCTGTTCCCTGGCCACCGGAGGAGGGTCCCACATGGTGCGCAGACCTCTCCTGCCGCCCGCTGCTCCCCTCAGCAGTGTACTTCGGTCCTTCTGCCTGCTCTGCTCCCTGCTCTGGCTCTGGTGAATTCTCTCGCCCTCCCGCGCTTCTGACTGTACCCAGTGCGTGTATAAACAAAACAAACAAACAAACAAATAAATAAAAGAAAAAAAACATGCCTCTACATAAAAAAAATAATAAAAAAAAATAAAAAAAATAAAAAAAGTCATATATGGATAATGGGTACCATATTTGGGTGGTACAGATATAGAACCTTGTCATCATTACAGAA
This sequence comes from Talpa occidentalis, assembly GCF_014898055.3. NCBI lineage: Eukaryota > Metazoa > Chordata > Mammalia > Eulipotyphla > Talpidae > Talpa > Talpa occidentalis. Next base: position 35,781,832 of record NW_023602073.1, read on the forward strand.
AATTCTGTTGTAATATTTTGTTAATGATTTCTAATCTAATACTGTTACAGCCTAAGAACATGCTTTGTTTGTATGATTTTGACTTTTGACATTTATTGAGACTTGTTTTATGTCTCAGAGTATAGTCTACCTTGGTGAATTTTTCAAGTGCACATGAGAAGATTATACAATTCTTTTCTGTTCTTGGGTGTAGTGTTCTATAACTTTCAACTAAGTTGACTTATATCTCCAATGTCTTTGTTAAATTTTTGTCTTGTTATCAATTGCTGAGATATAGGAGCTAAAATCTGCAACAATAATTTGGATCTGTCTATACTTTTTATTAGTTCATAACAGAACTAGTAATATGACAGCTTTAAAATTTTTTTTTTTTTCAGTCTGTTTAAATTTATTTATTTTTTTTAATCTTAAATTTTATTTTTATATTCCCCATACAATTGCAAACGCCCCATTCTGACCCCAATTCTTCCCCTCCCGCCACCCACCCCCAAAAAGTGTCTCTGGTTCATAGTTTTTTGTTGATTTTGATTTTCACTTTCTTATATTCATTTTCCTGGTCCCTTATTTAAGTTTTCTAGATTCCTGCTATGAGTGAGACCATCTGGTATTTTTCTTTTTCTTTTTGGCTTATTTCGCTGAGCATGATCCCTTCCAGCGCCATCCATGTTGCTGCAAATTGCATGTGTTTATCTTTTTTGAATGCTGAGTAATATTCCATGGTATATATGTACCACATCTTCTTGATCCAGTCATCTACTTTTGGGCATTTGGGTTGTTTCCAAAGCTTAGCTATTGTAAACAGTGCTGCTATAAACATAGGGGTGCAGGTGCTCTTTGGAATTGATGTTTCTGTGTCCTTTGGGTAAATACCTAGGAGTGGAATTGCTGGATCATATGGAAGCTCTATGTTTAGTAGGTCCAGAAATCTCCACACAGCTCTCCATAGTGGTTGGACCAGTTTGCACTCCCACCAACAGTGCAGGAGAGTTCCTTTTTCTCCACACCCTCGCCAACATTTGTTGTTGCTAGTTTTTTTAATATGTGCCATTCTCACTGGTGTGAGATGGTATCTCATGGTAGTTTTGATTTGCATTTCCCTGATGACAAGTGATGTTGAACATTTTTTCATATGCCTGTTGGCCATTTGCATTTCCTCTTCAGAGAAGTTTCTTTTTAGCTCTTCTGCCCATTTTTTGACTGGATTATTTTCTTTGTTGTTGCTGAGTCTCATCAGCTCTTTGCAGATTTTTGTGATCAGTCCTTTATCATTAGTGTTGGGTGCAAAAATGTTCTCCCAGTTGGTGGGGTTTCTCTTTGTTTTTGTTATTGTCTCTTTTGCTGTGCAGAAGCTCTTTAATTTGATGTAGTCCCAGCTGTTTATCTTTGTCTTCACTATCACTGCTTTGGGTGATGTGTCTGTAAAGATGTCTTTGATGTGCAAATCCCGTAGTGTTTCGCCTATATTTCCTTTTATGTATTTTATGGTTTCAGGTCTTATGTCTAGTTCTTTAATCCATTTTGAGTTGATTTTTGTGTATGGTGTGAGGTAGTGGTCAAGCTTCATTCTTTTGCATGTAGCGACCCAGTTTTCCCAGCACCATTTATTGAACAAACTTTCTTTGCTCCAATGCATAGTCTTTGCTCCTTTGTCAAAGATTAGTTGACCATAAATCTGTGGGTTTATTTCTGGATTTTCTATTCGATTCCATTGGTCTGTATATCTGTTCTTGTTCCAATACCATGCAGTTTTGATGATTATGGCTTTGTAGTATAGTTTGAAGTCTGGGAGTTTGATGCCTCCATTTCCTTCTTTTTTTTTCAGTAGAGCTTTGGATATTCGGGTTTTTGGTGATTCCATATGAATTTCATCAATAATTATTCTATTTCTTTGAAGAATGCCATTGAGATTTTGATTGGAATAGCATTGAATCTGTATATTGCTTTTGGTAGGATGGCCATTTTAATAATGTTTATTCTTCCAATCCATGAGCAGGGGATGTCTTTCCATTTCTTTGTGTCTTCTTCTATTTCTTTTAACAGTGTTTTATAGTTTTCTTTGTATAAGTCCTTTACCTCTTTTGTTAGATTTATTCCCAAATATTTGATTTTTTTGTTTCAATAATAAAGGGGTGGTTTTTTTTATTTCTTCTTCTTCAGATTTATTGTTTGTGTATAGGAAGGCTACTGACTTTTGCATGTTGATTTTGTATCCTGCCACTTTACTGAACTGACTGATGAGTTGAATTAGTTTTTCTGTGGAGTTTTTGGGGTTCTCTATGTATATTATCATATCATCTGCAAATAGTGATAGTTTGACTTCTTCTTTTCCTATTTGGATTCCTTGGATGTCTTTCTCTTGTCTTATTGCTCTGGCTAGGACTTCCAGTATTATATTGAAAAGCAGTGGTGAGAGTGGACATCCTTGTCTTGTTCCAGATCTTAATGGAATTGCTTTCAGCTTTTCACCATTGAGAATTATACTGGCTGTTGGCTTCTCATAGATGGCCTTTATGATGTTGAGGTATGTTCCTTGTATCCCAAGAATTTCAAGGGCTTTTATCATGAATGGGTGTTGCACTTTGTCGAAAGCTTTCTCAGCATCTATTGATATTATCATATGGTTTTTATATTTCTTTTGTTGATGTGTTGGATAACGTTGATTGATTTTCGGATGTTAAACCATCCTTGTGCCCCTGGAATGAATCCAACTTGGTCGTGGTGAATTATCTTATGGATACATTGTTGGATTCTGATAGCTAAAATTTATTGAGGATTTTTGCATCAGTGTTCATTAGGGAGATTGGCCTATAGTTTTCCTTTTTTGTGTTGTCCTTATTCGGTTTTGGTATTAGTGTAATATTGGCTTCATAGAATGTGTTTGGTATTGTCCCTTCCTTCTCAATTTTTGGAAGAGTTTGTGAAGGATAGGCACTAATTCGTCTCTGAATGTTTGGTAGAATTCATTTGTAAATCCATCAGGTCCTGGGCTTTTGTTTTTGGGGAGGTTTTTGATTACCATTTCAATTTCGCTGCTTGTAATTGGTCTGTTTAGGTGTTCTATTTCTTCTTTATCTAGCTTTGGGTGATTGTAGAGTTGTAGGAATTTGTCCATCTCCTCTAGATTGTTGAACTTGTTTCCATATAACTGTTCATAGTAGTTACTGATTATTCTTTTGATTTCTGCTGTGTCCGTTGTGATTTCTCCTCTTTCATTTATGATCCTGTGTATTTGTGCTTTCTCCCTTTTTTCCTTTGTGAGCCTGGCTAGGGGTTTGTCTATTTTATTTATTTTTTCAAAGAACCAGCTCTTGGTTTCATTGATCTTTTGGATTGTTTTTTTAGTTTCAATTTCATTTATTTCTGCTTTGGTTTTTATTATTTCTTTTCTTCTACTGGATTTGGGGTTTTTTTGTTGTTCTTTTTCTAGATCTTTGAGCTTCGAGATTAGGTTGTTTCTTTGAGTTCTTTCTTGTTTTTTGATGTGAGCTTCTATTGCTCTAAATTTTCCTCTTATTACTGCTTTTGCTGCATCCCATACATTTAGGATATTGGTGTCCTCCTTGTCATTCAATTCAAAGAATTTTTTAATTTCTTCTTTGATCTCCTCATTAGTCCAGTGGTCTTCCAGTAGTGTGGCTTTTAATCTCCATGAGGTAGGATAGTTCCTTGCCTTCTTTTTATGATTTATTTCTAGTTTGATGCCTTCGTGGTCAGAAAAGATGGTTGGTATGATTTCAATCTTGGTGTATCTGTTGATGTTTGTCTTGTGCCCCAGTATGTGATCGATCCTGGAGAATGATCCATGTGCGCTTGAGAAAAATGTGTACTCCGTTTTTTTTGGGTTTAGTGTTCTATAGATGTCTGTTAAGCCCAAATGCTCTAGGTCCTTATTTAGAGCTTTAGTTTCTTTACTTATTTTTTGTCTTGTTGATCTATCCATTGTTGATAGTGGTGTGTTGAAGTCTCCCACTACGTATGTGTTTTCTCTGATGTCTGTTTTCAGAGAGGACAACAGTTGTCTGATATATTTTGGTGCTCTTTCGTTTGGTGAGTATATGTTAATGAGTGTTATTTCTTCTTGAAGTATTGTTCCCTTAATCATAATGTAGTGACCATTGGGGTCTCTTTTTATTTTTTTGAGTTTGAAGTCTGTTTTATCTGATATAATTATAGCTGTTCCTGCTTTCTTTTTTGGCCCATTTGCTTGTAGGATTGTTTTCCATCCTTTGACTTTGAGCCTATTTTTATCTTTTGTAGCTAAATGTGTTTCCTGGAGACAGCAAAAGGTTGGGTTTTGTTTCTTAATCCAGGCTGCAACTCTGTGTCTTTTTATTGAAGAGTTTAGTCCATTTACATTTAGAGTTAATATTGATATGTTAGCATCTGTATTTGCCATTATGTTTGTCTTTCTTTGATTTTATTTATTCTTTTAATAAATTTTTTTTTTTTTTTTGGTCTTCTTTCGTTGTTATTCGTCCCTCTGAGGTTCTGGCTTTAGGATTCCTTGTAGTATTTTTTGGAGTGGGGGTTTATTCGTAATGAAATTCCGGAGTTTCTCTTTGTCTGGGAAGGTCCATATTCTTTCTTCATGGAGGAAAGAGAGCTTTGCGGGATAGAGTATTCTTGGTTGGCATCTGTTTTCTTGGAGTCTGTTGACTATGTCCCTCCACTCTCTCCTTGCCCGTAGTGTTTCTTCAGAGAAGTCTGATGTCAGCCTGATTGGTTTTCCTTTGAATGTTATCTGTTTCTTCCCTCTTGTCAGCTTCATTATTTTTTCCTTGTCCTGGATTCTTGGGAGCTTTACTATTATGTGTCTTGCTGTGTTTTTCCTTTCGTCATGGAAGTTTGGTGTTCTTCTTGCTTCTTGTATATCAATTTTCAGCTCCTTCTTCGCATTTGGGAAGTTCTCTTCAATTATCTCCTGGAATATTTTCTCTGTTCCTACATCTCTCTCCTCTCCTTCTGGAATTCCTATAACTCTTATATTTCCTTTCCTCATGGAGTCAGATAGTTCTCGAAGTCTTTCTTCATTCTTTTTCCTTTGTACTTCTCTTTCCTTTTCTGTTTTGGTTCTTTTTATTTCTGTGTCTTCAAGAGAACTTATTCGTTCTTCCATTTCATCTATTCTGCTTTCTTTGCTTTCCCGGAGTTCTTTAGTTCCTCCATTAATTCTTTGATCTCCTGCATTTCTTTTACTTCCCTCTTTAGGGACTCAATTTCATTCTTCTGACCATTGTTTTCCTCTTTAGGGACTCAATTTCCTTCTTCTGATCTATCACTTTTTTAATCATGGCAATTTTAAATTCTCTTTCTGGAAGGCTCAGAAGTTCTTCCAAGTTGCTGTCGTTGCAATCTGGGGAGTGGTTTTCTTTTTGTGGTGTGCTTCTTTCCTGAGGAGTTGTTAGGTTGCGTGTGGTTCTTCTACTCCCTACTGTCTGTTTTCTAATTTGTCGTATGCGTTGGGACACTGTGATGCTCGGACTGACTGGCATCTTGGGTGAACTTCTCCGCTCCCCTCTGGCTCTTCCAGGAGCCATCTCTGCCTTCTGGGGGAGCTTTCTGCTGGTTTTAGGTAGTTTTTACTGAATAAATGTCCCTGTTCTCAAATGGCGAAGCGGGATGCAGTCCCTGCGCCTCCGGTTTCAGGCACACTCTTCTGCGCACCCGGTCTGCCCCGGACGTGGGTGCCTGCTCCCTCTGTGGGCTCAGACTGCTGGTCGGAAGGGGCCTGGCGTGGAATAACTTCCCGGCTGGCCACTGCAGAAGCCTTCTGCCCTTTTCAAGCAGTCTTAAGAAATTTCCTGTTCTATGGGGTGTTAGTGACTTTTTTTTCCTGGTCGCTAGGTGGCGCCAGAGATCTCTCCTATTGTCCTTGGGGGGCTGTTTTTCGCCTCCCCCCACCCCGTGGGACAGGGAACAGAGCGGGAATGGTAGGGTACACCTCAACAGCTTTGGGGTGCTGTGTCTGCCTTGTGCCCCACCGTCGTGGAGAACCCACGCCCCGAATTTTCGTGCCCCGGGTCTCAGTTCAAAGCCCTCAGGTCCAGGACGCGGGCTGTAGCCCAGTTCAGTGGCGCAGGAATGGCGCCTTTTGCACCGCTCCCGTGCCCGGGTGCCTGGTTCCTGCTCACTCAGGGAGGGACCTTCACCTCAGTGAGGACCTCCGTGCGTCTCCCCGCAAGCCTAGGTCGTCTCCCCGCAAGCCTAGGTCGCAGGCGCGGGTACCTGGGCAGCCGCGATTCTGGTCTGCACTTGCTTTTCAAGCTCGCGAGCGCGCCCCTTTCCGAGCAGGCTTACCGGCAGCCCGGGCTGTGTGCGCGTCTCCCGGGGTCTTTGTTCTTCTCTAATGGCGCCCGGAGCCATTCGCTCACCGCCGCGGCGGATCCTGCAGGGTTCGCCTCAGCTCCCGTTCACGGGGTGTGGTGGCTGCAATAGTTCCTTTCCACTCACAGTCCCGCTTGCTGCGTCGTTTGTTCTTGTTTGTTGTTTTGGTTTGTTGTTTCCTCCTCTCTGCGGGTCGGAGAGTGCCGCCTCTGTAGGCGGGGGAGGGGAGCAGGGTTCTGCGCTTCCCTCCCTTCTAGTCCTCTTTTATGGCCACTTTCTTCTTCGGGTAGTTTGCTGGAGTCACCCGTTTATCTTCCGTGTCCCAGTTCTCACTGGGACCTGCCGCTTTTCCTCCCTATTAACTTTTTTTAATGGGAGATCTTACTCGTTTGTTATTGTTTGTTGTTTTGGTTTGTTGTTTCCTCCTCTCTGCCGGTCGGAGAGTGCTGCCTCTGTGGGCGGGGGAGGGGAGCAGGGTTCTGCGCTTCCCTCCCTTCTAGTCCTCTTTTATGGCCACTTTCTTCTTCGGGTAGTTTGCTGGAGTCACCCGTTTATCTTCCGTGTCCCAGTTCTCACTGGGACCTGCCGCTTTTCCTCCCTATTAACTTTTTTTAATGGGAGATCTTACTCGCAGCGTCTCCTCGCCGCCATGTTGCTCCGCCCCCTCCCAGCTTTCAAATTTTGAAGATTTCTTGATGACTTAACCCTTTTATCATTATGAAATGCCTATCTTGGTAATACTCTTTGAAGTCTACCTCTATTGTAAAATATGGTAATGGAAGATGTTTTATGATTATTTTTCAATGCTATATATTTTCCATTCTTTCATTTTCAATTTTTCTGTTGTCTTTTTTTTTTTTTTTAAGATTTATTTATTTATTTATACAAGCACTGGGTACAGTCAGAAGCGCTGGAGGGTGAGAGAATTCACCAAAGCCAGAGCAGGGAGCAGAGCAGGCAGAAGGACGGAAGTACACTGCTGAGGGGAGCAGTGGGCAGCAGGAGATGTCTGCGCGCCATGTGGGACCCTCCTCCTGTGGCCGGGGAGCAGCCGGGGATCGAACCAGTGCTGCAGAGGCTGAGGGCAGCTTTGCAACCCAGCGCTCAATGGCTGTGTCACCAGGGAGGCCCTGTTGCCTTTTTTTTTTTTTTTTTAAGATTTATTTATTTATGCACACAAGAACTGGGGTGTAGACCAGAGGTGTGGTGGGGAGGGGTCTGGGGGGTTGAGAGGATTCACCAGAGACAGTGGGGAGCAGAACAGGAAGATCTAGGGAAATATACTGCTGAGGGGAAAAGTGAGCGAGACAGGAGAGGTCTGCTGTGCAACGTGGGTTGTGCCCTGGCCGGCTGAGGGTAGAACTCATGCTGCAGTGGTTGGGGAGAGCTTGATAGTGTGTGTCGTTAACCCCTGAGCCACCAGGGAGGCCCTCTTTTCTGTTGTTGCTTTGTTTAAAGAATGTTACTTGTCAGAAACATCTACTTTGATGTTGCGTTCTTTAGCCAGTCTGAGTCTGCATCTTTTAATTTATTTTTTTAGTTATTATTAGTTATTATTAATATATGTGGGTTTTAAACTACAATGCTGATATTTGATTTTTATTGTTGCATTTGCTCTTTCTTTGTTCCTCCCTTTTTATTGTTAATTAAGTATTTCTAGGTATTCACTTTTATTTTTATTTTCTATGTTCAGTATTATCTTTAGTTATATCATTTTATGTTATGTTCTTAGTGGTTGATTTAAAGATTACATTATATATCTCTAACTTGTCATATGTATATAATAACAAAATTCTGTTACTTTACAATATAAGGATATTAAAATAGCATATTTTAATTATCACTCTCTCTTCCCCTTGCCACACATTTTTTTATTTCTAAATATGGTACAACCTAACATTACCTTGTTACTAGTTTTACCTTATAAGATTAATAGTCTTTAAAATGTATGTATTTGTGTGTGTATGTGTTTGTCACTTGTATCTACTGATATGTCTTTTCTTTTTCCAGTGTTCTTCACACCTTCCCAAATAACTGGGTCTCTACTTGTTATTTTTCTTTTTGAACTAAACATTTTAGTGTTCCTTTAGTATTCCTTGAACTAATACATTTTAGTATTCCTTATCGAAGTCTATTTAAGACAATTTCTTTCACCTTTTCCTTTGGGAAATATCTTTATTTTTGAAAGATAATTTAACTAGTTCTAGAATTCTAGACTAATATGTTTTTCTGTTTAACACTTTAAAGTTGTCATGGCCGTGTCTTCTGGTCTCTATTGATTCCAATGAGGAGATATAATTTCTATTGTTTTTCTCCTTTCTGGAATGTGTTTTGTTTTCTCTTGTGGCTTTTAAGATTTTTCTCTTCATGTTTGATTTTAAGCAGTTAGACAGTGATGTATAATTTTGGTATTTCTTTGTATTTATTCTTCTTTAGGTTTCTGAGTCTATTGAATCTTGGGTCAATGGCTTTCATATGTTCTGGGCCATTAAAGTATTTCTCCTGGAAATCAAGTTATGTATTTATTAGCATGTTTATCTTGAACGCAAATATGTTTTAAAATCACATTGTCTGTTTTCAGTGACACTGATTCCTTCCTCTGCTGTATACAACATAATAAACTCATTGACAGTATTATTTATCTGTAATATATCTTTCATTTCTAGCATTTGCATTTGACTCTGAAATTGTCCAACCATGTTCACTTCTTCTATTTCTTTCATCTTAAATATTTATAAACATTATTTTAAAGTTTCTGCCTTATAATTCCAACAACAATTTTATTCTTTAGGGAAGGTTTCATTTACTGTTTTCTCTTTGAGGAAATAATAGTTTTCTTACTTTTTCTATGTGTTTTATAATTTGATTCTGATTAAGATTAAATTCAGACATCATCAATTATAAAGGAATAGTAGAGTCTGAAGAAAACAGCAATCATCTCTAGAGAAAGGGCAGACTTTTGTTATCTGGCTCACCATTAGTGAGACGATTTGAGACAATCTAGTCAGTAGTGAAGCTAGGCCTGTAAGGTTTTGTGGCTTTAGTTATTCAGTTCACTATAGGCTTCATGTTACATGATAGAGGAATCACAACTTTCTGTAGGGGAGGAGAGGAAGTTTCTCCCTACCCCTTTGGGTTCTTTTAGACTGACTGAACAACAAAGTAATGTCAGATACATCAGTAGGAAAAAAAACAAAATTGAGTTACATACATATGGAGAATTTTTTTTATAAAGATTTATTATTTTTTATACAAGTACTGGGTACAGTCAGAAGCGCGGGAGGGTGAGAGAATTCACCAGAGCCAGAGGAGAGAGCAGAGCAGGCAGACTGATGAAATACACTGCTGAGGGGAGCAGCGGGCGGCAGGAGAGGTCTGCGCGCCATGTGGGACCCTCGCCTTGCAGCCAGGAATCAAACTGGCTCTGCAGAGGCTGCGGGCAGCTTCGCAACCCAGCACTCAGCCGCTGAGCCACTGGGGAGGCCCACATATGGGGAATTTAAGTGGATGTGAATTCCAGGGTCAGTGGGGGCAAATGAGGGTATACGTCCTTAGCTAAGGAATAAGATAGAGGCCAGGGCCTTCAAGGAGAGAGGAAGGGAACTCACATTATGAGGACTGGGTGACTCATGTGACAAAGACCAGAATTTTTAATTAGATGTTTGCCCTGCCTCTTAGGTTTCTACCATCGAAGCGTTCTTTCTGGTAAAAAGCCTAATTCTGAATAATAGTCTCAATTTTCATTTTTCAAGATAGTTAAGGGAGTGGTAAAAGTTTCTCCTATGAGAACCTGCAGGGTCTTTATTAACCTTAGTTTGAAATAATCCACATGCCAAATTGACACATCTCCATCAAGCCTCTAAAACACTTACAGAGGCCTATCCTCCACTTCCCTTTAGCAGGAACTGGGATATGAATACCTGGGAGTATTTAATCATTTCTTTTTTTTAAAAGATTTATTTATTTATGCATACAAGAACTGGGGTACAGGCCAGAGTTGTGGGGAGTGTGAGGATTCACCAGAGACAGAGCCTGGCACAGAACAGGCAGACTGACTGAAATACATTGCTGAGGGGAACAGCAGGCGAGTCAGGAGAGGTCTGCTGTGCCATGTAGGTTGCTCCCTGTTAAATTTTAGCTTGCAATAATGCAGAGTTAAAAAACTATATTTTGTGTATCAAATATTTGAAAGTAGCAATGAAACTCTATTTATAGAATATGAATACAGTCATCTGAGAAGCTAGCTAGATTGCCAGTAAGAGCACATCGGCCACAAAGCAACATTTATCCAATATATGTGAAAGAGATTTGGAGTTATATTGTGTGGGCTCATACCTGAAAGGTGTCCTGACCACCTTCACCCCGACAACTTGCACCTTTGGGCATTTGGAATACAAACTTGTGGGTGCATGGGTCTCCTTGTCCATGATGGGTAGTGGCATGCTTTGCAGCTGGCTGCCGATGTAGATGGAACTTTTCTGAAAGTCATCCGAGAGAACAGTGGGCCTGTTCTGAACTTGGCTTCTGAATTTGGCTTCTCTTAGGTATACATGTGTAGATCCCAATAGAGATGAATTCTTGTCTATTAAAACTCAGCTCAGAAATCAACTCCTTTCTGAACCCCATTTTCTCCCCTCCTTCCTCAGACACTTTTACACATAATTGCTCTTAAATTTACATACACACCTTTGTGCCTACACCTCCTAGGTTGAACTACAATCTGTGTCACAGTCTATACCCATTCTACTTACTAAAGGGTACATTTTTAGATGCACAAAGGGTGGGTATAATCCTCTTCCTTTGCATATGGGCAGGACTTCTGCTTAAGGCGGGTTATTGTCCCATGGGTCAGGTTACTTTCTATGACAAAGATGATGGAATAATCCTGCTATGATTACCATGTGTTCTATAAGATTCTCAGAGCAGATGGCAGGGACACTGCACTACCAAGGTCTTGATTTTGGTCCACTGAGATTGATTTTGAACTTCTGATCTCCAGAACAATAAAATAACAGATTTGTGTTATTTTAAGCCACTGGCTGTGTGGTAATTTATTTCCATAGCAATAGAGATTTCAACCCCTGCGCCATTCTACATGATCTTTGGTGACTATTAATCATGTACTTTTCCACTCCTCCTTCAAAGAAAAGACATAACCCAGATTTTCTAGACCAAGATCAGAATGGAAGACAGTGGATCAAAATCATCCCAGTGCATCCCCCAGGATATCTTAAATGAATTTCAACACTTGAGACCCCTGTATGTCCATCCTTCCCAATGTTGCCTGGTTACCTCCGAGCCAGTTAGAATGCTAGTAAATTCCATTTGGTGTGGGCTTGGGGGTTTAAACCAGTCAAATGCAATTTCTTTTGCCTACAATCAAAATACCCTGCCAGCTATCATTTGGTGAGAATGTATTTTCTTCTCCCCCAAATATTCTCTTCAGTTTGACTTTGCATTTGAGATATTATCTTTGTCTTTAATTAGGTTTTAACTCCATGATAATCAACTCTTTATTTCAACTCTTTACAACAACTCTTACAATAATTCTAGAATTATTTATTTTTAGTTCCATTTCACTGAAGGGAAACTGACACAAAGTGTTAATGTGCCCAATGTCACATGGCTATTTTGTGGATCTTGTTCTTACAAGTACACCCACCCAGCCACCAAGTTATATTGTTTTCAAATAGGTGATGTCTGCCAAAGAAAGATGGAAGAGGCATTTCTCACAGAGGGAAGGAAGACCCCAAAGTTAAGGGCAAAGAGTAGGCTATGCATATAACTGTTAAAGATATAAAGGCTAAAGGAGGAGAGTATTTTCAGAGGGGAGGAAATCGCTGACTAGAGGAACTAATCAATCTACCAGTGTTGGTTGTTCCTCCCAGTATTGTGTTTTGTGCTGTGATGTTTGGACAAAATATCAAGCAAAAGAATTAAGAGAAACAAAAGACATGGTTCCTGTTCCCGTGGTCTTAGTAATCTAGCTCTGATGATAAGACCAGTGACCAATGGTAGCAAAGGAAAGGGCTCTTTGGAGGATTACAAGAGATAATGCAAGGAAATCTCTTAGTAAGTTGTTTGGAAGTAATGAGGCTAAATAAATATTTAGTCTAATTCCAGTTTTGATCAACCCTTCATCAGGGATAAATTCTTCACTTAGACATGGTAATGCCTCCACCTGAGATTTACCTTCCTCCTCTGGCTTCCAGCACTAGTGCGTTTCCTGTACACCTGTCTGAAGGTAATCTTACTTTCCTCCTCCTTCAGTTTCTTGGAGGGCTTTCACTTTGGGTTCCAACATATCACCAGTAATGCTTGTTGGATAATGTGGCAGGATGGAGTTTTCTCCTCCTACCTCATCCTCGTTCCCTGGTCAGAAGTCCATTTTTGACAAGAAGGAGCAACTATGAGCATAATAATGTGTGAGCTGTATATTTAGCAGTATTAGCCTGTGAAAGGTTGACTAATCTCAGCGATTCCTTTTTAGGTTGGATTATTTCAACCTAATGTCCTCTAGATGGAAGGAAGGGTCTAAAACCCTCCCCTCCAGGATCATCTAGGAGACGTTGTTAGTCTGGGTCAGGAGCCTACGGGAGAAGATGAGGTCTGGGGAAGGGACAGAGATAGAAACATCAAAAGAGATACAGGGGAGAACTGATAGTGGAATAGGATGTGAACCAAGAGGTAATGAGAGAGGGGCCAGTACATTTCTTCATTATTTTAACAGATATTTCTAGCCAATCACTACATTTGAGGAAATGTGTTCATGGGAAAAGAATTCTCCTACCTTCAAGGATCTCAAATGACAGTGAAAACATGGACAATACACTAGTGAATGGTGGAACAACTAGAAAATGTTGGAGAGTAGTAAGTCATAAAACAGAGAGAAAAGAGGGTGATATACTGGAGAGCACCTGGGGGTGAATGAGACAGGGACTCATCACAGGACACGAACACAACCTGGAGCTGGGACCTTCCATTTAATTATTACGGCTGTCCTAGACACTGGAATCCAGGTTTAGCTGGGCCTTTATTAAGAATCAGATGTCACTCCCCACTGTGTCCCTTCAAAAAGCATTTTTGGTGCATTGCCTTATCCTCCCTCTCCTCCAGTGATCCGTTAAGGATCTTATTAAGTCTAAACACCTTGTATGGACCAGTGATGACACTACAGCTCAGGTCATGATCTGTACTTCTAGACCCTATTTTTTTAAAAGATTTATTTATTCATGCTGCATGCCCCCCCCCCGCCCCCGCCCCGCCCCCGCCCCGCCCCTCCCAATGCATAGCCCTGTCCTTGTGGGAGCTCTAGGAGAACCTGGGAGATCAGGGTTCTCTCCCCTTGTCCTCAGCCCCGTGGCCACACGGGGGCGCTGCGGCGCTGTCCTAGTCTGGCAGCCAGGGAGAGGCTGGGTGTGTGTGACTCAGGCTGAGAGGGTGAGCTGGGGCTGAGCATCACTGGGGGAGGGGGTGAGATGCCTGTGAGCTGCCTTGGCACCAGGCTGGGGTGGGGGGAGTGGGGGAGAGGAGAGGAGGCTCTGGAGCTGCCTGTGTCTGAGGCGCCATCTTCTCTCCCCACAGCCTCTCTCTGCAGCCCCTTGATGACCACACCCTGGAGACCGCAAAGCAGATGCTTTCCCTTCAGCTCCCCGTTCCTTTCCTGAGGCCTATTTTAATTTTTTTTTTTAATTGAAGGGACACTGATTTACAGTACCGTGTGTGATTTAGGGGAATAATTTTACATCTCTTCGATGTGAAATTACCAAAGCAGATACTTTTCTCTTCCACCCCGTCCCTTTGCTGAGGGCTGTTTTTCAAATTGCAGTACCATTGATTTACAATTCATGTAGGGAACAGGCTCCCATCTCTTCAGAGGTAGTGACCAAACCACCCCCTCCACCCCAGCACCCAGAGTCCTTTTCCAGATCCATTGTGCCCCCGCACACTCTGCTCTCACCCTCCCTCCTGGACAGAGAGGCAGGGACCTGCTGTCTGGGTCCCTCAGGCCTCGCTCCTGCCACCTTCTGCAATGACAGTAAAGGTTTGTGGTTCTACTTTCTATTTCCTTGGCATATCGTTTCACCCTTTCACTTTTAACCTATATTTGTTTGTATAGAAAGTCTTTCTAACACACATAGAATACAAATCTCCTTGATATTATCCAACCAGATAATTGCAGGCTTTTAAAAAAATTTTATATAATTCTTATGTCATTTTTCATTTTTGCATAGTGTATGCATTTTTATTTTGGTTATATTCCCCATACAATTCCCACCCCCCTTATTCTGACCCTAATCCCTCTTCTCCTCCCCCCGCCCCCCCACTGTAGTGTCTCTGGTCTAGAGGTGCTTGTTGATTTTGATTTTTACTTTATTGCAATTAGTCGTTTTCAAATGTCAAATTTTGCTGAGCATGATCCCTTCCAGCGCCATCCATGTTGCTGCAAATTGCAATGTGTTTATCTGTTTTGAATGCTGAGTAATTTTCCATGGTGTATATGTACCACATCTTCTTGATCCAGTCATCTATTTTTGGCCATTTGGGTTGTTTCCAAAGCTTAGCTAATGTAAACAGTGTTGCTATAAACATAGGGGTGCAGGTGCTCTTTGGAATTGATGTTTCTGTGTCCTTTGGGTAAATACCTAGGAGTGGAATTGCTTGATCATATGGAAGCTCTATGTTTAGTAGGTCCAGAAATCTCCACACAGCTCTCCATAGTGGTTGGACCAGTTTGCACTCCCACCAACAGTGCAGGAGAGTTCCTTTTTCTCCACAGCCTCGCCAACATTTGTTGTTGCTAGTTTTTTTAATATGTGCCTTCTCACTGGTATAAGATGGTATCTCATGGTAGTTTTGATTTGCATTTCCCTGATTACAAGTGATGCTGAACATTTTTTCATATGCCTGTTGGCCATTTGCTTTTCCTCTTCAGAGAAGTTTCTTTTTAGCTCTTCTGCCCATTTTTGACAGGCTTATTTTCTTTGTTGTTGTTGAGTCTCATCAGCTCTTTGCAGATTTTTGTGATCAGTCCTTTATCATTAGTGTTGTGGGCAAAAATGTTCTCCCAGTCGGTGGGGTTTCTCTTTGTTTTTGTTATTGTCTCTTTTGCTGTGCAGAAGCTCTTTAATTTGATGTAGTCCCAGCTGTTTATCTTTGCCTTCACTCTCACTGCTTTGGGTGATGTGTCTGTAAAGATGTCTTTGATGTGCATATCACGTAGTGTTTCGCCTATTTTTCCTTCTATGTATTTTATGGTTGCAGGTCTTATGTCTAGTTCTTCAATACATTTTGAGTTGATTTTTGTGTATGGTGTGAGGTAGTGGTCAAGCTTCATTCTTTTGCATCTAGCGACCCAGTTTTCCTAGCACCATTTATTAAACAAACTTTCTTTGCTCCAATGCATAGTCTTTGCTCCTTTGTCAAAGATCAGTTGACCATAAATCTGTGGGTTTATTTCTGGATTTTCTATTTGATTCCATTGGTCTGTGTGTCTGTTCTTGTTCTAATACCATGCAGTTTTGATGATTATGGCTTTGTGGTATAGTTTGAAGTCTGGGAGTGTGATGCCTACATTCCCTTCTTTTTTTTTTTTCAGGAGAGCTTTGGCTATTTGGGGTTTTTGGTGATTCCATATGAATTTCATCAATAATTGTTCTATTTCTTTGAATAATGACATTGCAATTTTTATTGGAATAGCATTGAATCTGTAGATTGCTTTTGGTAGGTTGGCCATTTCAATAATGTTTATTCTTTCAATCCATGAGCAGGGGATGTCTTTCTATTTCTTTGCGTCTTCTTCTATTTCTTTTAACAGTGTTTTATAGTTTTCTTTGTATAGGTCCTTTACCTCTTTCGTTAGATTTATTCCCAAGTATTTGATTTTTTTTTGTTTTGATAATAAAAGGGATTTTTTTTTTATTTCTTCTTCTTCAGATTTATTGTTTGTGTATAGGAAGGCCACTGACTTTTGCGTGTTGATTTTGTATCCTGCCACTTTACTGAACTGATTGATGAGTTGAATTAGTTTTTCTGTGGAGTTTTTGGGGTTCTCTATGTATATTATCATATTGTTTGCAAATAGTGATAGTTTGACTTCTTCTTTTCCTATTTGGATTCCTTTTATGTCTTTCTCTTGTCTTATTGCTCTGGCTAGGACTTCCAGGATTATATTGAAAAGCAGTGGTGAGAGTGGACATCCTTGTAAAGACAGAGGTTTTTCTAAGGAGGTATCTATCCTTTAACCAAAATGTTAGAAGTGCAGGAATGAAAACCGACAAAGGCATCAGTTTGCTAGCAGGGGCTGCTGTGATTGGAGTCCCATAGGGGATTGAGAGTTGGGGAGTCTGGCAAGCAGTGTCCCGTTATCTTGGTCATAGTGGTATTGAGATTAATTGGAGCTGCTGCCAGTAGAGGCCTCTGAAGGGAAGCGCAGAGGAAACAAGAGGAGGTATTAGTGCCAAAAGAGTTATTTAGGAAGGGTATAGCATTTTGGATTATATGAATCCACGCTGATAGTGTCTCAGTCTTTTCTGATGATGTTAGCTAATTGTATAGGACTTGTTCCTAATGGAGGGTGTCCTGGGAGACTTGGACTGTAGCATTTTGTGTCAGGACATATTCCCTTGAGATGGGACAATGTTGCCACAGCGTGGAAATGCCAGCCAGTAGAAATACACTGCGGCTTGGACTCCCTGTACCCAAGGTTGGTCTCAAGGATCTGAAATTGCAGAGTTAACTTGATTCATATTGAAACCATATTATGACAGCCTGGAGAGAACATTCAGCCTTTGTCTAGAAGGTGCACTGTACATGATGGGTAAGGGAACCCCCATATTATTTGTAGGTATTTTTGCAGTGATTTAAGGTTTGATGGAAAAGGAAGCAAAACAAGGTATCCGTAGGGTTAGTAATCAACAAAAGAGTTAGGGTGAGAGTGATGGGTGCTGTGCATCCGGCCTGTGGGTATCCGCAGTACCCACCAAGTGGGTAGTCTCCATGGATCCTGAGACAAAGGTCTCCCTAACTTTGAATTTCCATACACAGGACACTGGGCTAGGGGAGATTTTGACAAGAAATGCGCATCCTAGTAGGACCCAGGTTATGACATGCATACTGTTTGTCTTCGGGAGCACGTTTGACCGGAGAGAGATGGTGCCAGGAGGGGTGTCCCAGAAGTGTTACCGCTGTAGGCGTGGTGAGAATGACCATGTGCGGACCGGTCCACGGAGGCTGCAGTGGCTTGGGCTGAAGCAATTTGAGCAGGACTCAGTCTCACGGATGCAGTGGTGGGGAAGGTCAGCTGAGGAGGCAGGACTGGGTAAGTACTGGTCTGCGTGTTCCCGGAGTAGCTGCAGAGCTCCAATGAGAGTTTAGTCAGGTGATCCTTGATAGCCCACTGGCACGCTCCACTTTCCCTGAGGATTGTGGGTGGTGGGAATGTGAAGCTTCCAGGTGATTCCCAGAGCCGCAGAGACCTGCTGAGTAATATTTGAGATAAAAAGCTGGACTAGGCCTCCCCGGTGGCGCAGCGGTTGAGCGCTGGACGAAGCTGCCCGCAGCCTCTGCAGCGCTGGTTCGATTCCCGGCTGTTCCCGGCGACGGAGGAGGGTCCCACATGGCGTGCAGACCCTCTGCCGCCCGCTGCTCCCTCAGCAGTGTACTTCGGTCCTTCTGCCTGCTCTGCTCCGGCTCTGGCTGTGGTGAATTCTCTCAGCGCTTCTGACTGTACCCAGTGCTTGTATAAATAATAAATAAATCTTTAAAAAAAAAAAAAAAAAAAGCTGGACTAGGCCTGACAATTCTGGTATCATAACAAAAGAGCCCATTTCCGTCCACCTAGAGCCATTGTCCAGTTCATATTTGGGCCAGGTCGTGGTGCAATAAAAAATGAGGCGCTTAGGTCTCACATCCGGCTTTAAATGTAGAGGGCCAAGGGCTTTAGGAGGCACCCCAAGGGGTGTCTGCCAGAATATGGGATTGCGTTGATCCCGTAGTGAGTGTCCCTCTTAGGATCTGAAACGGAGGGTCGGGGAGGGAGGCTGTCGTCCCAGCGTCCCTGGCCCGATCCTCAGGGAATTGAGCGGGAGAGTGAAAGGGGAAGGCGGCATCCCGCTGTCCTCTTTACCTCCAAGAAATAGGACGGGTCGTTCCCCTGAGAAATAGGATAGGACGTCTCACCTCAGAGGGAGCCCCAAATGGAAAGCGTGGATCAGGAGGGGGTAGCGATCGCAGAGTAAAAAGAAGAGACCCCATGATCCGAGGGACCCTAGAGGCAACAGCTCACCCTGGGAGAGTCAAGAGCCAGGCGCTGGTGGTCCACAGGCCGGCCGAGTCTTTTCGTTCTTCGTGGTTATTTGGCGAAGTGCCCTAGGAAGAGAAGGTGGGCCAACAGGAGGAAGAGGAGGATGGCCCCTCCAAGGGAGATGGGAAGTTAAGGCGGAAGTGACCAATGGATTGGAGTTACCAGGGAAGCCCAGTAAGGGAATAGTGCTGCTTTCCACAATGGACAAATACCTGGACGGACTGGTTTTCTTTCACACTGGAACCTGGTAAAAATGTTCATCTAAGACTGCATCCCAGCATCCATATATTCGATCTTCACCACCATGGAAATGGTGGTGATACTGGAATTGTCAGGCCTAGTCTCCCAGCCAGGAATGGATCCCAGGCTGCAGGGCAGCCCTGAGCTCCAGCCACTAGACCCCACGGGTTGGTGTCTCACGAAGTCGCAGCAGGAACTTCGCAGACTCTCAGGCAAGCAAGCGAGAAGAGGCAGGTTTGTTTTGAGAAAGAAAAACTTTATTGAGGAGAAAAAGAGCAGAAATAAAGTGGGACCCCCAGGCCAGGGAACCAGGCCTGGGAGGGGCAAGGAAGCCAAAGTGGAGTCATGTCTCAGGGAATATAGACCTCCTTTCCCTCATTATTCTAAAGCTCCACCAGTCTCTCTGTGATTGGTTAGTTCTCGCTGTCTCACTTAATTTGCTACTGAGTGGGGGATCTTCACATTCCTTATCTAACAGGTTTGTCTTTCCCCATTTGTTGCATCTTTATGGCCCAGTCCTCTGGATGGGCATCCCTGCATTGAAGTTAAACAGCTGCCCTTCTAATGTGTCCATAAATTAAACCACTCTCCATTTCTCCAATCTCTGCCTCCCTTTACCACCTGAAGGAAACCAGGACCAGCGTTAACAATGTTGTCCTTGGTCCTGGGATGTTTGTTTTTCCTAGTGGAATGGGTTACTTTCCCTTGGTTGTCCTTATCTCTGAAGCCTCCCTAAATTCTTCAGAGGTGCCCTTCTGCACTGTCCCTGAAAATGCCTAATAACCCTAGCTTGCCCTGTGTCTCAGTGGCATAAAGTGAAAGGGGGAATCATTAGGGGGAAAAGGATGTCCTAAAGCTAATTCCATACAGGCTTTGTGGACTCCACCCCCACCCCAGGCCAAAGCCAAAGACACTGGGAACTCCAAATCCCATCACCACCAAAGGGAAGGTGGCTGGGACCTGAGGGTGGGTTTAAGCAGCCAGGTTGGTATAAAGCCAGACACGTGGGCTTTGGAGGGGTCCCCCTGGTCTCCGCCAGCTAGCAGCGTCCAGACAGCTCTGAGAGTGCCTTTGGGTTTCCAGGTCGGGGGATTGGGTAGGACGCATTAAAGACTTTATTTCCCTATTTTCTCCCTGAGTTGTACATTTTCCTTATTTCCTTTTCCCTTGTAAATAAACCTTTAATTAAGCTTTTGTGTGTGCCTGTAGTGGAGTATTAATAAGTCCCTTGTAAGCGCGCGGGTGAGGACCCACAGCCAGGCAGCCCGTTCAATATCGGGGCTGCCTTATAACATGCAAGTCCCTGCTCCGCTCACGTGGCATGAGAGGCAGCGAGGGCCCGTTCTCCCGCAGGGAGGGTGCCCCGGGTCGTGTACCAGTGGCTGTTAAGCCTTAGTGAGCTTGAGGGGTTCCTGGCTTCCACTTGCATGGGGAGAGGTAGACAAAGAGTGAAGGAGAGGGAGAGTGGAGGGTTTGGGACCGGGCAAGATCCTCACGGGGGATCGAACCCTGTTCCCGGCCAGTGCACCAGATGAAAGGTTCGGCGCGGTAAAGAAAAGGAGAGCCAGGCTAAATTTCTCAAAGGAAGGGAAAATTTATTGCGCCTGGGTGGACCTCAGGGACCCAAGTTGGGGGTCCGTGAAGCCTCGCACATAGTTAGGGGAAGCAGGCTTTTATAGGGTGAGGAGAGATCAGAGGGGAGACTGGGTTTGTAGGGCATGGCAAAGATTTGTGGGGGGAGGAGGGGAAGGTTCATTTTTTGAATCCTCTAGGCAGGCTTCCCCTTTCCTGTTCCCAGGTGGGCTTCCTGGTGGGTTTTTGCATTCAGGCCTCCTGCATGGACCTTTCAGTAGTGAAATAATAGATAACTTAAAAAAAAAAAATCATACAATTGTATGATTATCCTTACATTTACAGAAAGTTATTTTCTTAAAAATGCTTTGTTAGCATACATTGGTTATTAATATTCTAAAGTAAAGAAGTAATAATGCCAGGGACCACCCTCAGCAAACTGTCCTGTGAGGGTTCCTGTAAGGATGAGAGGGCATGGACAAATCTGAGGGTTAGGGGAGAGGGAGTGAGGAGATGCAAACACTTGATCAGGGTGCAGACATCATCCTGCTGAGGGTCTCAGCAGCCCTTTATTTATACCTTACAAGCAAACCATCAGAGCACATAAGCATATGCATTAGAGCAGGAAGATAACAATCATCACATCTTCCTCTAGAACAGCCAGGGGTTTATTTGCCCTTCAGCAGAGGTTGTAACATTCTTTATTTTGAAGAAGGCACAGTTGCTAAACAAAAGTGTTCTTAGAATAGCATTTATCTTAAACAATCATTTTATTACTAGCAAAAACTTATGTGACTGAAAGAAACAAGTCTATGTTTACCATGGTGAAGGATTAACTAAGGGCTGGGGAAACAAAGGACAGGAAGTTACCTGGGGGAAGGGAGACAGAGGGATTTTTTCTGACTAACCTATAAAGTTTAGACTCACATATAACCATATGATTAAGGCAAAAAACACAAGGCTTTTATATAGAAATCATCATCTAATAGTATATTGTTTTAATAAGATACTGATTCAGTATTAAGGAACCAAGGGCCTGGAGGGCGTCAATGCCAGACAAGCGGCACTGACTCTCTCTAGCCCCCAGCTCTCAATTAAGGGAGGAATTCTCCTAATTTAACAGAAGAGTTTTTCTACCTATTACTTCTATACTTATCTAGTCAGCCTAGTTTCTGTATCTAACTTAAAGATCAAGGGAAATTCCTTTTTTGTAAGATTGCTGATTGTTGTTTTAAGGAACTAAAATATTCATCGGAGGCAGGGCCAGAGATGGTTATACCTTTTGGTTCTCAGAATGGTTAATACGTGACATATCAGTAGTGGTAATGTTATAGGACAGGGACAGGGGCAGCCCAAACCCCGCAAACCTGCCTATTCTAAATGGGTTCTGCCATCTGCCGCATCAACACAAAACATATGAGACTTTAATGGGAAGGAACTTTAATACAATTAGGAAACAATACAGGAAAGGCAAAGAATATAGTTTCTAAATCAAAACCCAAAGTTACCTGTCCCCTCGTGGGTAAAACTCCATCCAAATGGGATTGGCCCAGAGAAGGCCCAAAGCCTGCCACAAGTCTAAAGCACCTTCCAGTGGGGACCCACAGAAAAGGGTCAGAAACAACCAGACAAGCCCGGAAGGAAAAGAGCAAAATCAACATCAAGATAAAAGCTGCCATTGTCACCTCCCACGGGTCTCACCCACATCTGTGTCACCCAGTCCACGACCAAAGGACAAGCGCAGTTTCTTCACGTGTCTCTAGGCTCCATGTGCCTCCCCCAGGTCTCCTTCTGGCTCCATCCTGCTTCCTTCCTCAGTCTCTTCTGCAGCTTCTCCTCTCCCTGCTCAGCTCCACCTTCTCTTGGGCAGGGAACCTCCCCCTTTCCTGGGGACCACCCTGTTACAGTAACATCGACTATTTCCAGGTGCATTATTTGTGCTGTCAAGGTTATTAGCTTACCAGTCACAAAATTGTTGTTGGCTACTCTTGAATGCATACTCCAACAGCTACCATACCATTGTCACTGAAAGGGAACTGTTAAGGAAAAGGAATCTTTCCCTGTAAAGAGCCATAGACATGGAAATGTCAGTAAAAGACAAGCTTGCTTCCTTAACAAGCATATCTAAATAAGGCCTGGCAGCCTGCTAGGCTGGTTGTTCTTCTGGGCCAGTCTCAAAGATCTGAGTCCTTCCCTTTTCCTGTGTCAAGAATTTGTATGCTAACTAACCAATGTTATCAATAAATCATGCAGTGCCATTTGCTGTCCAATTGGTTATTCAGTAATTGATCAAACAGCATTTGCAGTTTTACTTTTAAATGCATTTTAACAATGGTAGACACTAGCCATAAACAAAGGAGAATCTAGCAGGAGTCAGCTAGAGATTCCTGACTTTTCAGGAATCTGCCCCATGCCTGGACTTTTGTCAGACGACAGGAGTAGCATGGCTCCCAGCATAATAACGTCTTTTTGAAAGGTATTATTCTAGTAAAGTAAATATTTAAAGCTATATCCCACGTAAAAAAATTGTACATGGGATCCGTAATAATTTGTGAGACTGTAGAGACATCCTGAAAGGAAAATGTTTGAGAATCGCTGACCCAATTCCTGGGCCTGGATTCAGGGAGGCAACAGTGTCACAAAGGTCTTGGTGCAGGAGAGGAGGGGTGTCGGGGTGGGCTCTCAAGGTCTCAGTCCCAGAGCA
>NW_023602073.1:35805075-35826948 GCF_014898055.3 Talpa occidentalis
ATTGAAGAAAATTTCCCACTGGGAAAAAAAAATGGAATGAAAGTTGATACCTGGCACTTGATTCTACAATCCAGAAGAAAGAAAAGGCAAACTTCCTGCAAACATCAGTTTAGGGACTGAAACACACCAGAGGCGTCGTTTTCCAACATCACGATGGATGTTTTTACCACCCAGTGGCGATTAAACAAACTTATGAACACTCTTTTAAGTTCAATATTCTCTATTGGAAACCATAACTTATAAGTCAAACTGTCAGGTCATCCCCAAACGCCGGGTTTTCCTTAAACCTCAGGTTCTCACCATCCCCCATTCCACATGGCTCCTTAGAGGGAGCAAAGAATAAAGTTTGGCCTTACCCTAGGCCTTAGCCCTCCTTTACCTTGTCAGTAAGATGTTCTCAAGGCATGGTCCTGTTTTGAGAAGGCAGTGGGTGGGGCGTTCTGAGCTCGGGTGCCTGAATGTCTTAGGATGCCTGTCTTTAGGATAAATGCCAGGTTTGGGATGAGCTAGCCACCCGGATGGTGGAGCTTCGATTTTCGTAATATTTTAATGTTATTTAGATATCCAAGCACTCCAGGAAGCTTCTAGGGAGCAGGCAATGTCCTCTTGGGGAGACAATTAAGACAGAACCTCACTCTGGATGCGGCTCCCCCTTGTGTGCACAGCCCTGTCCCTCTGGGAGCTCCAGGAGAAGCTGGGGAGACCTAATTATGTTTCAAGTTCCTTCCCACAAAGGCCCTAGGAGCCCTCAGGATCAAGCACTCCCTGTGCTGGGTCCCGAGCTGTCTGCACATGTGCTCTGGGGCTCACTCCCCACATGATCCCCAGGAGGGAAGACATGGCAGGGCAAGTCTCCCTCCCCCGTGACATGAGTCCTCTGCTCACTAGAGGAGGCAGCAGAGGCCCCTGAGGAGACACTCGGGGGGCTCTCCTTGGGCCGGGCTGTGAGGGAAGGGCCTGCATGGACACCACCACCTTTCCCTGACACTTTCCCTCCAGGGAGGAATTTTTTAAATTCGACTTATCAATAGTAGGACGGCCTGGGCTGGTAGTGAGGCAGCTGTCACTAGGATGACCCAACCTCACTCTGGATGTTTCCAGTGGATGTGACCACACTGAGTTCCCAGACTCCTCAGCTGGGAGACCCTTCCCCACTGCAGCTGCCACAGCAGGGGGGCCCTGGGCTGGTCAGAGCCCTGCATCCCCTGCTGTGTTTCCTGGGCTGGGCTTTTGAGTCTCACTCCCCACAGTCATGAATTGCTCTGGGATCATGATATCTGGCAACTTCCAGGGTGTCATGGGTTAAACTGAATAATCCATGTTTGTCTTATTTTCATTTTTGGCTTTTTTTTTTTTCCCTTTTTTTTTTGTTTGCATCATGAAAACTCAATTCTACATTTTCTCCCTCTCCCAGGTTTTTTTTTTTTTCTGATTGCGCAGCACTGTTACAGCAACAACAAAAATAAGAGCATTTACAGTAAAAAATCTTACTTCTAATCACTTGCGAATACAATGATAATACTTACCTTTCTGTGCTCTCCTCCAGTGTGGCCATGAATAAAAGGGGATTCACCCTGAACACTATAGTGGGGAGGGAGGTGCGGGATCCAGCCTGGGTTTATCTGAGATCCTCTCCCTGCTGCACATGGAGGGGTATATCTGGGGAGATGGGGGAGCCCAGAATGAGAAAGAAACCTAAGCTCACCCACCTAACATTACACCTTCCTCCAGGAGCTGAAGGAGACCCTGCTCCATCTCTCCCTCCCTTCCTGGACTGTGGACAAAGGCTCAGCTCAGGAACTGGGGTAACCTGGGCTAATCCTGCCCCTGGGCCAGGCCAGCAGGGCACACACTCCCCCCTCCCGCTGTGTGGCTCCCTCTTGCTCTGCTCTAGAGAGAAAGTAGCTGCAGCCCATGGTGCTCCCTGACTCTGAGGCCAGTGGGTTTTCTATGGTGACTCCAAAGGAGAGAAAAATTGGGGTTTGGGGGAGGGAGCTGTCAGGGTGAAGGTGCCACCATATTGTGGGCGGGGCCTGGAGGGGGTCCTGCCCAGCTCCTTCCACCTCAAGCCAAACATTAGGTATTTCTAAACCTCCTCCTCCTCTTCAGGTCCAATGCTTTTACAGTCCTGCTCAAAAACTGCTTCTCCGTGGAACTGTATTTACTGTTGTTCTGACACTCTCTACTCTGTGTGTGATTTGAATTAATTTATTCTGGAGCTTGATGTTAATTGACTTCCCATCATCTTATGTTGTGTATCCTGTCTCTGCTGTCACACACACACACACACACACACACACACACACACACTCCCCTCTCCTTGGGAACCAGATCCTCACTCAGCACTGGGGTTACTCTGACCCTCTGTCTCTGGTCCCCTCAGAGCCGCCCTCTCTGCAGTGTCTCTACTCAGTGGTATCTGAGCAGCCCCAGGAGTCCCTGCACCTCCTGCCTCTGACCTTGTGGGAAACCAGCCCCTCAGCCTGCATGACAGTGAGGAGGTGAAGGCAAAGTCCTGAGGCCGGTGATTGACGGAGAAGACAAGTTACTTTTTTTCTTTTGCTTAAGAACTTTTCTTTCTTCCCCTCATTGTATTGCTGAGTTGAGGTAACATTGGTTTACACACTGCATGTGTGCAGAGGCCCAGGGTCACCCTCTTCAGATGTTCATTATCACTTCCCACCCACCTAAGGGCCCCCATAGTCCTCCACCACAGTCCATGGGACCCTCTTCCTACCTTGTTGCCTACTCTCACCCCATCCCAAAGCTTCAATTTTGCACTCATATTTCTAGAGTTTGTTTTGGTTTAGTCTCATCTGTGCCTGCTTTGTCTCCTTATATTCCACATATGAATGAAATCATCCAGTATTTAACTTTCTCTTTCAAACTTTTTCACTTAGCGTCATCCCATCCACATCTGTCCATGTTGTTGCAAATTCAATATTTCATCTTCTTCACAGCTGAGTAGTATTCCACTGGGTATAAAGCTCGTGTTCTTTATCCCCTCCTCTGCCGTTGGGCACTTAGGTTGTGTCCATAGCTTGGTTATGGTGGACAGCGATGCAGTGACCAGAGGAGGAGCATATTCCTCGGAATTAGTGTTTCACCTTCTTTGGGTAAATACCAAGGAATGGATCCCTGACCAGGGGGCAGGTCTATTTTGAATATTTTGAGGAACCTTCGTTTGTTCTCCACAGGGGCAGGGCTGTACCATGTGCTCTCCATAGAAAAGGGAGGTTCCAGGTGTCCTGCCCCGCCCGAGGAAAGGTGGGGCTGAGCAGGGAGGAGAAGCTAAGGAAGAGGAGGAAGACGTGGAGCAAGATGGGGAGAGGAGACTGGAGGAGGCGCATGGAGCAGAGAGACATTCCAAGAAGAAGCCACTCCTGCTCCTCAGGCTTGGACTTGTGCCAGGGAGTGGGGACATGGAAAGAGACACGTGAAAGAGACAAAGACGTGGGTGAGAGACTCAAGGGGAGGCTGACAATGGCCGCTGTTATCTTGATGTGGATTTTGACTTTGCTCTTTTCCTTCCAGACTTGCCTGGCCCCCCTGCGCCTTTCCCATGGGTCTCTACAGTAGGAGCCTTAGCCTTGTGGCAGGCCTCTGGGCCTCAGCGGGCCTGCTTTGGGCAAGCCTGTTTGGCTGGGCATTTACCCATGAGGGAACGGGTAACTTTGGGTGCTTCACTTGGGAACTATTCTAACTATATTCTTTCTCTTCTCTTTTGCTATTGCACACTAATTCTCTATTGTACGCTAATTTGTATTGATTTTCTTTTCTAATGAAGGTGTTATGCATTAGAGTATGTTTTGTCTTTATGCAGCTGATGACACAACTCATGTCAAGTGTGCAGGTTTGCGGGGCCAGGGAACCCCTCATTATGCTGGCTAACAGGACCAGTCTCCATTCTGACCCACCATGTACCAGAGTTCCTTTTTCTCCACACCCTTCAGTGGGTCATTCTCACAAGTGTAAGGTGGTACCTGGGTAACACTGCCTTAGGCTGGCATTGAAGGTTAACGCCATCAGTGACCAGTCAGGTGGACATGATGAGCACTGATGTGTTGAGTGGACAATGGCCCTATACCCCTGGGTTCTGCTTCCCTAAACTCAGAGTCCCAGTCAAAAAAAAAAAAAAGAAAAAAGCAAAAACCTAAGTTGAGGGACAATAGTCCTGAGCAGTGCTCCTTGATGGAGGCTAAGAGTAGAAAATTTAGGGGGGAGGGGTCACATGACCAGAAACTAGAGGTGGAGGTAGAAGTGATTAGCACAGTTATTAAACCACCTATAGAAATGAAAATTGCTTCGGGTCAACTGCTATAGCAAGAATCAGATGCTACAGGAAGTACAAGGAGGCACAGACCAGAGGTGGGATACAGGAATGGAGCCATTGCAGAGACTCTCTGGTCCCAACAAATCAGCCTAGTCACACCATAGAAGTAATTAATTTAACGACAGATGACATTCCCACAAAGGAAGGAGCCCTCCCAACTAGAACACTACCTCAGTGCCCTCTCTGCTCCCAAGGCTCCGCCTGGCCCCTGCAGGCTTCTCTTCACATACCCGCCTCTCCAGGGGCAGCTCCTCCTGCCTGCTGTCTGTGCTAGCAGCTGCTTCTTCTTTCCGTGTGTGTGTGTGTGTGTGTGTGTGTGTGTGTGAGTGCGCGCGCGCCTGCACCACTGAAAGGAGGACTCTGGTGAAGCTTTTCTTAGAGGTGACCAAAGACACATATCTGTGACCCCAGCACGTCTCCCAAACATCACTCCTCACCAATGTCAACGTTATAAAAATGAGGAAAGTCTGAGAAACTGTCATCCAGGCAAACTGGATGGGATTATGGAGCATAAAATGTACATTAGCAAAAACTAATAAAAGTATGGCGTTTAGTTATTATGTCAACATTGCTGCATTAGTTGTAAAAAAAAAATCAAAACTGTACTCGTGTAGGAGGTTAACAAATTGGAAATGGTGTGGGATAAATAAGACCTGTACTGCCTTTGCAACTTTTCTATAAATCTAACAGTATTCTTTAAATGTTTTTTTTTTAAAAATCAATTTTTTTTAAATGAAGATTTATTTATGCTTACAAGAACTGGGGTGCAGGCCAGAAATGTGGAGGTGAGAGGATTCACCAGAGACAGAGTGGGGAGCAGAACAGGCAGACTGAAATGCACTGCTGAGGGGAGGAGCGAGCTAGTCAGGAGAGGTCTGCCGTGCCATGTGGGCAGCTTCCTGGCGGGGGATCAAACTCATGCTGCAGTGGCTGCAGATAGCTTCATAGTGCTGTGTCTTAACCCCTTGCGCCGCCAGGGAGGTCCTAAATGTTTTTTTTTTTTTTTAAGCCCGAAATATTGAATGGGTTGTAGAAGCAAAAAATTTTCTCTTTTCCAGTTCTCCCAGGTATCACTGGAGAGAGAGGTCTGGAGGAACTGGAGAGAGGGGTCCTGGGAGAAAAGCTGGAAACCTCACACCCAGGGCAGGCTCCGGAGTCTCCTCTCCTCTGAGCCCTGCTGCTCTGACTCCTCACAGAGCATCTCACCCCAGGACGCCGCCCTCCAGGACCCCCAACTCTGCCCACCTCAGCCCCCGCCCCGTCCTGGCGGCTCCACCAGAATCCGGAGCAGCGCGGCAGCGCCCCCGTGTGGCCACAGGGCTGAGCACAGGCGCCCAGAGCCGCCCTTTCTCCTCCTCAGCCAGGCCCTCCCCAGGCTCCCTGGGCCCCCGGCGGCAGGACAGGGATCTGCACACAAGGGGGCGCCCAAGTCCAGTGTCAGTTTAAGTGTCCTTCTTTTTAGTCTGCAGTGGTCTCCGGAACATAACTGGTTCCTAGGTTCTGGGCAAATCCCCAAATATATAGGTTGCCTCAGTCTCTTGGGATGGAAACGTAGATCCCAGGGTCCCTGTAATTTGTTTCTGCTTCTGCTTCCAAGGATGAAAGCCCCTCCTCCTGGGAATCACCTGACATTCTCCATCCTTGGATGAGGGGAGGGGCCTAGGAGAGCCCCCAGGGCACTGGCTAGGAAGATGGGGAGGCTCCTGGAAAAGAGAGCAGAGGATAGAAATGGGGACTTTAGGGGACAGAGGTGGGAAGGGGTGAGGGGGAGCCAGAGAGGACCGGGCAGGGAAGGGGCAGCAGAGGAGACACTGAGGGGGAAGGTCTGTGTGGGTGACACGGGCTCTCACTGGGGGGCTGGAGCATCTGTCTCCCCTGGGGGATGCAGCAGTGCTGGCCTGTAACTGCCCAGGGAACTGCGCACATTTGGGGCCTTACCCGTCCTGCAGGGCTGATGTCACCCACACACACGCACATGCTGGTGATGGAGAGGACTGTAACAGGGGGGTCCCCAGGGGAGGATCCAGATTCCTGCCCCACCCAAGGAGGGTGAAGCTGAGCAGGGAAAAGCAGCTGGAGAGGAGGCTGAGGCGGGAGGAAGCAGGATGGAGCCAGAAGGAGACCTGGGGGAGGCACATGGGGCAGAGACACGTGAAGAAGCTGCTCTTGCTTCTTGGCCTTGGACTGGGTGACACAGACGTAGGTGAGAAATCCATGTGGAGGTGACAATGTGACAATGGCAGCTTCTATCTTGATTTTGCTCTTTTCCTTCCAGGCTTGTCAGCCCATCTACCCCTTTTATATGGGTCCCGCCAGGAGGTGCTTGAGACTGTGACGGGCTTTCAGGCCCTGCTTGGGCCAACCCTGTTTGGCTGAACATGTACCCACAAGGGGATAGTGACTTTGGGTGCCTGATTTGGAAACGTTATTCTTTCTTTTGTCTTTGTTGCACACTAACTGTATTAAAGTTCTTTTCCATTAAAGGTCCTACAGGTTTTGTCTTGATGCTGCAGATGGCAGAGAGTTGGGGTAGATTGTTAAGCGGAGGCCGTGCTCTATATCCAGAACACACCCCCTCAGGTCCCGAATGCTGGGGTGTCAGGTAGATTTGTTAGGGGGAAAAGGCAGTCCCAAAGCAAATTCCATACAGGCTTTGTGGACTCCACCCCCACCCCAGGTCAAAGCCAAAGACACTGGGAACTCCAAATCCCATCACCACCAAAGGGAAGGTGGCTGGGACCTGAGGGTGGGGTTAAGCAGCCAGGTGGATACAAAAGGCAGACACGTGGGCTTTGGGGGCTCTCTCCATTTTGGGGCCCTCGGCCAGCTCGCGGCGTCCGTCTAGCTCTGAGAGTGACTTTGGGGTTTCCAGGTCGTCGGATCGGGTAGGACGCATTAAAGACTTTATTTCCCTATTTTCTCCCTGAGTTGTACATTTTCCTTATTTCTTTTTCTCTTGTAAATAAACCTTTTATTAACCCTTTTGCGTGTGTCTGTAGTAGAGTATTCATAAGTCCCTTTAAAGCGCGCGGGTGAGGACCCACAGCCAGGAACCCGTTTAATATCGGGGCTGCTCCGTAACAGATTCAGGGAGCCAAGAGGAGAGCAGAGCAAGGCCTGTACCGCCCTGGAGGACCAGCCCTGGGGGCTGATTCTGGGCCTCCAGGGCCCCACTCCCTGCAGGTGGGTTGGAGTCAGTCCCACTCACAGCTCCAGGCTGGGGGACAGTCCCTCTGTGCCGTGACCCTGCAGACATGCTCTGGGGATAGCATGAACAAAAATAAATGAAAAGCAAAGTTAAATGGAATCTAAAAACAGTAAAAATAATTTTTTTAATCACCTGTATTTTGAAGGACACTTCCAGGGACGTAGAATTCTTGTTTGACACCTTATTTCTCTCAGGGCCTTGAGTGTGTCAGTCCAGCTGCTCTGGCCTCCACTGTTTCTTGTGAGAAAACAGCCACTGTTCACTTTATTGCCTGAATTTTCTACTGTTTTTGAAGCAGGGGCAGATGGAAGGAGCAGCCACCCCCTGCTCAGGCTCTGAGACCAGGGAGACACCAAAAAGCCCCAAAAGGCCAAAAGGCCCAAAACAAAAAGCTACAGCCTAACAAAGGACAGTGCCCAGTAAGAGGACGGGTCACTGTTTGTGGTTCTCACCACGCACACAACTGCAAGAGACCTCAGGCTCCAGGAACAACTGAAGCAGGATGTTACCCAAGACCGCTGCTTGGGGGAGTCTGATGCTTAATTTCTGTTGCTTTCCCAAGCCTGCTGCTTGAGGGGCATCTACTGCTTTGACTCTGCTGCTGGCTGGAGCCGAGAAGTTGCTGTGTGTGCTGCACTGCTTGTTCACTGTGATAGCCATGACATCCTTGAAGCCCCTTCCCGAACAATAAAGAAGGCTTATGCTATGATGGATGGGAGAGCAAGTTTCTCACACAAACTCTATAAAACTCTGCCATTTTTACTCTTGGGTGCTCAGCCTTTTGGGCGTGATCCCACTGAACCTGCCATGTGATCATTAAATCTCTCTCTCTACCTGAGTGCGGGTCCACTTTCTCTGGGAAATTGCCCTCACAAACCATGGGGTTTGTTTACAAACAGGGGAAACAAAGAGCTCACTGTGTAACAGGGGGTCCCCAGGAAAGGGGGAGGTTCCCTGCCCCACCCAAGGGAGGGTGGAGCTGAGCAGGAAGAGGAGAAGCTGCAGAAGAGACTGAGGAAGGAAGCAGGATGGAGCCAGGAGACCTGGAGGAGGCGCATGGAGCCTAGAGACATGTGAAGAAACTGCGCTTGTCTTTTGGTCGTGGACTGGGTGACACAGATGTGGGAGAGACCCATGGGGAGGTGACAATGGCAGCTTTTATCTTGATGATGATTTTGCTCTTTTCCTTCAGGGCTTGTCTGGTTGTTTTTGTTTCTGACCCTTTTCTGTGGGTCCCCACTGGAAGATGCTTTAGACTTGTGGCAGGCTTTGGGGCCTTGCTCTGGGCCGATCCCATTTGGATGGAGTTTTACCCACGAGGGGATGGGTAACTTTGGGTGCTTCATTTAGAAACTAGACTCTTTGCCTTACCTGTATTGTTTCCTAGTTTTATTTAAGTTCCTTCCCATTAAAGTCTCATATGTTTTGTGTTGATGCAGCGGATGGCAGAACCCATTTAGAACAGGCAGGTTTGCGGGGTTTTGGGCTGCCCCTCTCCCTGTCCTATAACAACTGCACCCACAGTGGCAGCTGCTCACCCAGGGAGCATCAGTGATGGTCGGCCCCGGTCCCCAGGGGCACTGGACAGCACCGGCCAGTAGGGATGGCCACAATGGGTCCCGCAGAGGCAGCGTCAGAGACACCCAGTGTTAAAGGCTCTTTGTGAGTGGTTGGTTTACACCAGCACCAAACAGCTCTTTGAGGCACCAGGCCCAGGGCCTTTGGGCTCCCCTCAGGCGATGTCAGGGACAAGACTGAGGCCCAGCCTGTGTCAGAGTCCTTAGGCTTCTCTCCCTCCTCGGAGGGCGGCTGCTAGAGCTTCTTTTCCTCTTTCTTCAGAGGCTGGAACCGTCTTCTTTTCTCCAGGGGCTTCTGGCATCGTCTCTCCTCCTTTAGAGGCTCCCTTGTCCTCTTCCCTTAGGGCTGGGGTCCTCGTCTCCTTTCCCTGGGCGGGAATGGGGGGTCGCAGCTCCTGCCAACCCTGGCTTTTACCCACAAGTCTGATTGGACAATTTAACACCAATCAGCTCACAGCTCACCCCTGATCACCCATTACAAAGTGCAGTGACTGGGCTCTGAGGAGCAGTTGCCACATCTGCCTGTGGTGGAGCAGTAGGTGGAAAACACCATTGTCCTGACGCTCCCACCACTGAGAGTGCTGGTTCCGGTAACATTTTGTAGCAAATCACTTCAAACTTAGCACCTAAACCACAAAGATCTGGCATCTGGCACAGTCTTTGTGGGGGGAGGCAGCAGGAGGGGCCTCACTCAGAGGCTCCAGCTCTGGGTCCCACGAGGCTGCAATGGGGACGAGATGTTGGCTGATCTGAACAGCCGTGATCAGCGTGGAAGGACCTGCCTCAGAGCTCATGCATGTGGCTCCTGGAGAAAACCCACAGGCCCTTGTCCTGTGGGCGTCCCCTTAGCTGAGGGTCCACCGTGTGCAGGGAGTCACCCCAGAGAGGGACCAGGAGGGGAGCCCGGGTGGGAAGTCTCAGCCCCTGTGAGCCTGACTCTGTGACATGGCGCGTCCCTTCTGCTTCATTCTCCTCACGAGGAAGAGCCAGACACACTCACTGGGGGAACTGTCTCACCTTGTGTATCACAGAATTTGTAAATAATTGAAAATCAACACAAATCAGGGCTACTCTGGTGGTGCAGAGGGTTGAGGGCAACACGGCGAAGCTGTCCACAGCCTCTGCAGCACCGGTTAGGTCCTGGCCAGCCAGGGAGGGTCCACATGGCACGGTAGACCAATCTTGTCGCACCTGCAGCTCCCCTCAGCAGTGTATTTCGTCAGTCTGCCTGTTCTGTTCCCCGCTCTGTCTCTGGTGAATCCTCTCACCCTCCCGTGCCACTGGCCTGTACCCTGGTTCTTGTATAAATAAAGAAATACATATATAAAATATTTGGAAAAAAAAAGAAAATCAACACAAATCACCATCTGGACACTAATTATTTCCATTCTGTCCACATGAAAAATAAACTCCCTCCCATCCAAGGCTCCTAAAAGTCTTTCCATCACAGAAGTAGTGTGATTCCAGCATCTCAGCACGTGACTCAGGACCACGCAGAGGAGGCTCCTTGAGAGCATCTGTGCAGTGAAGCCTCTGTGCTCAGTTCCTTGTGCGCTGAGGCAGTTTCCTGCCCCACAAGCCCTGAATGTGGATACACTAGAGGACAGACACGGGACAACTTGTAGACCCATTTTTTAATATGTTTTTAAAGCAAATTTTTTGATATATAACTTATGACCATCGAGTCACTTGTTGAAGGCTCACCTCTCATGTCCTTTTGGTAAATACAGAGCAGGGCAACCATCCCACACTCTACCTTGAAAATATCTCCATCACCACAACAACCTTGTTTCCTGGGCCTGTGCCCATGGGCACCAACCCCACCATCCACTCCCTATGGGCACCACCTCCACCTTCCCCTCCTTTGCCTCTGGGGACAGGATGGGGAACTTCTCTCTAACATACCCAGGCGACTCTGCTGACACAGACTTGCAGCGGGCATTTGGGGTCCCCTAGTCCGCTGCATGCTGGTGCCCAGGAACATACTCCATTGGGTGCTGGGGGTCACAGAGAACCATGTGACCCCACCCAGGAGACCCTGCAGCCTGGGTGTGTGAGGAGAGAAGGGCTACTGTAGCCTGCCTCAGAGGGGGCCAAGGCAGAGCCAGGGAGGTTCCTTCCTCAGCAGGAAGGGGACATGGGAGCTGGGTCTTAAAAACCCGATGTGGGCACAGGAATAGAAGTGGCTCAGGGAGCTGATGGAAGGCCGACTACATGACCTCAGCAGTTGGGTCACACAACAAGTGTTATAAATTCCAGTGCCCAGATCTGAACCCCAGCCACCTGGCTAATGTCTGGGCCTCTGGACTGACACCATCCTCCAAACTGGCCAGGGGAACAAGGAGGCAGTGACCCTGGAGCCTTCACCACCCTCTCCAGATACCACACATTTCTTGGCTGGATTTGACTAAAGACAAAAGCACAGCAGTAAGTCATCATGTCATCACCCTTTATGTAAATGAATTGAATCACGAAAGAGAAAGACAGAGTGACTGGTTGTACCAAAAAAACAAAACCCAACTTTATGCTGCCTCCAGGAGACAGTATCAAAAAAGTTCTTGAGAAAAAAAACCCATAAAATGGGGCACCCCAAAAATGCCATAAAAGATAAAATAAACTTCCAGCTTAAAAGGGTAACAAGACAGGGATGGCCATCATATGATTAAGGAATCCTACATCAGGAAGACATAACATTCGTCAATACACATGCACCAAACAAAGGAGCAGCAAAACATATATGGCAACTATTAACAAATTGGAAAACAGATATTGGCAGCAACACAATAGTGGTAATGAAATTCAATACCCCACCTTCATCAAGGACACACACACCTGACAGAACTCAGGGAAACTATAACTTTAAGTGAGGAATTAGACCATGTGGGCTGAAAAGATATTTATAGGGCACCACCCTCCAAAAAAGCTGAATACATATTCTTGTCAGGTGCATATAAAATAATATCCATAATATACCACTTGTTGGGTCACACAACAAGTGTTATAAATTCCTGATGACTGAAGTCATGTAAGTATCTCTCTAAAAATCATGTAAGTATCAAACTTGAATCAACCATAAAAAGAAACCAAGGGGTAAAAATAATATGTGGAGATTGAACAACACACTACCCAATGACTATTGGGTTAAAGAGGAAAGCAACCAAGGGATTTAAAAATACCTTGAGACAAATGACAACCTGTCAGTGGGCACAGCACAAGCAGCACTAAGAGGGGAATATAGAGCAATACAGGCCACACCTAGTATAATTGTTAGGGGGAAAAGGATGTCCTAAAGCTAATTCCATACAGGCTTTGTGGACTCCACCTCCACCGCAGGCCAAAGCCAAAGACACTGGGAACTCCAAATCCCATCACCACCAAAGGGAAGGTGGCTGGGACCTGAGGGTGGGGTTAAGCAGCCAGGTTGGTATAAAGCCAGACACGTGGGCTTTGGAGGGGATCCCCCATTTTGACTCTCCGCCAGCTTGCAGCGTCCGGCCAGCTCTGAGAGTGACTTTGGGTTTCCAGGTCTTCGGATCGGGTAGGACGCATTAAAGACTTTATTTCCCTATTTTCTCCCTGAGTTGTACATTTTCCTTATTTCCTTTTCCCTTGTAAATAAACCTTTTATTAACCTTTTGTGTGTGCCTGTAGTGGAGTATTCATAAGTCCCTTGTAAGCGCGCGGGTGAGGACCCACAGCCAGGCAACCTGTTCATTATCAGGGCTGCCCTATAACATCAGGACAGAGCTCAAGTAAAGAACCTAACCTTACACCTAAAACAGCTGGAAAGAACAAATGAAATAAAGAGATAATAGAAGGAAAAATATTAAAACAAATAAATGAAGCAGAAATCAAAGACAGACCAAAAAAATCAATGAAACCAAAAACCGGTTCTTGAAAAAAAAAAACAAAATAGACAAATCTTTTGCTACATTTTCAAGAAGGAAAAGGGGGGCGGGGGTAACTCTAATAAATAGAATAAGAAACAAAAGTGGAGAAGTTACAACAGGAACTCTCTAGGAATAGAGAGGATCACAAGACAATACTAAATATCTACATGTTGATAAATTGAATAACCTCAATAACTAGAAGAAACTGATAAATTCTTAGCAGTAGACAAGCTTCTGAGACTGAATGAGGAAGATTCAGAACAAAGCAACTACAAGCAAAGACACTGAAACAGTAATCAAAAAGTTTCCCAAACAGCAAAGCCCAGGACCAGGCATTTTCAGTGACTTCTACAAAATCTTTAAAGATGAACTAATACCTGACTTCTCAACTCTTCAAAAAAAAAAAAAAAAAAAACCACAGAGGAAGAGGGAACGCTGCCATCACATCTCATGAGGCCAACATTCCCTTGATACCAAAAGCAGAGAAGGACAGACCTGTCTCCTCTCAGGACTGCTGAGCCTCTGTGCTGCTGGAGACCATGAGGTTTATTGGAGAAAAACATCCTCCCATCCCCTCCCACCCCGTGGAACCCACACCCCAGACCCACTCTGCTCAGAGTGTAACAGGGTGGTCCCCAGGAAAGGGGGAATTTCCCTGCCCCACCCAAGGGAGGGTGGAGCTGAGCAGGAAGAGGAGAAGCTGCAGAAGAGACTGAGGAAGGAAGGAAGCAGGATGGAGCCAGGAGACCTGGAGGAGGCGCATGGAGCCTAGAGACACGTGAAGAAACTGCACTTGTCTTTTGGTCGTGGACTGGGTGACACAGATGTGGGCGAGACCCGTGGGGAGGTGACCATGGCAGCTTTTATCTTGATGTTGATTTTGCTCTTTTCCTTCCGGGCTTGTCCGGTTGTTTGTGACCCTTTTCTGTGGGTCCCCGCTGGAAGATGCTTTAGACTTGTAGCAGGCTTTGGGCCTTATTCTGGGCCATACCCATATGGATGGACTTTTACCCACGAGGGGACGGGTAACTTTGGGTGCTTCACTTAGAAACTAGACTCTTTGCCTTACCTGTATTGTTTCCTAGTTTTATTAAAGTTCCTTCCCATTAAAGTCTCCTATGTTTTGTGTTGATGCGGCGGATGGCAGAACCCAATTAGAATGGGCAGGTTTGCGGGGTTTGGGCTGCCCCTCTCCCTGTCCTATAACAAGAGCACCAGGCCCCTCCACTCCCAGCATCTGGGCCTGGGGTACAAACTGCCCTCCCTTCCCCATCATCACACCCAGGACTCCCCAGGACAGAGGCCCAGACCCAGCCCCCCACGAAGGATAGGCCAGTGCCTGCTTGTGGTCCTGTCCCCCTCAGAGTGAGCAGGTGTTCCTGAGAAGCTCAGGACACATGACACTGTCCTCAAGGAGTCGGGGTCCCCCAACAGGGTCCTGCCCTGCTCTGTCTGTTCTGTTCACCTGAAGGTCAGTCCCTCCCCAGCCCTGACCTGCCAGGGCCAAGGAAAAGGTCCAAACACAGCAGGAGCCGTGTTTGGGGGGATTCCTCCTCTTCTCTAACTTTGGTGGGGATTCCTGGTCCCGGGTCAGGGACCTGGTGGGACAGAGCAACAGAGAAGGGAAATGAATCCTGATCAGAGAAAACACCCTCAATCAATTAGCAGGCAGAATGAGGGGCACACCAGGACCCCCAAATCTGTATGCTCTAAATGGCTTCTGCCTTCTGTTGCATAAAGGCAGAGCACACTCTGAGTGTGAAAGAACACAGTAGAGCAGCGCCACGGAGAGGAAGGAAAGATGGGATAACAGTTTCCCAGCAAAACACTGGAAGTTACCACCTCCCCCTCCAGGGTAGAGGACCAGCCAGACTTCATGGGAGCATGCTGGGGGCCAGACTAAGCAAACTGGGTGTCAGGGGTTCCTGAAAGGATGAGAAGGGTTGGCGAAATGAGGGGGGGGGGATGAGGGGAAACGGGAATGAGGAGACACAGACACTCTGTCCGGTGCAAGTATTGCAAGCAGTGAGATTACACCAACATATGCATGGAAGCAAAGCAGAAACAATCAGTGCATTCTTGTCCCATGGACGTCTGGCTCCTGCAGGTACCAGCAAGATGGTAGCCTTCAAGGTTAATAGATAAAAAAAAACTAAGCCTTACACTAAAACTCATTATTTTAGCTTAGACAATTACCTAAGACAGTTGATAGCCATCAGCACACTCCTATCAGCTAAGCCTAAGCATCAAAAGACTCTTCTATTCATGTGGCCTTCAGCCGGAGACCAGCTGCTTTCTGGTTATCAGCTAACAGGGTTTTCCTCAAAGAAACTTAACACAATTAACTTCATAGATCATTAAAAAAAATTTCTTAAGAAACTTCTAAAAAAGGCAAAAGAAGGAATTACTATAGTCGTTGTGTAACAGTGTGGTCCCCAGGAAAGGGGGAGGTTCCCTGCCCCACCCAAGGGAGGGTGGAGCTGAGCAGGGAGAGGAGAAGCTGAAGAAGAGACTGAGGAAGGAAGCAGGATGGAGCCAGAAGGAGACCTGGAGGAGGTTCATGGAGCCGAGAGACACGTGAAGAAACTGCGCGTGCCTTTTGGTCGTGGACAGGGTGACACAGATGTGGGTGAGACCCGTGGGGAGGTGACAATGGCAGCTTTTATCTTGATGTTGATTTTGCTCTTTTCCTTCCGGGCTTGTCTGGTTGTTTGTGACCCTTTTCTGTGGGTCCCCACTGGAAGATGCTTTAGACTTGTGGCAGGCTTTGGGGCCTTGCTCTGGGCCAATCCCATATGGATGGACTTTAACCCACGAGGGGACGGGTAACTTTGGGTGCTTCATTTAGAAACTAGACTCTCTGACTTACCTGTATTGTTTCCTAGTTTCATTAAAGTTCCTTCCCATTAAAGTCTCCTATGTTTTGTGTTGATGCGGCGGATGACAGAACCCATTTAGAATAGGCAGGTTTGCGGGGTTTGGGCTGCCCCTCTCCCTGCCCTGTAACAGTTGTCCTGGATTGCTTGTCAGGCATGTTCATGCATAACAAATTATTTCACATTGTCAGGCAGGCCAAATTTATAGGGTTTGATTTTTAGGCAGGTGTTCTCTGTGCCATTTACTTATAGTATTCTTATACGTATAATTTATTGCCCTATGTACTTTCAGAGAAATTTTTTCTTATGTGACCAAGAACAAAAAACAAGGGGATGTTTGTGGGTTGCAGATTAATCTTCTGCCCCACAGTGTGGGGTGCAGGGAATCTTCAGCCCCAGGGTGTGAGGCCCTTTGGAAATCTTCTGCTCCAGGGTGTGAGGCCCTTTCTTTTGTTTACCAGCATCTTAGCTGGTTGGGGCAGCAAGGCCCCCACAGGGGCAGGGGCTGCAGCTGCAAGATGTGCCCCACCCATACCCCAGCTCTCAGTCCAGCTCAGTTCCCAGCTCCACCCTCCCCTGGGGGAGGGGAGCAGAAGGGGAAACTTGGACTCCAAACTGCCCCAGGAGGACGCACCCAGAAACCTCATCTCCCCCCATTGCTGCCCTTGGGTCCATGTGGGGAGGAAAAAAGAGGACACAGGGCAGGTATCCCTGGACAACCCTGGGGGACACTGGACACCCTGCAGGGAGGACACTCATCCCCTCACTGCCTTTCCAGCTCCTCAGGGCCTGTTCCTGCTGCTTTGTCAACATGTACTGTTCCCTGTTCCCTGTTCTGTCTTGTCAGGTATAAATTGTCCTGATTCTGATGGGTCCTTCCCTCTTTAATGGGCATATATCTCTAACTTAATTGTTTTCAAGTGCTTTTGAAATTGTTTCAAGTAAATACCTAAGGTTGCCAAAAGACAGTGGAGAATGTAAAATAAGTTGTGAATTGAAAATACAACTACTGGGGCCCCCGCTGGTGGCACAAGGGGTTAAGACCCAACCTATGAAGATATCCGCAGCCACTGCAGCACAAGTTCAATCCCATAGGCTGCCAGGAGCTACCTATATGGCACAGCAGACCTCTCCTGACTCGCCCACGCCTGCTGCTCCCCTCAGCAATGTACTTTGGTCAAATCTGCCTGTTCTGTTCCCCACTCTGTCTCTGGTGAATCCTCTCACCCCCCACACCTCTGGCCTGTACCCCAGCTCTTTTATGCATAAATAAATAAATCTTAAAAAAAAAAAAAAGAAGAAAATACAACTACTGATGGGAAGAAGTAAACCACTTTCTCCAACGTGCACTCCAGTAAAGTTTATGCTGACAAGGTGAAGATGAGGGTTCACAGGGAAATCCTCTTCAATAAACGGTGCTGGGGACACTGGACAGCCACGTGCAAAAGAATGAAACTAGACCACTGTCTCCCACCTCACACAAAAATCAACTCAAAATGGATCATGGGCTGGGATGTAAGACCAGAAGCCATAAAACACATGGAAGACAACAAGGACAGAACGCGCCATGACACACATGTCAGGGACATCTCTGTGGCCCCGTCCCCTGCAGCGAGGAGAACAACAGGGAATGTGACCCAGGGGCTCCCGCACACTCAGCAGGTGCTGCACAGGAAGCGCCACAACGTAGAGAGCCCTGAGGAAGCTCGTGCACACCACACCCCTGACAGCACAGACAGCAAATACCTACAACTGTTGGTGGGATAGGCCTGGGCTCTGCTGCCGTCACCACCAGAAAGCCATAAGCAGAGCCAGGAATGGAATCTACAAGCACTTTCACTTTTCAGATCACTGGCCCTTGATCTGAGAGAATGGGGGGCATCACCCTGAAGGGCCCGTCCCCCCATCTCATCTCCAGCTGGCCTTGTTATAATCAGTCACACACAGACAGTCACAGCAAACAGCCGTCAGAACAGCCTGTCACGGTTGTGCTTCTGGTAGCCAGCACATTCAACCTCCAGACTGTTATCAGCCCCCGGCCTCACCCAGACACTACACTGCCACAGTCAGTTTACATGAATTCAACAGGAACAGAAATATTATGCAGACTTTTATTTTGCTTTGTTGGAACTTAACATGAACCTCAGAGTGAGAGCTCCTAAAAGCTTGGAGTCAGGGCCCAGGACCACGCCAAGGTCTCACCATCAGACGTGGCCTGTGGTACCTGTATCTTTGGGGAAATCCCTCCTGAGGATCCCAAGTCATCTGGGGTTTCTGGGTTTGTCAAAGGGTTGTCTTCTTTACCGTCATGACAGAACTTTTGTACCCCTAAAAAAAGTGACATTTGACATTGTTTCCTTTTAGGCTCTGAGATCAGTCTGGTTTCTGAAAACAAACATTCCAGAGAAAGCCTTGGTAAAATACCTGTATTTCCAATGGTCTATTAAAGAAAAGGGGGAAAAAAACTTTACTGGATTTATGGAAACAAACTTTTTTTTTTAAGATTTATTTATTTATGCATAGAAGATCTGGGTGTAGGCCAGAGGTTGGGTGGGGGGAGGCGGTGGTGATGAGAGGATTCACCAGAGACAGAGTGGGGAACAGAACAGGCAGATCTACTGAAATACACTGCTGAGGGGAGCAGTGGGTGAGACAGCAGAGGTCTGCTGCGCCATGTGGGTAGCTCCCCGACCAGGGATCCATCTCAGGCCATCACGGTGTCTCAGGTTTCTATTTACATGTCTCTAAGTTCCTGGTTCAAGTCCAAAGCCAAGAAGCAAGGCAGCTTCTCCAAACAGCTCTCTCCTATGTGTCTCCCGGTGCTCTCTACTCTGACAAACCTTTATGTTCTGAGGAAATTATCCATTAGAACAGCCCATCACAGCTGACACTCCTGGTGTCCGTCATGATCAGCCCCAAAACTTGCCGTCAGCCTCCCGAGTATCCTGCCCCTGGTACATCAGAGGGCGTCAGTGTCTGGCACTCTTTGGGGCATCAGCAGGCAGGATCTCAGTTTAAACAAGAGCTTTAGTTCAAAGAAAACAGACCATGAGTCATGTTAGCATGTACATGCAGGCTGTGTTTGTGCAGGTTCCTGTACCAGGTATGGGCCTTCCTCCCTGGCACCCTCTCAGAAGGACAGAGCTGAGGTAGAGGACAGGGCACTGTCTGTGGTTCTCACCTGTTTGCTCAGTTGCAACCACTCAGGCTCAGGGAACAGCAGTGAGGTTTCTCTAACCAACTGGAGAGCAGGAAAGTAGAGTTTCTAAGGCCTCAGTGGCTGGCTGTGTCACCCCAGATAGTGTCTGCAGTGTCCAATTGTCCCAAATTAAGGCTGCCTGTGTAAGATGGTACAGTCCTGTCAGGGAAGGCCTGGAGCTGGTGGCACAGCCACAAGCACTGGGCCAGGATCCAACTCACAGTGGCAGCAGGAGTGCTAACCTGAGGAGACACCTCAGCGGACACAGACAGTTTGAACGCCAGGCTGGACTGGAAGGAGGCAACAGCACTGGGAGGTGGTGCCGGACAGTCAGCAGCAATGACAGGTCTCAAAGATGAGCTTGCTGCTGTAGCCCCAGTAGACTGCATGCCCTGAGGTGTGTGGGGGGACAGAGAGCCTCTGCTGCTAGATTGGCTGCTGCCTTTGCCCATGACACTGATGGTGGTTGGTGGTAAAGTGCCCACCTACCGTCACCCACTGCCACTCATGCTGCTGGTTGCAATGGCACAGCTATCAGGTGGCCTAGGCCCTGTCCTCAAGCAGCAGCCTCCTGGAGCCTGCCAGGGTGGGTGGGGGTCCATTCAAGCCCAGCTGATGCCCCCCAGCCCTCATTCCTAGCCCAGCGAGGTGGCCTCAGAAAAGCTGTCCTGTGGCACCCACTGCAGGGCAGCCTTGGTGCTGCCCAGAAGCAGCTCCTTTTGGGGGCAGGGGAGGGGAGCCTAAGACCTAGGGGCTCCTTTGCTTAAACCTGGCTTGCTCTGGAGGAGGGGCCCTCTGAAGACTGCCTGCCCCCTGGCAGGAAATCCCCCGTCTGCCAACACCTCTAGAGCTGTGCCCACCAGCTCCCACCTGCACACGCGGGTGCCAGGGCAGGAAACCACCACTGCTGCCACCAGCCTTTCAGACTCCTGCTCCCACTGGCCTCTGGCTGTGCCCACTGGGGCAGCTGCACCAGCAATCCTGCATGTCCCACCACTCAGGGGGAGCAGAAAGAGCTGGGTAAGCCAGAGGGGTCTGGAGTCAATGTCATATACTATACTGTTATATACCTACATATATACATCCACATGTATCTATTAATGCCTTTAGTAAATTTTACTTGAAAAATTTGTGTTGTAAATTTGTATATTAAATGAGTGAGAAATCCATCCAGGGAGAGTGACAGGTCCTGCACATCTCCACTTCAGTCTGAAATGTTGGGTGGCCTCCTGACCCCTTTTCTCATTTCCCAGTTGTTACATTAGGAAATGCTCTAAAGTCCATCTCTAAATATATCCAGCTCCAGTGACTTCCTATTATTTTCCCGATCACACCCCATAAAGCTATCAAATTTTCCATTCTAAATCTGTGCTAGTTTCCTACATTTATCTTCCCACCTGTCACCTTCACCTCTTGATTCTGCACAGCAGCCAGACGGAGGCTTCGAAGAGAAGCTGCACCATGTCACTCTCTGTCCAGAAAGGTTTGTTAGTCCCACATCTTACTCAGAAAAGATTATGAATTCCAAACCAATCTTCA
The DNA here is from genome assembly GCF_014898055.3 of Talpa occidentalis. Taxonomy (NCBI): domain Eukaryota; kingdom Metazoa; phylum Chordata; class Mammalia; order Eulipotyphla; family Talpidae; genus Talpa; species Talpa occidentalis. The sequence continues at coordinate 35,825,698 of NW_023602073.1, forward strand.
GTGACAATCCCAAATATTTGACAATGATTTCCTTTTATAGAAAGGCAGGTTTTTCACTTTGAAACATAGTAAAATTGCAGTGTATCAGTTTAGTTAAAAATCCAGCAGCCAAATTACTACTTAGCCATCAAGTTTACCTGTGTAAATTCCCTTAAATTCACATATCTATGCTTATTACATAATGGTTTAAATAAAAACAATCAAATCTTTAGTTAAAAACCACATCTGGATTGAATCATGGTAGTATGGATATTTTTTAGAAATTCTATGGGTCTGCTAATCCTAAGCGGCCTGTTCAGCCACCGTTTTGTTACCTACAGTTCTAAATACTAAGCAAGGTCAGAATGGCCTGGTCAGTTAGGCACAGAGCCCAACCCTGCAAAGTGCCTTTCAAATCAAACAAGATTTTTTTTTTTGTTTCAATAATAAAAGGAATGGTTATCTTGATTTCCTCTTCTTCAGATTTATTGTTGTGTATAGGAAGGCTACTGATTTTTGTGTGTTGATTTTGTATCCTGCCACTTTACTAAACTGATTGATTAGTTTAATTGTTTTTCTGTGGAGTTTTTGGGATTCTCATGTATATCATCATATCGTCTGAGAATAGTGATAGTTTGAATTCTTCCTTGCCTATTGGATTCCTTGTATGTCTTTCTTTTGTCTTATTGCTCTGGCTAGGACTTCCATTATTATGTTGAAAGCAGTGGTGAGAGTGGACATCCTTGTCTTGTTACAGATCTTATGGGAATGCTTTCAGCTTTTCACCATTGAGAATGATATTGGCTGTGGGCTTGTCATATATGGCCTTTATGAGTTGAGGTATTTCCCTGTATGCTGAGGATTTCAAGGGCCTTTATCATAAATGGGTGTTGTACTTTGTCAAATGCTTTCTCAGCATCTATTGATAATATCATATGGTTTTTATAATTCTTTTTGTTGATGTGTTGGATTACATTGATTGATGTTAGCATGTTGAACATCCTTGTGTCCCTGGAATAAATCCTACTTGGTTGTGGTGAATTATCTTATGGATACATTGTTGGATTCTGATAGCTAAAATTTTATTGAGGATTTTTGCATCAGCATTCATTAGAGAGATTGGCTGTAATTTTCTCTTTTTTTGTGCTGTCCTTGTTGCTTTTGGTATTAGTGTAATGTTGCCTTCATAGAACGTTATTGAAACAAAAAAAAATCAAATACTTGGGAATAAACCCAACAAAAGAAGCAAAGCACCTATACAAAGAAAACTAT
>NW_023602073.1:35827048-35848219 GCF_014898055.3 Talpa occidentalis
TTTTATTAAAGTTCCTTCCCATTAAAGTCTCCTATGTTTTGTGTTGAATGCGGCGGATGGCAGAACCCAATTAGAATGGGCAGGTTTGCGGGGGTTTGGGCTGCCTCTCCCTGTCTATAACAAGAGCACCAGGCCCCTCCACTCCCAGCATCTGGGCCTGGGGTACAAACTGCCCTCCCTTCCCCATCATCACACCCAGGACTCCCCAGGACAGAGGCCCAGACCCAGCCCCCACGAAGGATAGGCCAGTGCCTGCTTGTGGTCCTGTCCCCCTCAGAGTGAGCAGGTGTTCCTGAGAAGCTCAGGACACATGACACTGTCCTCAAGGAGTCGGGGTCCCCCCACGGGTCCTGCCCTGCTCTGTCTGTTCTGTTCACCTGAAGGTCAGTCCCTCCCCAGCCCTGACCTGCCAGGGCCAAGGAAAAGGTCCAAACACAGCAGGAGCCGTGTTTGGGGGGATTCCTCCTCTCTCTAACTTTTGGTGGGATTCCTGGTCCCGGGTCAGGGACCTGGTGGGCACAGAGCAACAGAGAAGGGGAAATGAATCCTGATCAGAGAAAACACCCCTCAATCAATTAGCAGGCAGAATGAGGGGCACACCAGGACCCCCAAATCTGTAGCTCTAAATGGCTTTGCCTTCTGTTGCATAAAGGAGAGCACACTCTGAGTGTGAAAGAACACAGTAGAGCAGCGCCACGGAGAGGAGGAAAGATGGGATGAACAGTTTCCCAGCAAAACACTGGAAAGTTACCACTCCCCTCCAGGGTAGAGGACCAGCCAGACTTCATGGGAGCATGCTGGGGGCCAGACTAAGCAAACTGGGTGTCAGGGGTTCCTGAAAGGATGAGAAGGGTTGGCGAAATGAGGGGGGGGGGATGAGGGGAAACGGGAATGAGGAGACACAGACACTCTGTCCGGTGCAAGTATTGCAAGCAGTGAGATTACACCACATATGCATGGAAGCAAAGCAGAAACAATCAGTGCATTCTTGTCCATGGACGTCTGGCTCCTGCAGGTACCAGCAAGATGGTAGCCTTCAAGGTTAATAGATAAAAAAAAACTAAGCCTTACACTAAAACTCATTATTTTAGCTTAGACAATTACCTAAGACAGTTGATAGCCATCAGCAACACTCCTATCAGCTAAGCCTAAGCATCAAAAGACTCTTCATTCATGTGGCCTTCAGCGGAGACCAGCTGCTTTCTGGTTATCAGCTAACAGGGTTTTCCTCAAAGAACTTAACACAATTACTTCATAGATCATTAAAAAAAATTTCTTAAGAAACTTCTAAAAAAGGCAAAAGAAGGATTACTATAGTCGTGTGTAACAGTGTGGTCCCCAGGAAAGGGGGAGGTTCCCTGCCCACCCAAGGGAGGGTGGAGCTGAGCAAGAGGAGAGAAGCTGAAGAAGAACTGAGGAAGGAAGCAGGATGGAGCCAGAAGGAGACCTGGAGGAGGTTCATGGAGCCGAGAGACACGTGAAGAAACTGCGCGTGCCTTTTGGTCGTGGACAGGGTGACACAGATGTGGGTGAGACCCGTGGGGAGGTGACAATGGCAGCTTTTATCTTGATGTTGATTTTGCTCTTTTCCTTCCGGGCTTGTCTGGTTGTTTTGTGACCCTTTTCTGTGGGTCCCCACTGGAAGATGCTTTAGACTTGTGGCAGGCTTTGGGGCCTTGCTCTGGGCCAATCCCATATGGATGGACTTTAACCCACGAGGGGACGGGTAACTTTGGGTGCTTCATTTAGAAACTAGACTCTCTGACTTACCTGTATTGTTTCCTAGTTTCATTAAAGTTCCTTCCCATTAAAAGTCTCCTATGTTTTGTGTTGATGCGGCGGATGACAGAACCCATTTAGAATAGGCAGGTTTGCGGGGTTTGGGTGCCTGCCTCTCCCTGCCTGTAACAGTTGTCCTGGATTGCTTGTCAGGCATGTTCATGCATAACAAATTATTTCACATTGTCAGGCAGGCCAAATTTATAGGGTTTGATTTTTAGGCAGGTGTTCTCTGTGCCATTTACTTATAGTTTCTTATACGTATAATTTATTGCCCTATGTACTTGCAGAGAAATTTTTTTCTTATGACCAAGAACAAAAAAACAAGGGGATGTTTGTGGGTTGCAGATTAATCTTCTGCCCCACAGTGTGGGGTGCAGGAATCTTCAGCCCCAGGGTTGAGGCCCTTTGGAAATCTTCTGCTCCAGGGTGTGAGGCCCTTTCTTTTGTTTAGCCAGCATCTAGCTGGTTGGGGCAGCAAGGCCCCACAGGGGCAGGGGCTGCAGCTGCAAGATGTGCCCACCCATACCCCAGCTCTCAGTCAGCTCAGTTCCCAGCTCACCCTCCCCTGGGGGAGGGGAGCAGAAGGGGAAACTTGGACTCCAAACTGCCCAGGAGGACGCACCAGAAACCTCATCTCCCCATTGCTGCCTTGGGTCCATGTGGGGGAGGAAAAAAGAGGGACAGCAGGGAAGGTATCCCTGGACAACCCTGGGGGACACTGGACACCCTGCAGGGAGGACACTCATCCCTCACTGCCTTTCCAGCTCCTCAGGGCCTGTTCCTGCTGCTTTGTCAACATGTACTGTTCCCTGTTCCCTGTTCTGTCTTGTCAGGTATAAATTGTCCTGATTCTGATGGGTCCTTCCCCTCTTTAATGGGCATATATCTCTAACTTAATTGTTTCAAGTGCTTTTGAAATTGTTTCAAGTAAATACCTAAGTTTTCCAAAAGACAGTGGAGAATGTAAAATAAGTTGTGAATTGAAAATACAACTACTGGGGCCCCGCTGGTGGCACAAGGGGTTAAGACCCAACCTATGAAGATATCCGCAGCCACTGCAGCACAAGTTCAATCCCATAGGCTGCCAGGGAGCTACCTATATGGCACAGCAGACCTCTCCTGACTCGCCCACGCCTGCTGCTCCCCTCAGCAATGTACTTTGGTCAAATCTGCCTGTTCTGTTCCCCACTCTGTCTCTGGTGAATCCTCTCACCCCCACACTCTGGCCTGTACCCCAGCTCTTTTATGCATAAATAAATAAATCTTAAAAAAAAAAAAGAAGAAAATACAACTACTGATGGGAAGAAGTAAACCATTTCTCCAACGTGCACTCCAGTAAAGTTTATGCTGACAAGGTGAAGATGAGGGTTCACAGGGAAATCTCTTCAATAAACGGTGCTGGGGACACTGGACAGCCACGTGCAAAAGAATGAAACTAGACCACTGTCTCCCACCTCACACAAAAATCAACTCAAAATGGATCATGGGCTGGGATGTAAGACCAGAAGCCATAAAACACATGGAAGACAACAAGGACAGAACGCGCCATGACACACATGTCAGGGACATCTCTGTGGCCCCGTCCCCTGCAGCGAGGAGAACAACAGGGAATGTGACCCAGGGGCTCCCGCACACTCAGCAGGTGCTGCACAGGAAGCGCCACAACGTAGAGAGCCCTGAGGAAGCTCGTGCACACCACACCCCTGACAGCACAGACAGCAAATATCTACAACTATTGGTGGGATAGGCCTGGGCTCTGCTGCCAGTCACCACCAGAAAGCCATAAGCAGAGCCAGGAATGGAATCTACAAGCACTTTCACTTTTCAGATCACTGGCCTTGATCTGAGAGAATGGGGGCATCACCCTGAAGGGCCCGTCCCCCATCTCATCTCCAGCTGGCCTTGTTATAATCAGTCACAACAGACAGTCACAGCAAACAGCCGTCAGAACAGCCTGTCACGGTTGTGCTTCTGGTAGCCAGCACATTCAACCTCCAGACTGTTATCAGCCCCCGGCCTCACCCAGACACTACACTGCCACAGTCAGTTTACATGAATTCAACAGGAACAGAAATTATTATGCAGACATTTTTATTTTGCTTTGTTGGAACTTAACATGAACCTCAGAGTGAGAGCTCCTAAAAGCTTGGGAGTCAGGGCCCAGGACCACGCCAAGGTCTCACCATCAGACGTGGCCTGTGGTACCTGTATCTTTGGGGAAATCCCTCCTGAGGATCCCAAGTCATCTGGGGTTTCTGGGTTTGTCAAAGGGTTGTCTTCTTTACCGTCATGACAGAACTTTTGTACCCTAAAAAAAAGTGACATTTGACATTGTTTCCTTTTAGGCTCTGAGATCAGTCTGGTTTCTGAAAACAAACATTCCAGAGAAAGCCTTGGTAAAATACCTGTATTTCCAATGGTCTATTAAAAAAAGGGGGAAAAAAACTTTACTGGATTTATGGAAACAAACTTTTTTTTTAAGATTTATTTATTTATGCATAGAAGATCTGGGTGTAGGCCAGAGGTTGGGGTGGGGGGAGGCGGTGGTGATGAGAGGATTCACCAGAGACAGAGTGGGGAACAGAACAGGCAGATCTACTGAAATACACTGCTGAGGGGAGCAGTGGGTGAGACAGCAGAGGTCTGCTGCGCCATGTGGTAGCTCCCCGACCAGGGATCCATCTCGGCCATCACGGTGTCTCAGGTTTCTATTTACATGTCTCTAAGTTCCTGGTTCAAGTCCAAAGCCAAGAAGCAAGGCAGCTTCTCCAAAACAGCTCTCTCCTATGTGTCTCCCGGTGCTCTCTACTCTGACAAACCTTTATGTTCTGAGGAAATTATCCATTAGAACAGCCCATCACAGCTGACACTCCTGGTGTCCGTCATGATCAGCCCCAAAACTTGCCGTCAGCCTCCCGAGTATCCTGCCCCTGGTACATCAGAGGGCGTCAGTGTCTGGCACTCTTTGGGGCATCAGCAGGGCAGGATCTCAGTTTAAACAAGAGCTTTAGTTCAAAGAAAACAGACCATGAGTCATGTAGCATGTACATGCAGGCTGTGTTTGTGCAGGTTCCTGTACCAGGTATGGGCCTTCCTCCCTGGCACCCTCTCAGAAGGACAGAGCTGAGGTAGAGGACAGGGCACTGTCTGTGGTTCTCACCTGTTTGCTCAGTTGCAACCACTCAGGCTCAGGGAACAGCAGTGAGGTTTCTCTAACCAACTGGAGCAGGAAAGTAGAGTTTCTAAGGCCTCAGTGGCTGGCTGTGTCACCCCAGATAGTGTCTGCAGTGTCCAATTGTCCCAAATTAAGGCTGCCTGTGTAAGATGGTACAGTCCTGTCAGGGAAGGCCTGGAGCTGGTGGCACAGCCACAAGCACTGGGCCAGGATCCAACTCACAGTGGCAGCAGGAGTGCTAACCTGAGGAGACACCTCAGCGGACACAGACAGTTTGAACGCCAGGCTGGACTGGAAGGAGGCAACAGCACTGGAGGGTGGTGCCGGACAGTCAGCAGCAATGACAGGTCTCAAAGATGAGCTTGCTGCTGTAGCCCCAGTAGACTGCATGCCCTGAGGTGGTGTGGGGGGGACAGAGAGCCTCTGCTGCTAGATTGGCTGCTGCCTTTGCCCATGACACTGAGGTGGGTTGGTGGTAAAGTGCCCACCTACCGTCACCCACTGCCACTCATGCTGCTGGTTGCAATGGGCACAGCTATCAGGGTGGCCTAGGCCCTGTCCTCAAGCAGCAGCCTCCTGGAGCCTGCCAGGGTGGTGGGGTCCATTCAAGCCCAGCTGATGCCCCCCCAGCCCTCATTCCTAGCCCAGCGAGGTGGCCTCAGAAAAGCTGTCCTGTGGCACCCACTGCAGGGCAGCCTTGGTGCTGCCCAGAAGCAGCTCCTTTTGGGGCAGGGAGGGGAGCCTAAGACCTAGGGGCTCCTTTGCTTAAACCTGGCTTGCTCTGGAGGAGGGCCCTCTGAAGACTGCCTGCCCCCTGGCAGGAAATCCCCCGTCTGCCAAACCTCTAGAGCTGTGCCCACCAGCTCCCACCTGCACACGCGGGTGCCAGGGCAGGAAACCACCACTGCTGCCACCAGCCCTTTCAGACTCCTGCTCCACTGGCCTCTGGCTGTGCCCACTGGGGCAGCTGCACCAGCAAATCCTGCATGTCCCACCACTCAGGGGGCAGGAAAGAGCTGGGTAAGCCAGAGGGGTCTGGAGTCAATGTCATATATACTAACTGTTATATACCTAATATATACATCCACATGTATCTATTAATGCCTTTAGTAAATTTTACTTGAAATTTGTGTTGTAAATTTATATTAAATGAGTGAGAAATCCATCCAGGGAGAGTGACAGGCCCTGCACATCTCTACTTCACAGTCTGAAATGTTGGGTGGCCTCCTGACCCCTCTTTCTCATTTCCCAGTTGTTACATTAGGAAATGCTCTAAAGTCCATCTCTAAATATATCCAGCTCCAGTGACTTCCTATTATTTTCCCGATCACACCCCATAAAGCTATCAAATTTTCCATTCTAAATCTGTGCTAGTTTCCTACATTTATCTTCCCACCTGTCACCTTCACCTCTTGATTCTGCACAGCAGCCAGACGGAGGCTTCTGAAGAGAAGCTGCACCATGTCACTCTCTGTCCAGAAAGGTTTGTTAGTCCCACATCTTACTCAGAAAAGATTATGAATTCCAAACCAATCTTCAGTGACAATCCCAAATATTTGACAATGATTTCCTTTTATAGAAAGGCAGGTTTTTCACTTTGAAACATAGTAAAATTGCAGTGTATCAGTTTAGTTAAAAATCCAGCAGCCAAATATACTACTTAGCCATCAAGTTTACCTGTGTAAATTCCCTTAAATTCACATATCTATGCTTATTACATAATGGTTTTAAATAAAAACAATCAAAATCTTTAGTTAAATAATACCACATCTGGATTGAATCATGGTAGTATGGATATTTTTTAGAAATTCTATGGGTCTGCTAATCCTAAGCGGCCTGTTCAGCCACCGTTTTGTTACCTACAGTTCTAAATACTAAGCAAGGTCAGAATGGCCTGGTCAGTTAGGCACAGAGCCCAACCCTGCAAAGTGCCTTTCAAATCAAACAAGATTTTTTTTGTTTCAATAATAAAAGGAATGGTTATCTTGATTTCCTCTTCTTCAGATTTATTGTTGTGTATAGGAAGGCTACTGATTTTTGTGTGTTGATTTTGTATCCTGCCACTTTACTAAACTGATTGATTAGTTTAATTAGTTTTTCTGTGGAGTTTTTGGGATTCTCTATGTATATCATCATATCGTCTGAGAATAGTGATAGTTTGAATTCTTCCTTGCCTATTTGGATTCCTTGTATGTCTTTCTTTTGTCTTATTGCTCTGGCTAGGACTTCCATTATTATGTTGAAAAGCAGTGGTGAGAGTGGACATCCTTGTCTTGTTACAGATCTTCATGGGAATGCTTTCAGCTTTTCACCATTGAGAATGATATTGGCTGTGGGCTTGTCATATATGGCCTTTATGATGTTGAGGTATATTCCCTGTATGCTGAGGATTTCAAGGGCCTTTATCATAAATGGGTGTTGTACTTTGTCAAATGCTTTCTCAGCATCTATTGATAATATCATATGGTTTTTATAATTCTTTGTTGATGTGTTGGATTACATTGATTGATGTTAGCATGTTGAACCATCCTTGTGTCCCTGGAATAAATCCTACTTGGTTGTGGTGAATTATCTTATGGATACATTGTTGGATTCTGATAGCTAAAATTTTATTGAGGATTTTTGCAGCAGCATTCATTAGAGAGATTGGCCTGTAATTTTCTCTTTTTTTGTGCTGTCCTTGTTTGCTTTTGGTATTAGTGTAATGTTGCCTTCATAGAACGTTATTGAAACAAAAAAAAAATCAAATACTTGGGAATAAACCCAACAAAAGAAGCAAAGCACCTATACAAAGAAAACTATAAAGCGCTGCTAAAAGAAATAGAAGAAGACACAAAGAAATGGAAAGACATCCCCTGCTCATTTATCAGAAGAATTAACATTATCAAAGTGGCCATCCTACCAAAAGCAATCTATAGATTAAATGCTGTTCCAATAAAAATGTCAATGTCATTCTTCAAAGAAATAGAAAAAACATTGATGAAATGCTTATGGAGCCACCAAAAACCCCAAATAGCCAATCCCTCCTGGAAAAAAAGAAGGAAATGGAGGCATTACACTCCCAGATTTAAAAATATATTACAAAGCCATAATAAAAAAACTGCATGGTACTAGAACAAGAACAGACACACAGACCAATGGAACTGAATAGAAAACCCAGAAATAAACCCACAGATTTATGGTCAACTAATATTTGACAAAGGAGCAAAGGATATGCACTGGAGCAAAGAAAGTTTGTTCAAAATATGGTGCTGGGGAAACTGGGTTGCTACATGCAAAAGAATGAAACTTGACTACTACCTCACACCATCCACAAAAACCAACTCAAAATGGATTAAAGAACTAGACATAAGACCTGAAACCATAAAATATATAGAAGGAAATATAGGCAAAACACTACATGACATGCACCTCAAAGACATGTTTACAGACACATCACCCAAAGCAGTGATCGTGAAGGCAAAGATAAACAGCTGGGACTATATCAAATTAAAGAGCTTCTGTACAGCAAAAGAGACAATAGCCGAAACAAAGAGAAACCCCATGGACTGGGAGAAATTTTTGCATACAACACTAATGATAAAGGACTGATCACAAAAATCTACAAAGTACAAAGAGCTGACGAGTCTCAACAAAAACAGAGAAAATAATTCAGTCAAAAAATGGGCAGAAGAACTAAAAAGAAACTTCTCTGAAGAGGAAATGCAAATGGCCAACAGGCAAACGAAAAAATGTTCAACATCACTTGTAATCAGGGAAATGCAACTCGAAACTATAATCTTACACCACTGAGAATGGCACATATTAAAAAAACTAGCAACAACAAATGTTGGCAAGGATGTGGAGAAAAAGGAACTCTCCTGCAGTTCTGGTGGGAGTGCAAACTGGTCCAACCACTATGGAAAGCTGTGTGGAGATTCCTCAACCCACTAAAGATAGAGATTCCATATGATCCAGTAATTCCATTCTTAGATATTTACCCAAATGACACAGAAACATTAATTCCAAAGAGCACCTGCACCCCTATGTTTATAGCAGCACAATTTACAATAGCTAAGCTTTGGAAACAACCCAAATGCCCAAAAATAGATGACTGGATCAAGAAGATGTGGTACACATACACAATGGAATATTACTCAGCAATCAAAAAAGATAAACACATGCAATTTGCAGCAACATGGATGGAGCTGGAAGGATCATGCTCAGTGAAATAAGCCAGAAAGAAAAAGAAAATATGGATGGTTCACTCATAGCAGGAATCTAGAAAACCTAAATAATTGACCAGGAAAAAGCCTAATTTTAATAAAGAAAAAAATCAAAATCAACAAACAACTATAAACCAGAAACACTTTTTTTTTTAAATAATTTTATTTATTTATTTATTTGTTTGTTTGTTTGTTTGTTTGTTTATACAAGCACTGGGTACAGTCAGAAGCATGGGAGGGTAGAGAAATCACCAGAGCCAGAGCAGGAGCAGAGCAGGCAGAAGGACTGAAATAGACACTGCTGAGGGGCAGCAGCGGGCTGCAGGAGAGGTCTGCGCGCCATGTGGGACTCTCCTCTGGTGGCTGGGGAGCAGCCGGGGATCGAACTGGCGCTGCAGAGGCTGCGGGCAGCTTCGCAACCCAGCGTTCAACTGCTGCGCCACCGGGGAGGGGAGGCCCAAGAGACACACTTTTGAGGGTGCGGGGAGAGGAGGGATTGGGGTCAAATATAGGAAGTGCAATTATGGGAATAATAAAATAAGAAAGAAGAAAAGAAAAAAAAAGAAAAGAAAGAAAGAAAGAGAAGAAAGAAAGAAAGAAAGAAAGAGAGAGAAGAGAGAGAAAGGAGAGAGAGAAGAGAGAGAGAGAGAGAGAGAGAAGAGGAGAGAGAAGAAAAGAAAGAAAGAGAAAGAAAGAAAGAAAGAAGAAGAAAGAAAGAAAGAAAGAAAGAAAGAGAAAGAAAGAAAGAAAGAAGAAAGAAGAAAGAAAGAAAGAAAGAAAAGAAGAAAGAAAAAAAAATCAAACAAGAGCAAAAAGCTGGAATATGCTGGGAAGGTATGACCAGGAATGCCCGGAGGGCCCTGGGGACAGATGTATAACAAAGGACCCCAGAAGCTGATCAGTGGAAGGCCTTGTTGATAAAATTAAAACCAAGACTGGGGAACTAGGCTGTGATCTCAATGACAATACCAGTCATCAAGTAGGTAAGAAGTGCCTGGAGGAAGACTCATAATCCCTGATCTTCTACATTCTTCCCCTTTCCTTTTTTCTCCCGCAACCTCTTATGCTGTATATTAATAAAAAGGCCAGGATCTTGCTCTTCAGCAGCATCCTGTATTATGTAACCTGCCCACGACTCCTGCTTCTTATCAGTGTGGTGTTGCCTGATGCAACAATCAAGTACAAGATCCATCTCAGACCCAGCAAACAACAGAGACTGGGGATCCAGTGGTGCTGTAAGTATAACAAGACACAGTTGGGGACGCAGTCAGTGGGAGTCAGGCTTTGTCATCAAATGAGTTTGATGACAAACTAGAGAGGGTCAGTTCACCTTCCAGTGCTGCTGGGCCAGGAAGCCTGGGCTGGTCTGCAGCCCTGTTCAGCAATAGGTGCAGCCTAGCAGGGCTTAAGGATAATTTTGAAGTTTGGCTTAATCTGGACTTTTGTTTGCTTTCTCCACACCTATATATATTTCTCTTTTCCTTTTGACTTAACCCTCTTCCATCCATGTTGCTGCAGTGGCATGAGTTATGTTTTCTGACCGTGGATACTGTTTCATATACAAGTACATATATTACCTGTACATGCACATATATGTATACATGTAATCCCAGCTTCTACTTGATTTGTCACCTGTCTGGGGCATTCAGGTGGTGTCCATAGCTTGGCTACTGTAAATAGTGCTGCAGTGGTGACGGGAGTGCAGGTCCATTCACAGGAGAGTATTTATCCTCTGTGAGTAGATCCTCAGTGTAGAATTGTTGGGTCCAAGGGCAGAACCATATTTACTTTTTTAAGAAACCTCAATACTGTTTCCATAAGGGCTGGCTCAGTCTATATCCAAAAACACTGTAGGACTGTCCCCTTTTTTCCATATGCTTGCCAGCACTTGTTTCTGGTCTTTGGATGTGGGCCATTCTCGCAGGTGTAAAGTAGTTTAAACCAAGGGATCATAAAGCCACAAAATGTGGGAAAAAAGAAATCCTGTAACACTCAGACGAACACAGGGCTGTCTCACACCATGAAAGAAAGTAATCATGAAGAAATTCACATGAATTACTTAAGTATTAACAACATCAATAGTCTACTACATTCTCAAGATGTCCTCCTGAAAGCATCCCCATCACCTAGTCCCAGCCTCTCTGCCTCAACCCCCAGCACTGCAGTCCTTGAGGGTCTCATCTTTAGGGGCTGACATACACTTCAGAGTCCTGCAGACTATGCCTGCCTGGGGGAGAACACAACAAAACTTGGTCGGAGATGAGACCACAGGAGGAACTGATGAGGGTGTCTCCCCATGGGCTCCATCAACACTGTCACCAGGGGCTCAGGGATCCAACTGCTGATTCACACTTACCTGGATCTTGAGTATAGCTTCCTCCTTGTCCACCTGTGGAATGAAACATCATGTGAGACCAGGGAGCAGCCAGGTCAGAAGTCCTAAAGGAATTTTCTAATCCTGCAGAACAGGGAAGTTTCCAGAACTATGACTAAAGACCCAGGTCAGGACTGTGAAAAATGAAGAAAGGAGGTGAGGGGTGACTGGACCAAATGCCCTCTGGGCAACACACATGTGTATGGATGGTACTTCCCATTAACCAGGCAGGGCAAGTTCTCCCTGGGACATGGAAGCCCCCAGTGGACAAAATCCCCCACTCCCTTCCCTACCTGAGCACTTCTTCCTCCACATCACAGCAGCAGCGACCGCAGCTCCGGTGAGCACAGTTCCAAGGAGAACCAGGCCAGTAATGATTTTCCCGGTGGGGACAGAGGCCTGAGGAGGGGGCACTGGAAGGGAAGGGAAGGTGAGACTCTGAGTCCCAGGCCTCATCCTGAACCTCTGAATAGCTCCAGAAGGGCTCCTGATCCCCCAGGAGGCTTGTGTCCATGTCTCTTCCTTACCCCATCTCACAACTTGGGGGTCCACCAACCCCTCATGCTGCACGTGGCACGTGTATCTCTGCTCCTCTCCAGAAGGCACCACCACAGCTGCCCACTTCTGGAAGGTTCCATCCCCCCCAGGCCTGGTCTCCACCAGCTCCGTGTTCTGGGTCAGGTTTTCCCCATCTCGCTGCCAGGTCAGGTGATGTCCGCAGGGTAGAAGCCCAGGGCCCAGCACCTCAGGGTGACCTCATGGTCAGAGGTGAGGTGGAGGGTCATCTGTGTCTTTGGGGGATCTGGGGAGAAGGGTAAAAATACTCACACTTTGGGTTTTTCTTTCCTGGACACTGAAGCAGCTTCACTGACCATCCTCAGAATGGACATGACAAGGGTTTGGAGGGAGGAAGCACAAAATCCAGAAATCAGCCTAGTCTGGAGAATCTGGGATAATCAGGTGAGAGCCCAGGGTAGGAGGATGCAGGTTTCTAAGGAGAACACAGACTTTTGCTCCTGACCAGTGTGGAGGTGAATGACACAGAAAGGCAGGAGTCAGATCCAGAAATGTTCTCAGACCAAAAACAAGGCCTTGAAAGAAACACTCATGTTTCCCAGGATGGCTGCCGGGTCAAAGGATCCAATGAAGATTTCAGGATGGCCTCCCCTCCCTCAGGAGAGACTGGATCCCTTAACCGTCCAGAAAAGTGGTATCTTCTGGGCGAGTGTCTCTAGCACAGAACATGACACCCAGGGGGACTCTCCTCTCTGCCCAGAAAGCAGCTGCTGTTCTGCCCATTATTCCATTTCCCTGTGGGGCCAAGAGAGGGGAGGTCCGAGGCCTCTTGGCCCCTCTTACCTGTGTGCTGCAGCACCTCCTCCCCCATCTCCAGGAGTCTGCGGAGCCGCGGGAAGCACCTGCTCTGCACACTGTGCCTGACGCGCTCGGCCCTGCCCGCCGCCTCCCACGCGCGCTGGGTGATCTGAGCCCCCGAGTCCGCGGGGGTCCAGGAGCGCAGGTCCTCGCTCAGGGAGATGGAATCCGCGCCATCGTAGGCGAACTGGTCATACCCGCCGAGGAGACTCAGGTCTGGCCCCACTTCACAGCCAAACATCCTCTGGAGGGTAGACCCCTGAGACCCACCCCTGTGGTCACTCCGAGGTCACCCGCCTTTTCACCCTGAATAAACCTAAACTGAAAATGAAAGGGCCGGCTGGACAGTCCCTTCCCTGGGGAGGGTCCTGGCAGATCCACCAGCCTCGAGGGGTCAGTGGACCCTGAGACCCGGGACACCCCGGCCTTAGGGTGGGAATGGGGGTGACCTGACCCTGGCCCCGCTCCGCGAAGCTCACCGTCCTCGCTCTGGTTGTAGCGGCCGCGCAGGTCCCTCAGGAGCTTTGAGCCACTGCGCGTTGTCCCTTTGGTTCTGAGTCTCCTCGTCCAGGTCCTCCTGCCCCACCTGCCCCGCCCAGGGCGCCCGCGGCTCGCGCTCTGGCCCGAGAGTCGCTGTCGAACCACCCGTACTGCGTGTCGTCCACGTAGCCCACGGCGATGTAGCGGGGCTCCCCGAGGCCGGGCCGGGGCATCATGGTATAGAAAAAGCCTCAGGGAGTGGGAGCCTGGGGCGGGAGGGGAGACCCGGGCTGACCCTCCTCTCAGCGCGGGCCCAGGGCCCAGGGAGATGGGCCTGGAGGGAGAAGAGGGGCGGGGCCGTGAGAGTGAAAAGGGGCGGTGGGCCAAGAAGGGCCCAGACTCAGGGGCCCAGAGCACTCAGGGGAGCGGGAGGGACAGAAGGGGCCAGAACACAACTGGCCTGCAGGGGGTACAAGAGGTTGGGGAGGAGATGAGCCTTTCCTGGGGTCCTGCACCCGCAGGGGGCTCCTTGCTCCTCCCTCCTGGAGCAACAGTGTCCAGCTGGACACGCACTCACCCGCCCGGTCTCCATCAGGGCCAGGGGCCCCAGAGCAGCAGCAGGAGCGGGAGGGGCATCACACCCCATCCAGGGGTCTGGGGAGAAGGAGTCCAGGAGAGTCCTTGGAGACTTTGGAACTGGAGCAGATGATGCTGATTGTCTTCCCTGGAAACCCCCCAGGAAATGGGGAGAGAGAATGGGGGTGAGTGTGGGGTCATCAAGGCTGCACCACCCCACAGAGCCTGTGAGAGGGAGACATGATGCTGTGACAGTGTGACATCCACAGACAGGGGAGGCTCCAAATTCTCTCCTCACCTTAGGGAGGAGTGGATTTGGGCTGGGAGAAGCAGCAGCCTGGAGGAATAAAGAAACTAGTAGTATTTGCAAATAATTGTGAATATAAATACTAAATTAAAACTGTACACACGGTAGTTTCTCAAAGGTTATTTGCAAAGTAAAACCTGAAATAATATCAGGGAATATTTCCTATTCTGTTAAATGTCCATGGGCCTCTCTTGCATATTGGTTGGGACTTGTGCTAATGTATGATTTTTAAGGTGATATGTTGTTTCACTAAGTTACATAGATTTTTAGTGTTAATTACACTGGAATCAAATGATCAAAAAAGTTTTATTTTTTTAATCACAAATCCCAAAAGAAAAATTTGTGCTGTAAATTGTCAAGTAGTGATGCACTCAGTTTTTCATAATTCTGGTTTTCCCTGAGAGCTTATATTTTATCAGGCAAAATTACTGTCATTTGCCAGTTGTTGATTTTCTTCAAGAAACGTTCATTCATTTTGAGGAAAGTGTCTGCTAATTAACCAAATTTAAATAACCTTAGTTTGTGTCATTCATCCCTCAGGTAAGATTGGTGTTGCCCACAAATAAAAAGAGTCTAATTCATCTCGTAACAAATATTTTCCTCAAGACACAGGGCTTGGGATGCCACAGAGGTGCTCTGTGTGTCCTTCGGTCAGCACACCAGATAATTTCAAATGTGGAGTTGAGATGATGCAATAATGAAGATAACTTCTAATGCTTTTTTTCAGGACATTTTCAAGTGAAACTGGCTTTGATTTTTGTTCCTGCAGGTAAGTGCTGGTGAAGAATTACTACTTCTGCAGTGGTACTATAAGCTCCACTCTTTTTTTTTTTCTATTTTACATATTTTATTTTATATAATTCTTACATCTTTTTTCATTTTTGCACAATGTGTGCATTTTCATTTTGGTTATATTCCCCATACAATTGCATCCCCCCCCCCTTATTTTGACTCTAGCTCCACTCTTATGAATTTTTACCTCAGCAAATGCCAAATAGTGAAAAGACAAATGGTGTCTAAGTGATGTTTTGAAACTAGTTTTACCTCATGGATCCCATGAAAGATTCTGGGTGATGTCAAGGGCTCCACAACCACACTTTGAGAAATGCTTTTCTCAGTGAACCAGGGAGCATCTCTCAAGTGTTCTCTGCCTTTGCCTTCTTCACTTCCCAGCATCCCTCTCCCTGGCTGGCTCCTGCCTCCCCAAGCTGCCTCTCCTGCAGATACAATGGGGAGCAGAGAGAGAACCCTGGAGACGTGGAGCTTGCACTGTCATGAGAGATGGTCACTGAGTAAAGGTGACAAAGACATGTGTACCCTACCTGAACCCTGTGCTGGGAGGAAAGGAGTGTGTTTATTGTGAAAGCAGAGAAGCAGGAGCCCTAACAGGACCCGACCACTACTATCAATAGTATCAAAAAATATATATGTTAAAAACAAATTAAGCATAAGGAAAAGATTTTATCTCTTCCCATAACTGTTACTCCTGCCCCTGACACACATGCTCTGGCCTCATAGAACCAGCCTGTCCCTCTTCCTCAGCCCCCCTCCACGTCCTGCCCAGCACCCAACCATACTGAGGAGGCCTGTAGCCTAATCTACAGCCTGGTCCTGACCCCATCCCCCTCATCTGCTCTCTCCTCATTTATATGCGCTGAAGGTCAGGCCTCCCAAGATGTTCAGAAAGGTGTCTCCAAGACAGGCCATTTGGTGTGTGAATTATTTCCATCTGAGGTTCATTCATCCGGGTTACCACTTCTATACCTAGTATGAAAATTGGTGGTCTTACCCAAAATTAGGGTTATTACCAGAAATAGCTTTGTACCCGAGAAACTTCCCTATATGTCAGGGCAAACATAGAACATCTGATCTTTGTCATGAGTCATCTTTTTTTTTTTTTTGAGATAAAACTATCTGGAGAAATGCACAAATCTTTAAGTATACTACTGTACTTTGTCAAGAACATTATGTATATTGTGGTTTTTCTTCTCTTGGAAACACGAACATTTAAATAATTGAATGATGTGTCTCACTTACCAGTACAATTTATCTGCCCTCCCTCCTTTTGAGTAACTGCCACAGTTCAATCTGAAGCCTCTCTGGCCCCTCCATTCTCAGCACATTCCTGTGGCCACACGCTCCTTGGAACAGAGCCCAGGCCTGAGTCATCTTCATAGTTATTTATTTTTTATTGTATTTATTCAGATAACTTTGATTTTTCAAAGTTATTTTTCATATTTTTTGGGGGGCTATAGGTGCAAAACTCCAAAATACATCTTATTGTCCCATATAAATGTGATATATCAATATATATAAAAGGTTATTCATCTTAACCTTCCAACAAATAAGTTTATCTAACTCTCCCTTTTCCTTCATCCACAAAAACTATAAGTCAATCAGAAGCAGCAGCTTAGCTGTTTTCATACCTTCACAGCCATATATACCTTTTATATCCATGGTAAATATTCTAATTATCAGTTTTATTAGAGAAACTTGTATTTACAGAAATGTCTGAAGTATAATTTCATTAGAGCAATAAATGATCGTTTCTTCTAGAAAAACAAATGTCTGGAGTTAGATGAAAGACAAGGAAATAGAGCACCCCTGGTAGCACAGGGTTTTAAGTCGCAGCACTATCAAGCTATCAGCAGCCACAATGGCATGAATTTGATCCCCAACCAGGGAGCTGGTCCACATGGCACAGCAGACCTCTCCTGTCTTGCATGCTGCTCCCCTCAGCAGTGTATTTCAGTAGATCTGCCTGTACTGCTCCCCCACTCTGTATTTAGTGACTCTTGTCACCCCTACACTTCTGGCCTATTCCCTGGTTCTTGTATGCATAAATAAATAAAAATAAATCTTTCATGAAAAAGAAAGACAAGAAAATAATGCTTTTACTTTATAAATCCTGTATGCAGTCACCCAATGCACATCAATTCCTTTATATGAGTACTATCTTAACATTGTATAACAAGTTATTCAACAGAAAACCACAAGCCAGAAACTTATAGCCTTAAACATCAAATTAACCATCAACTTTTCTTAAATTTTAAAGACCTAAAATAAAAATCTTTCATATAACAGCATGAAAATTCCATACCTTTGTAAAGTGGGGGACAGTCAAATTATTTCCAGGTTTTAGCTGAAATGACCGTCAAGAGTGCTCAGATTGTATCCAGCTTGTTTTGGGCAATTTGCCTTCTTGAGCTTAAGCAGAGGACAATATTAAAATACCTGAATGATTCCCACTGACACTGTGGTGTAGTGAGTGTCTGTTTTTTTGTGACTCAAATAGAAAAGAGGAAACCTTCCACGGGGTGGGGAGAGGAAGAATCTCCCCATAACACTGAGGAAATGAACTGGACAGAAAATCTCATTTGTAATTAATTTTGTTACCACAGCTTTGCAAAAAATGTTGGTCTGTGGTCACATTTCCCCACACAAACTGAGAACATAACAGTTGAAATTGCTGGTGTGTACCAGTCCACCTCAGAGTCTGACCTCACAGATTTTCTGTCCCCCCTGGACTGGCCCCTGGATCCCCTTCTTGGTTTCCCTGCTCCTCCATTCAGTCACCACAGACATCGTCCTGGAAGCTGGGAAAGGCTCCTCCTCCATGTCCTGGAGTCTCACCAGCCCTGAGACCCGCCTCCAGGCAGGTGCCCGACTGCGTTGTTCAGACTCCTGGAAAGGAGTAGGGGCAGGACGAGAGATGCTGGGCGTGGGTAAGGGTGACTAAGCCACGGATTCTGTCCCATCCAACTGGTGGGTGCAGGTCACCTTCCCCGCCTGACAATTCCGAGACAAAAAGGGTGCCTTTCTGCTACAGTTAAGGGATGACAAAAAAGAGTGCTTTTCCTGTCATTCTCTTGCAGGTGGGTAATGAGGCCTCCACTGCCTGCTCATCCCTGGGCTGTGTCCTCACATCTTCTGAACTCCTGCCCTGGCCAGCTCGAAAACTAGAGAACAAAGAAATCCTGGCCGAAGTTGGAGTATAAATTTCAATTCTTACGCCACGACTGAGGCAGGAGGGAAAATGCTGGGAGACTAAAGTGAGAGACTTACAGCAGCTGATGGGGAAGCTGCCTCTGTTCTCATGAGACCAAGTGAAACACAAGGACTTTGGGAAACTAATGTAAACCTTCTGTCTCTCTAAAAGGGCCTGAAGCAACCAGGACATTTCAGCCTCAAGTGTCCAAAGAGACTGCCCAGGGCCATGCCCTCTGTGCCATCACACAGGGCGCTGGAAGAGGGACTGTCCCACTCTCTATAGAGGGAGGGGCCGACCAAACCATAGGCCAGACTGCAGGACAAAATGGAACATAAGCATCTCTGGCTCTGAAGACCCCAGTGCAGGAAGAAAGACCTTCTCTAAAGGAGCCAGAGGTGAGACAGGCTCCCCCAGGTACTATCTCTAAGGACAAGCCTCAGTGACCCCATAAATCACAGGAGAGACACCTTTCCTGGTGGATACAGGGCCACTTGTTCAGCCTGCTCTGATTTTCACCCAACCTACTGGTCAGCTGTCCTTTCACTGGCATCAATGCCAACCCAAGCCAGGCTGCTTGACAGTGCCCTCCCCTGCTCACTGCAAGGCCAATGTTATACACTGAGGGTTGATCTTGACTTCCTGTCCCATTCCTGGGGCAAGATCACATAACCACATTCCAAGCCAGCCTCCAATCAGTCGTCTACACAGCCAGTGTCCACATCAGGCAGACACGGCCTCTGCAACCACAGTGAGGATGGACTTTAAGGGCAGAGATGCCTAGAGACCCCTCTCCCCACGTAGACACTGCAGACATGGGGTAAGGTCACCCCAGGGCCCCATTAGAGCTGCTCTTCTATCTGAGGGAGCAAGTGACCACAGACCCCCCCTCCTGAAACCCACTTCTCTCCGGGAGGAAAGCACACTTTCCCCTTTGCTCCAGAGTGGCCATGAGAGGTAAGAAGAGGTAAAGGACTCTGTGCGTTGTAGATGGTGATAAATTGTTTCAGTACTCCTCATGATAATAATGGCTGGGCCCCCTGGTGGTGCAGGGGTTCAAGTCTCAGCACTATCAAGCTGTCACCAGCCACTGCAGCACGAGTTCAATCCCTGGCCAGGAGTTGACCCTCATGGCACAGCAGACCTCTCCTGACTCGCCCACTGCTCCCCTCAGCAGTGTATTTCAGTCAGTCTGCCTGTTCTGCTCCCCACTTTGTCTCTAGTGAATCCTCTCACCCCCCACACCTCTGGCCTACATCCCAGTTCTTGTATGCATAAATAAATAAAAATAAATCTTTAAAAAATAATTATAACAAAAGGAGAAACAAGCCACAGGTCGCTGACATGACCTGCCCCTACCTAGGGGCAGGGCTGGGACTCCTGTTCCGTGAGTGACACTCTGACCTCAGTCTTATCTCTAGCAAGGGAAGAGGTCCTGGAAGGATGCACCTCACTCGAAGCTCTGGGTCCCACAGATGGGAACTATGGAGTCTCTATACTGAGTTACATGCTGCACCCTAGAGCCTGGACACAGGCCCCTGCTGGGGGAGAGGCTGCTTCTCGGACACACCACTCATGGCGAAACTGTGTTATGCACCCTGGGGTGACTGGAGAGTCCTTGAGTGAAAGGGAAAACTCTCTCTCTGTGGATCACCTTCCTGTGAGTCAGTTCTGGGCTCTCACACTCAGAAACAAAACTGATCCTGCAGAAAAATCCCAAATTTAGAGGTGAGCTTGGATTTCGAAATGGACAGGTGACCATCACTAGTGCAGAAAAACAGGCCATTATATTTTTTCTTTTAAGAAATTTTAAAGAGAAAAGAGCCACAATCTTTGGTTTGGAGGATTCAGGCAGACCTGACCTTGTCTCCCGCCAGAGACACAGCTTTCCCACAGGCGCTCATTAGAACCTGCTGAGAATTAGGCATCAGGGGTCCTACCATATTAGTCCAATGTTGGCATCAGTGAAGGGACAGGTGTGTCAGCCTCCCAATCACATGTGTGGGTCATGAGAATGGTAAAAGGTCTCTGTTACCTGCGGGTCCCCGGATCTGCCCACTGATGCCAGTAGGAGCTGTGGCAGGTCCTCCAGGTCCTAACCACCGTCCATTTCCAGCCAAGCCCTCACTCCCTGCCCAGATCCTGGCCGTGCAGGATGTCCTCACATAAGGAGCCTGGGTCTCTGGGAAGGGCCTATGAGCACCCTGAACCCCCAACAAAAACCTGAGTGCATGAGGCTGTGCTGGGGAAGGGACTTCCCTTCTCACAGACCCAAGAACAGATGAAAACCTTGAGCTCAGGAAAAGGACTAGGCCAGGGCCCGGCCAGGCTAAGGAAGCCGCCAGATGCCTGTGAGCCAGACCGTCTGAGTCTCAGCTGTCACCAGAATGTTAGAACTTGGGCTCTCAGCAGAGGCAGCTGAGTGCTGTTTTATGATCTTCTTTTGAATTCTTTCAAGTTCCTTCCCACAAAGGCCCTAGGAGCCCTCAGGTTCAAGCATGCCCTGTGCTGGGTCCTGTGCTGTCTGCACACGTGCTCGGGGGCTCACTACCCACATCATCCCCAGGAGGGAAGACGTGACAAGGCAGGTCTCCCTCCCTCCATGACGTGAGTCCTCTGCTCACTAGAGGAGGCAGCAGAGGCCCCTGAGGAGACACTCGGGGACTCTCCTTGGGCCAGGCTGTGAGGGAAGGGCCTGCATGGACAACCACCACCTTTCCCTGACATGTTCCCTCCAGTTTCTTAGATACAGCAGAAAGTAATCCAAATCTTTTCCCAATTTTCCAAATAAAAAACACATGCTTTCAAAGCTTTGTGCTTTCCGGGGCTGTGGGCTGAGCTGAGTTGCTGGAGGCGCTGATGGTTCCCCCCTCAGCAGCCAGGCAGCATCTTCTTGAGGAAGCCCCTTGT
>NW_023602073.1:35848319-35889686 GCF_014898055.3 Talpa occidentalis
TTGCCGTGATACATTGTCTTGGCACCCAAAAGGGTGGTGCTACATGGCAAGGGCAACAGGGCAACCGATCGGGTGGCTAAGGCCGCTGCCTTTTCTGCCCATTCTGCCCTCCAGGGTGCACTCATCCCTCTTGTGGACCTGACTCAGTATGCTCCTGAATACACCGAGGCGGATGAGGAGAGAGCTCGTGCATGGGGATTCACTTTGTTTGACCCCAGCTCCACTTGGAGAGTAAACTCCCAAGGGATGATACTCCTCCTGGAGGCCCTAGTATATCCAGGGCTAAAACATCTTCATGAAGGATCTCACTATGGGAGAGATGCCTTATTAGAAACAGTGCACCCATATTTGAAGGCCCGTATTTACACAAATAGCACAACGAATCACGCGAGGTTGTGAATTATGTGCCAGGAATAAACCCAAGACTGACTCCCACCCTAAAGCATTGGGTTCAATATTGGGGCAAGGTCCTTTGAGGACTGGCAGGTGGACTTACACAAATGCCTAGAACAACAGGCAATTTCAAATACCTCTTGGTTTTTGTGGACACGTTCTCGGGATGGGTGGAAGCATTTCCCACAAAGACGGAAAAGCTTCTGAGGTTGCAAAACAGCTACTGAAAGAGATAATCCCTCGCTTTGGGTTGCCGGACTCCATCCAGAGTGATAATGGGCTGGCATTTTTCTCCGACGTCACTCATGCAGTAAGAAGTGCGTTACAGATCAACTGGAATACATGCTGCATGGAGACCGCAGTCTTCTGGACAAACAGAAAAGGTGAACCACACCTTGAAGAAAACCTGGCAAAACTGTGCCAAGAAACACAACTTCGTTGGGACCAGGTACTATCCCTTGCCCTCCTCCGCATAAGAGTGGCACCTAGAAGTGGGCTACATTAAGCCCCTTTGAGATTGTGTTTGGAAGACCCTTCCAGGCCTCAGTTGTGAAAGCCAGTCCGGAAATAGCACAAGATTGCCGGATCACACAATATGTGAAACACATCCAGGGGGTTCTGGCAGTAATTCATTACTTTGCAACCTCGAGGACCTCTATGCCTCCTGATCAACCATTGCATCCCTTCAGACCTGGAGATCAGGTCTTACTGAAGATTCGGCAGAGCGGGGATGCTCAAAACCAGCTGTCAGAAAAATGGACTGGTTCCTATGACGTTTTGCTGAGCACACATACTTCTCTGAAACTTGCAGGCATAAACCCTGGTACATCATTCCAGAGTTAAGAAAGCCCCAGGAGGAACTGACCCAGAGACGAAGTCCCAGTGGTTGTGAACCCATTGAGGACTTGAGATATTTGTTTAAGAAACAGACAAAACTTGAATATTACTGACTTCTTTTCCAGTTATTGCAGGATACCCAAGGACTCGCTTTTTCTGAAGAAACCCTGAGAAAACTAACATGCTCTACCCATCTTCCTTTCAAAGTTTAGGAGACGTGAAATAACATCTAGGATCATGCATATGCTGCCAGTATTTTTTTTACACAGAAAGGTGTTCAATCTTGATTTTGGTATTTCTTTTAACTTTTGTTTTTAACTTTGAGATTTTTTTTCTTTTCTCTGCTTGTTTTGTGACTTTGGCCTATGTGTGAAACTGCAGTTGTATGAGATATCCCATGCGTGATAAATGGTAACTAAAGAGCTCTTTGTGTCTATATGTCGTATGTCTGTATGTCCTTTCCTGTGTCCTTGACTTGACCTCCAGTGGTTGAAAATTGGTACACATGGTGCCCATAGACATTGAAGAAAAAAAAAAGATTCTCCAGTTATGAGAAAACTAAAGGTTATGGTTTGATTGTCAATGTTGTGCTACTGAACTAAGCCGGTGCCTTCATAAAGATTGAATATTGTTGTTTCTGTTATTTTTCTGATATTTATGGCAAAGCTTCCTAGAAATCTAAATTCAAGTACAAATTGGTAGCCTGTCATTTGGCTGATGCAAGGAATTTGTGGAACCTCAGTAGAGCTCCTGAGACACTCCACAAAGTTTCTCCCTTTCCTCCTGGGAAAGGCATTAGATGAATTTGTTCTATTTGGCTCACCTAGTAGAGTAAAACTAGAAGGGAAGCATTGCCACTTGGCAAAACGGGTAACACCTTGACCTGATACGAATGTAAATTGTCAGTGATGATTGTCACCTTTAATATTGTATACTTCAATTGTTTAATATCTACAGGAATTGTTTCTGGAAATATAGAGAAAAGGTCACAACAGATTCCTATTGATGGAACTGTTGAGAGTAAAACTTCCTACTAAGGACTGAACAGGCTTGGAAACACCTGATATTTACTAAGTTTTCTTTGACATAATACTGATAATTTTTTTTGCATTTTGTTCTGAATCCACAAAGTTTTCTTGTTTTGGTGACCAGGATCTGCAGCAAGGTTGCATTTTTTTTTTTCCAGCAAAGCTAACTTGTGTTTGCATTTTCTCTCCCCTTGGTACCAACACAGCATAAAAAATAGTGGTAGTAATCTTTTACTACTTATCTCAGAGTCTGTTTTTGCAGAACTTCCATAGGGATTTTGTTTGCCTAAACTGAAAAAAAATTGGACATAAGTTTCATTGTGTGGCTTTGTGTGGAGTTCTTCCAGAAAGTTGAAACAGAGCTGAACCAAGAAGAGAAACCTGTTTGCTTTGTTCGTGGGGTTCCAGAGACCTACAAAGACAGTGAGGAAGCTTGCCTCCATTGGCAGGACTGGACAGTCCAGCCAACGAAAAGTCCCTGGTACCTGGGAAAAGGAAAGCCCAGGTGGAGTCTGATGAGACCAACTTGTTCCTGAAGCCTACATGGACCGGATGTCAACACTTCGCTCTGAATGCTATATGGAGTATTCCAATGAAGCCAGCTAAAATTGCTGCTTAGTTATTCTGCCCTGTGATTTTATGCAAAAATAGGCAATATGGTTTAAAAGTAGATTTAGTTTGTAAACTTTTGCTATGCTGTTCAAAAATTTGGGATCAAGGTTGAGAGAATTTTTTTTTACATAAGTTGAACCATTTTAAGATTTTTTTTCCTGTGATTTTGATGTATTTGCTGTCTTGTTCTGGCTAATGCCTCCAGATGTTTTCTTTCGCTTGGACTGATGAACTGTTTTTCCAGGAATGGAGGACTTTTGCTTTCCACAATGGACAATACCTGGAGGGAATGTTTTTCTTTCACACTGGAACCCTGGAAAATTTCATCTGAGACTAAATCCCAGCATCCATATGTTTCATCTTCATCACCATGGAAATGGTGGCAAAAAGTGAAAGGGGAATTGTTAGGGGAAAGGATGTCCTGAGCTAATCCCATACAGGCTTTGTGCACTCCACTCCCACTCCAGACTAAAGCCATCAAGACATTGAGAAAGACAAATCCCGTCACCACCAAAGGGAAGGTGGCTGGGACTGAGGGTGGAGTTAAGCAGCCAGGTTGGATATAAAAACCAAACACGTGGGCCTTGGGAGCTGGCTATCGCTCACCTCCTGGCTTCATGGCTCCTGGCTTGCAGCCAGCTCTCAGAGTGCCATTTGGATTCCAGATAGGTGGATTGGATAGGACGCATTTAAAACTGTCTCCCACTTTCTCCCTGAGCTGTACATTTCCTCATTTCCCCTTCCCTTGTAAATAAACCTTTATTAACCTTTCGCGTGTGCCTGCAGTAGAGCATTGATAAGTCCTTTTAAGGCGCGGGTGAGGACCCACAGTCAGGCACCTCATTTTGTATCGGGGCTGCCCTATAACACTTGCCTCCTAAAATTCATACAGGCTCGCATTCAGGAAATGTCTCCTGCCACCTTTAA
Source organism: Talpa occidentalis (assembly GCF_014898055.3). Taxonomy (NCBI): domain Eukaryota; kingdom Metazoa; phylum Chordata; class Mammalia; order Eulipotyphla; family Talpidae; genus Talpa; species Talpa occidentalis. The sequence goes on from NW_023602073.1 coordinate 35,852,117, forward strand.
CCAACTCCTTCTCCACCCATTCTCCCATCCCTGCAGAAGACCCTCATAACCAGGCCTGAGCCACCCCCTTGGTCTTCACGCCCTTCCAGCAGGAAGTAGCCAAAGAAAGAACCATTGCCCCTTTTCCTATCAACAAAAGGCTGGTGTGAAAGGTGATGCTGGAGGCCAGAATGCAAAACACCTGAGAACCTGAATGCAGAAGCCTGCCTAGAGGATTCAGACAATGAATCTTCCCTCCCTACAAATCTTTTCTCAGACAAAGAAACTCCTCCCACCCTGCAAATTCCTGCTGTAGGAACCCAGCTTCCCACCTGACCTCTCCTCACCCTATAAAGCCTGCCTCCTCCTGGCAACGTGCTCAGCTTCATGGACCCCCATCTTGGGTCCCTGAGGTCAGCCCCGGGCGCAACAAATTTCCCTTCCTTTGAGGAATTTAGCCTGGTTCTCCTTTCTTTACCTCATCGAACCTTTTAGGAAGGAAATGATTAACCCACCAGCATCAGGACAATTTGTATCTGAGAAGACAACAGGAACAGTGAACAGTGTGCTCTGATAAAGCAGCAGGAACAGACCCTGAGGGGCTGGAGAGGCAGTGAGGGAGTAAGGGTCTTCTTGCAGGGAGTCCAGTGTCCCCAGGGTTGTCCAGGGACACCTACCCTCTGCTCCATAGCCCCTCCCATCTTTTTCCTCTCAAGGGCAGCCCTGGGGGAGAAGATGTTCTGGGTGTGTCCTCCTGGGCAGTTTTTCCTCCTCCCCTTCCCCTGGGATGGGTGGAGCTAGGGGCTGGGCTGGGCTGAGAGCTGGGGGGGTGGGGCACATCCTGCAGCTGCAGCCCCTCCCCCCAGAAAGTCTGGCTGGTCCTCTACCCTGAGGGGGCAGGTAACTGTCAGTGTTTTGTTGGGAAGCTGGTATCCCATCTTCTCTTCCTCTATGGAGCGCCTCTACTGTGTTCTTTCACACTCAGAGTGTGCTCTGCCTTTATGGCATAACTTCCACAGGGATTTGTCTGCTTAAACTAAAAAAAAAAAAAAAAAAAAAAAAAAAAAATTGAAATGAGTTTCATTGTGTGGCTTTGAATGGCGTTCTTCCAGGAAGTTGAAACAGAGCTGAACCACCGAAGAGGAGAACCTGCTGCTTTGTTCGTTGGGTTCCAGAGACCTCCAAAGAGGGTGAGGAAGCTTGCCTCCATTGGCAGGACTGGACAACCCAGAAAACGAAAAAGTCCTGGTACCCCCGAGAAAAAGAAAGCCCCGGTGGAGTGTGATGAGACTGTTAGGGGGAAAAGGATGTCCCAAAGCTAATTCATATAGGCTTTGTGGACTCCACCCCCACCCCAGGTCAAAGCCAAAGACACTGGGAACTCCAAATCCCATCACCACCAAAGGGAAGGTGGCTGGGACCTGAGGGGGGGTTAAGCAGCCAGGTGGATAAAAGGCAAACACGTGGGCTTTGGGGGTACCCCATTTTTGGCTCTCCACCAGCTCGCAGCGTCTGGCCAGCTCTGAGAGTGACTTTGGGTTTCCAGGTCGTCGGATCGGGTAGGATGCATTAAAGACTTTATTTCCCTATTTTCTCCCTGAGTCGCATTTTTCCTTATTCCTTTTCTCTTGTAAATAAACCTTTTATTAACCTTTTGTGTGCATCTGTAGTAGAGTATTCATAAGGCCCTTTTAAAGTGTGCGGATGAGGACCCACAGCCAGGCAACCTGTTTTTATATCGGGGTTGCTCTATAACAAGACCAACTTTGTTCTTGAAGCCTACATGGACCGGATGTCAAGAGTTCGCTCTGATCCTATATGGAGTATTCCAACAAAGCCAGCTAAAATTGCTATTTAGTTATTCTGCCCTGTGATTTTATGCAAAAAAAGGTAAAATTATTTAAAAGTAGATTTAGTTTGCAAATTTTTGCCATGTTGATGAAACAATTTGGGATCAAGCTGCAGAGAACTTGTTTTTACACACGTTAAACCAGTTTTAAGATTTTTTTTCCCTGTGATTGATGTATTTGCTGTCTTGTTTTGGCTAATGCCTCCAGATGTTTTTTTTTTTTTTTTTTCCTTTGGCTTGGACTGATGAACTGTTTTCCAGGAGTGGAGGACTTTTGCTTTCCACAATGGACAATACCTAGAGATAGTAGAAATCTGAAAACTTTTCGTCTGAGACTGTACCCCAGCATCCATACATTTGATCTTCATTGCCATGGAAATGGTGGCAAAAAGTGAGAAGGGGGAATTGTTAGGGGAAAAGGATGTCCTGCACAAACTCCATACAGGCTTTGTGGACTCCACCCCCACTCCATCAACACACTGGGAACTACAAATCCCATGATCCCCAAGGCAGGTTGCAAGGACCTAAGGGCAGAGTTAAGCAGCCATTTTCTCAGCTGGTGTTTATAACCGGCCATATGAGTAGGGGTGGGGTCTCTCTCGGCTCACTCTCCTGGCCAGGCAGCACTTGGTCTTGGCAGGTCATGTGGGATTCCAGGTCAGCGAAACAGGTAGGACACCTTTAAATTAAATTATCTCCCTCTTTTCTCCTTGAGTTGTTCATGTCCTCATTTCTCCTTCTTTGTAAATAAACCTTTGATTAGCCTTTTGTGTGTTCTTGCAGTTTAAGTCTCCTTTAAGCACATGGGTGAGGACCCACAATCAGGCAACCCATTTTATATCGGGGCTGCCCTGTAACAAGAGGAGAAAGCATACATTGTAAAAAATGAAGAATGATGTAAAAAAAAAGATTGGGGTGCTCCCCAACCACTCATATGATGACACAGTTAAGAGCAGTCACTAAGCTGTAACATGAGGGGCATGGATGACAATTGCTCAGTCAGGGATTCATGGTGTTTTGAAAAGTCAACTATCAAAAATGTGAAAATACCTTTCTCCTCATTTTTTGCTTTTGATTTATTTGTATTAGAAACACTTGTAAGTTATTAATTCATTTCATTCCACCAATACTTGTATATTATGTGCTATGTATAGAACAGATAGATTCACGGTATTCAGAGAGCTGCTTTCATGCTTGAATAATAAAGACAAGAAACCTACCCCACCCCCACCTGTAGAGGGGCTGAGAGAAGGGACAGGCAGGGAGCTGGTCAGGCAGCAGGAGGGAGGGGTGTGGGGGCAGCTGTGTCCATCAAGGGGGTCAGTGTAGATGGTGGGATTGGAGCAAAGCCCTGGGGAGGGGGTGTTGGGGGTGAGGGTCCCATGGAGGGAACAGCCTGTGGGGAGCTGGCTGGTGCCAGGTGTGCAAGGATGGGGGAGGAGGGTGGGGGAAGTGTGGGGATCAGCTGGAGCAGAGGGAGAGGGAGGGACACAGGAATGGGTGACAGAAGCCTGGGAAGGGTGACCCTGTGGGACTGGGAGTGACTGTGGGCCTGGGGAACCCCTGCCAACATGTGAGCTGAGCAGGACCTGGTTTAGCTCCCAGGTGAAAGGGGCCCAGACTGGGGGTGGCAGGAGAGACTAGTCTGTGTGTCTCCAGGTGAGGGAGGAGGGGCTCAGGCCAAACTAGGGCAGCACAGGTAAGAAGTGGCTCTTTGGAGGTGCAGGGGACTCCTGAGGACAACACAGTCCTGTCCTTCCCATGCCTCCTTAGGTCAAGGACACTGACTAGGGAGCAGGCTGAAGGAAACTATTTCTTTTATTTATTTATTTATTTTTTTTACTGAGATAACGTTATTTTACATACTGCATAGAAGGCACGTGTACAGCTTCTCATACCCACTAGCAAAAGTCCAATCACAGTCCTCCACCCAGCTATTCCCTCCACCCTCCTTCCCCTCTGGTGACTGCCATTTTGTTGTGTTTGCTGATTGCTTTTTTCCTCTTTATATTCCACAAATCACATGGTATTTATCTTTCTCCATTTGACTTAGCATAATTCTCTCAAATTCTGTCCATATTGTTGAAAATGACAAGATCTCATCTTTTTAAATATCTGAGTACTATTCCATTGTGTGTGTGTATGAGCATGAATGTGTGTGTGTGTGTGTATGATATATATAAATGTGAGATATATATCACAGTTTCTTTGTCTATTCATCTGTTCTCCAGCACTTGTGTTGTTCCATATTTTGGCTCCTGTAAATAATGCTGCAATGTCTTGTTTTGAATGTGTTCTCATATTCCTCAGGTAGATATCTAGAAGTAGAAATACTGGATCACATTGCAATTCTATGATTTTTTTAGAACCCGCCACATTGTTTTCCAAAATGGCTGCACCAATTACATCCAATAGTGCACAGGGGTCCATTATCCCCTGATCCTCACAAAATTTATTTCTTGACTTTTGATAGTAGACATTGTTATTGGTGTGAGCAGAAATCTAAAGGATTTTTTCAAATGTTGACCCATCCTTGTGTTGCTGAGATAAACCCCACTCAGTCATGATGTGTGATCCTTTTTCATGTATAATTGAATTTGGTTGCTAAGGTCTTGTTGAGGATGTTTGCATCTATGTTCATCAGGGATTGGTCTGTAGCTTTCTTTTTGTGTGGTGTCCTCTGCTTTTGGTATCAAGGAAATGTTGACCTCATGAAATGTGTTCTGTAGCATTCCCTCTTCCTCTATTTTTTTTGAAGAGTTGAGAAGTCAAGTATTAGTTCATCTTTAAAGATTTTGTAGAAGTTACTGAAAATGTCTGGTCCTGGGCTTTGTTTTTTGGGAAATTTTTGATTCATGTTTAGTGTCTTTGCTTGTAGTTGCCTTTCTCTGAATCTTCCTGATTCAGACTCAGAAGGTTGCATACTTCTAAGAATGTGTCAGTTTCTTCTATGTTATTTCAGTTTTTCCATTTATCGATATATATTTAGTGTTGCCTTACAATCCTCTCTATTCCTAAAGAGTCTGTTGTAACTTCTCCACTTTTGTTTCTTATTCTATTTATTAGAGTTTTGTTTTCTTTTTTTCCTCTTTGAAAGTGTAGTAAAATATTTGTCTATTTTGTTTATTTTTTTTCCAAGAACCAGATTTTGGTTTCCTTGATTTTTTTGGTCTTTGATTTCTGTGTCATTTATTTCTGCTTTAATTTTTTGCCTTCTACTGTATCTTGGTTTCATTTGTTCTTTCTAGTTCTTTTATGTGCAAGGTTAGATTCTTTACTTGAGCTCTGTCTTGACTCTAGGTGTGGCCTGTATTGCTTTATATTCCCCTCTTAGTGCTGCATGTGCTGTGCCCACTAATAGGTAGTCATTTGTCTAAGGTATTTTTAAATTTCTTAAATTTCTTGGTTGCTTTCCTCCTTAACCCAAGAGTCATTTGGTAGTCATTTATTCCCCCCACCGTGGTTCTTTTTATGATTGATTCTAGTTTGATACCACTGTGATCAGAGAGATACTTATATGATTTCAGTCATCATGAATTTATTGATGTGTGAGCCAACAAGTGGTGTATTCTGGAAATTATTCCATGTGCACCTGACAAGAATATGTATTTAGCTTTTTTGGGAGTGTAGCACCCTATAATATCTATTCAGCTCACATGGTCTAATTCCTCACTTAAAGCTATAGTTTCCCTGAGTTCTGTCAGGTGTATGTGTCCTTGATGAAACAGGGCTGTCGAATGTTTTTACCACTATTGTGTTGCTGCCAATATCTGTTTTCAGATTTGTTAATAGTTGCCATATATATTTTGCTGCTCCTTTGGTGCATCCATATTGATGAGTGTTATGTCTTCCTGATGTAAGATTCCTTAATCATATGATGTTTATCCCTGTCTCTTGTTACCTTTTTTAGCTGGAAGTTTATTTTATTTTATGTGGCAGCCCCTGCAATTTTGGGGCACCCCATTTTCTTGTGTTTTTTCCCAAGAACTTTCTTTTCTTTTTTTTTTTTTTTTTTAAAGATTTATTTATTTATTTATACAAGCACCGGGTACAGTCAGAAGCGTGGGAGGGTAAGAGAATTCACCAGAGCCAGATCAGGGAACAGAACAGGCAGACTGACGAAATACACTGCTGAGGGGAGCAGTGGGCGGCAGGAGAGGTCTGCTGCGCCATGTGGGACCCTTGCTGGTGACTGGGGATTGAACCGGCGCTGCAGAGGCTACGGGCAGCTTCACGGTCCAGTGCTCAACCACTGTGCCACCAGGGGAGGCCCTCCCAAGAACTTTCTTGATCCCATCTCCTGGAGCCAGCATAAAGTTGGGTTCTGTTTTTGGTGCAACCAGTCACTCTGTGCTTTTTTGTTTGGTGAGTTCAATTCATGTACATAAAGCGTGGTTACATGATGACTTACTACTGTCCTTTTGTCTTTAGTCAAATGCAACTCAAAGAAATGTGTGGTATCTGGAGAGGGTGGTGAGGTCTCCAGGGTCACTGCCTCATAGGTCCCCTGGTCAGTTTGCAGGATGGTGTCAGGCAGTAGGCTCAGACTTTAGCCAGGTGGCTGGGGTTAGACCTGGACACTGCCATAACCCCCCAATCCCCATGTCCTTGTTTCTGAAAGGGAATGGGGGAGGGGTGTTAGGACAGTATCAATGCCCAATTCACAGAGTGCTGGGGAGGAATCCCAGAGGTCACACAGAGAAAGTAACTGCGGAGGTCACGTAGTCGGCCTTCCATCAGCTCCCTGAGCCACTTCTGTTCCTGTGCTCATATCTGGCTTTCAAGACCCAGCTCCCATGTCCCCTTCCTGCTGAGGAAGGAACCTCTCTGGCTCTGCCCTTGGCCCCCTCTGAGGCAGCTACTGCAGCCCTTCTCTCCTCACACACCCCAGGCGGCAGGGCCTCCAGGGTGGGGTCAAGGGGTTCTCTGTGACCCCAGCACCCAGTGGAACATGTTACTGGGCACCAGTATGTCTTGGGCTAGGGGACCCTAAATGCATGACTGCAGGTCTGTGTCAGCAGAGTCACCTGGGGTGTGTTTGGAGAGAAGTCCCTGGCCTGTCCCCAGAGGCATAGTGGGCTCTGGCTGCACAGGGCTGGGGAGGGGAAGGTGGGGGTGGTGCCCATGGGCCCAGGCCCAGGAAACAAGGTTATTGTGGTGATGGAGATGTTCTCAAGTTAGAGTATGGGATGGTTGCCCTGCTCTGTGCTTACCAAAAGGACATGAGAGGTGAGCCTTCAACAAGGGACTTAAAAGTTATGTTATATCTCAATTAAATTGCTTTAGAAACATTAAAAATTGGGTGTACAAGTTATCCTGTGTCTGTCCTCCCCTGTATCCACATCCAGGGCTCGTGAGGCAGGAAACTGCCTTAGCCCACGAGGAGCTGAGCACAGACGGCTTCACTGCACAGATGCTCTCAAAGAGCCTCCTCTGCGTGGTCCTGCGTCACGCGATGAGATGCTGACATCACGCTGCTTCTGTGATGGAAGAGACTTTTAGGAGCCTTAGGTGGGAGGCAGCTTATTTTTCATGTGGGCATAGAAAAAATTAGTGTCCAGAAGTTCTACTGGGTTGGTTTTCAATTTTCCACCAATTCTGGGATACACAGGAGGGGAGACAGTTCCCCCCATGAGTGTGTCTGACTTGCTGGCTCTTCCTCGTGAGGAGAATGAAGCATAAAGGACACGCCACGTCACAGAGTTAGGCTCACAGGGGCTGAGACTTCCCACCTGGGCTCCCCTCCTGGTCCCTCTCTGGGGTGACTCCCTGCACACGGTGGACCCTCAGCTAAGGGGACGCCCACAGGACAAGGACCTGAGGGTTTTCTCCAGGAGCCACATGCATGAGCTCTGAGGCAGGTCCTTCCACGCTGATCACGGCCGTTCAGATCCACCAACATCTCATCCCCATCGCAGCCTCGTGGGACTGAGAGCTGGAGCCTCTGAGTGAGGCGCCTCCTGCTGCCTCCCCCTCAGAGACTGTGCCAGATGCCAAGTCTTTGTGGTTTAGCTGCTAAGTTTGAAGTAATTTGGTACGAACTGTTACTGGAACCAGCGTCTCAGTGGTGGAAGCGGCAGGACAGTGGTGTTTTCCACCTGCTGCTCCACCACAAGGCAGTTGTGGCAGCTGCTCCTCAGAGCCCAGTAATTGCAGTTTGTAATGGGCCAATCAGGTGTGAGCTGGTTGGTGCTAAATGGTCCCATCAGACTTGTGGGACCATTTGTGGGTGAAAAGATAAAAACCAGGGTTGGAGGGAGTTGAGGAGCCCCGTGACCCAAGAAAGGAGATGATGACCCCAGTCCTGAGAGAAGAGGACAAGGGAGCCCCGAAGAAGAAGGAGAGAGACACCAGAAGCCCCTGAATAAAAGAAGCCGGTTCCAGCCTCCAAAGAAAGAGGAAAAGCAGCACCAGCAGCCGCCCTCTGAGGAGGGAGAGAACCCGAAGGACTCTGTCACGGGCTGGGCCTCGGTCCTGTCCCTGACATCGCCTGAGAGGAGCCCAGAGGCCCTGGGCCTGGCGTCTCAAAGAGCTGTTTGTTGCTGGTGTAACCCATCCCCTCACAAAGAGCCTTTACCACTGGGCGTCTCTGACACCGCCTCTGCGGGACCCGTCGTGGCCATCAGTACTGGCCGGTGCTGTCCAGCACCCCTGGGGGCCGTGGCCGACCATCACGGATGCTCCCTGGGTGAGCAGCTGCCACTTGTGGGTACAGTGAGCTCTTTGTTTCCCCTGTTTGTAAACTAAACCCCATGGTTGTGTTACGGCAATTCCCCAGAGGTCAGACGACACTCAGAGAGGTGGAGACAGATTTCATTGTCACTCCGGCGGGCTCAATGGGATCGCTCCCAAAAGGCGGAACACCAAGAGTAAAAATGGCAGGGTTTGATAGTGTTTGTGAGAAACTTGCTCTCCCATCCATCATAGCATAAGCTATCTTTATGGTTCAGGAACGGGATTTAAGGGAGTCATGGCTACCCCTGTGAACAAGCAGTGCAGCACACCCTGCAACAACTCCACTCCAGCAAGCAGCAGAATCAAGGCTGAAGACTCCGCCAAGCAGCAGGCTTGGGAAACTTCCTGCTTCAGTTGTTCCTGGAGCCTGAGGTCTCTTGCAAATTGTGCATGCGGATGAGACCCACAGACAGTGGCCTGTCCTCTTACTGGGCACCTTCCTTTGTTGGTCTGTACCTCTTGCTTTTGGGTCTTTTGGCCTTCTGGGGCTTTGTTGGCTCCCTGGTCTGAGAACCTAGGCAGGGGGTGGCCCTTCCTTCCATCTGGCCTCCTTCCATCTGGCCTCCTGCCCTGTGGCCTCTACGTGGCCCTCTCCGCCCCTGCTTCAAAACCACTAGAAAATTCAGGGAATAAAGTGATCAGTGGCTGTTTTCTCACAAGAAGCAGGGGAGGCCAGAGCAGCTGGAGTGACACAGTCAAGGTCCTGATAGAAATAAAGTGTCAAGAATTCTACGTCCCTGGAAGTGTCCTTCAAAATACAGGTGATTAAAAAATTATTTTTACTGTTTTTAGATTCCATTTAATTTTGCTGTTCATTTTTTTTCCCTTCACACTATCCCCAGAGCGGTGTCTGGAGGGTCACTGCACAGAGGGGCTGTCAGCAGCCTGGAGCTGTGAGCGGGGCTGACTCTGACCCTCCTGCAGGGAGTGGGGCCCTGGAGCCCCAGAATCAGCCCCTAGGGCTCATCCTCCAGGGTGGCCCAGGCCTTGCTCTGTCCTCCTCTTGGTTCCCTGAATCTTCCTGACACCCCATCATTGAGGAACTGAGGGGGGATGTTCTGGAACAAGAGGGCAGCCTCTCCTTAGCCATCTGTCTCCCCTGTCTCTCTGCCATCCGCTGTATCAAGACAAAACATGTAAGACCTTTCATGGAAAGGATCTTTAATAGTTAGTGTGCAACAAAGAAAAAGGAAAGAATAAAGTTTCCAAACCAAACACCCAAAGTCACCATCCCCTCGTGGGTAAATGTTTAGCCAACAGGGTTGCCTTAGAGCAGGGCCCAAAGGCCTGTCACAGTCTAAAGCACCTTCCCGCGGGGACCCATAGAAAAGGGTCAGAGACAGGCAAGTCTGGAAGGAAAAGAGAAAAATCAAGATAAAAGCTGCCATTGTCACCTCCCCGTGGTCTCTCACCCACGTCTGTGTCACCCAGTCCAGGATCTAGAAGCACGTGCAGCTTCTTCGTGTGTCTCTCTGCTCCACGTGCCTCCCCCAGGTCTCCTCTTGGCTCTTTCCTTTCTCCAGTCTCCTCTCCAGTTTCTTCTCCTCCATGCTCAGCTCCACCCTCCCTTGGGTGGGGCAGGGAACCCAGATCCTCCCCTGGGGACCCCCTTGTTACGGTCCTCTCCATCACCAGCATGTGCGTGTGTGTGGGGTGACACCAGCCCTGCAAGGACGTGCAAGGCCCCGGATGTGCGCAGTTCCCTGGGCAGTTACAGGCCAGCACTGCTGCTTCCCCCCAAGGGAGACAGATGCTCCAGCTCCCCAGTGAGAGCTCGTGTCACCCACACAGACCTTCCCCCTCAGGGTCCCCCATGCTGCCCCTTCCCTGCCCGGTCCTCTCTGGCTCCCCCTGCACCCTTTTCCACCTCTGTCCCCTAAAGTCCCCATTTCCATCCTCTGCTCTCTCTTCCAGGAGTCTCCCCATCTTCCTAGCCAGTGTCCTGGGGGATCTCCTAGGCCCCTCCCCTCCTCCAAAGGATGGAGAATGTCATTTGATTTCCAGGAGGAGGGGCTTTCATCCTTGGAAGCAGAAGCAGAAACAAAGTACAGGGACTCTGAGGCCAAGTTTCCATCCCAAGAGACCAAAGCAGCCTATATATTTGGGGATTTGCCCAGAATCTAGGGGCCAGTTGTTATGTCCTGGAGACCTGGTTATCTCCTAAGTCCAAAGTCACCAACTGGCTAGGAAATATGACACTTAAACTGACACAATGGAACAAAGACAGTTTGTTCAATAAGTGGGACTGGGAAAACTGGACCACCACATGCAAAAGAATGAAACTAGACCCCTACCTCTCACCAGGCACAAAAATCAACTCAAAATGGGTAAAAGATCTGGACATAAGACCCAAAACTATAAAATATATAGAATTTAGGGAAAACACTCCAAGACATACATCTCAGTAACATCTTTAAAGTCTTATCACCCAAAGCAAAGAAAGTGAAGTAAAAGACAAACACTTGGGATTACATCAAACTGAAAGCTTCTGTACAGCAAAAGAGACATTAACCAAAACAAAAAGACACCCCACTGATTGGGAAAAAAATCTTTGCACTCCATGCAGCTGATAAGGGACTGATCACAAAGATATAAAGAGTTGATGAGACTCAACAAAAACAAAGTAAACAATCCAGTCAAGAAATGGGCAGAAGTCCGCCTCCCTGGTGGCACAAGGGGTTAAGATGCAACCTATGAAGCTATCCACAGCCTCTGCACCACGAGTTCGATCCCAGGCCAGGGAGCTACCCACATGGCACAGCAGACCTCTCCTGACTCGCCCGCTGCTCCCCTCAGCAGTGTATTTCAGTTAATCTGCCTGTCTGTTCCCCATTCTGTCTCCGGTGAATCCTCTCAGCCCATGTACCTCTGGCCTGTGCCCCAGCTCTTGTATGCATAAATAAATAAATCATAAAAAAAAGAGCAATGATGTAAAATATATATAAATAAATAATTTTTAAAATAAAAGAAAAAAAAAAAAAAACCAAACTGACAGAGTTGGGCGCCCCTTTGTGTGCAGATCCCTGTCCTGCCGCCTGGAGCCCAGGGAGCCAGGGGAGGGCCTGGCTGAGCAGGAGAAAGGGCAGCTCTGGTCTCCTGTGCTCAGCCCTGTGGCCACAGGGAGACGCTGCCGCGCTGCTCCGGATTCTGGTGGAGCCGCCAGGACGGGGCGGGGCTGAGGTGGGCAGAGTTGGGGTCCTGGAGGGCGGCGTCCTGGGGTGAGATGCTCTGTGAGGAGTCAGAGCAGCAGGGCTCAGAGGAGAGGAGACTCCGGAGCTGCCCTGGGTGTGAGGTTTCCAGCTTTTCTCCCCAGTCCTTCTTTTCTCTCTCCAGCCCCTGGATAACAAAACCTGGAAAACTGGAAAGTAGATAATTTTTTCCTTCTACAAGCTATTAAGTGTTGAGGGTAGTTTAAAAAAATTAAAGAATACTGTTACATTTACGGAAAAGTTGCAAAGGTAGTAGGTTCTGTTAGGGGGAGAGGATGTCCTGAACAAACTCCACAAACAGGTGTTAAGGCCCCCAACCCCCACCCTAGACCAAAGAGATCCAAGACACCAAGGGCCGCAAATCCCACCAAGGACCCCAAAACAAGAGCTAAACAGGCATCTCTCTAAAGAAGACATACGTGTGGCCAATACGTACATGGATAAATGTTTGTCATCATGTGCTGTCAGGAAAATGCCAAGTAAAACCACAATGAGATGCCCCCTCACACCTGTGACAATGACCTAGTATAGGGTGGGGAGGAAAAGGAACTCTGGTACACTATGGGTGGGGATGGAGACTGCTCCTGTTAATGTGCTGAATGAGGGTTCCCTGGACACTCAAACCTGATGAATCTAAGTGGGTACCGTCATCGATTGCATAGACAAAGCATAGTACAGTGTGTAAGACCTTTAATAGAAAAGTATGATAATGTAATTCATGTGCAATAGAGAATTAGTGTGTAATAGAGAAAGAGAAGAAAAAGAAATAATAGTTTCCAAATGAAACACCTGAAGTTCTCGTACCCTCTTCGTTAATGCCCAGCCAAATAGGGTTAGCCCAAAGCAGCACTGCTGAGGCCTGAAAGCCTGCCACAGTCTAAGGCACCTCTGGTGGGGACTCACAGAAAAGGGGCAGGAAGGGCCAGGAAAGTCTGGAAGGACAAGAGCAAGATCAAAATCCACAGCAATATAAAGTCTGCCATCGTCAGGCTCCCCTGGATCTCGCACCCACGTCTTTGTCACTTTTAAGTGTCTCTTTCATGTCCCCCTTGGTCCTTGGCACCAGCCCAAAGCTCAGAAGCAAGTGTGGTTTCTTCTTCAGATGTCCCTCTGCTCCATGCGCCTCTTCCAGTTTCCTTTCCCCACCTTGTTTCTTCTGCCTCCTCGTTAGTTTCTCATCCCTGGTGGACTCCACCCTTCCTGGGGTGGGGCAGGAAAACTGAAACCTTCCTTTCCTATGGATACCACACTGTTACAGTCCCACCCCTGTGGAGAACAGAATGAAGGTTCCTCAAAATATTCAAAATACCACCTTCCACATGGTCAAGTATTCCATTCCTTGGTATTTATCCAAAGGAGATAAAAACACTAATTCCAAAGGGTATGTGTCTGCTATGTTCACTGCAGCACTGTGCACAATAACCAACTGTGAAAACAACCTAAGTGCCCAATGACAGATGAGTGGACAAAGAAGAGGTGGTAGATAGACACAATGGAATACTACTCAGCTGTGAAAAATATAAAGCCTTGAATTTGCAAAACATGGATAGATGTGGAGGGGATGATGCTAAGTGAAATATGTTTGAAGGAGAAAGTCAAATACTAGATGATTTCATTCATATGTGGAATAGAAAGAAACAAAGCAGGGACAGATGAAATAAACCATAACAAACTCTAGAAATATGAGTGGAGAATTGACCCTATGGGTGAGGGAGGGTGAGAGCAGGACACAAAGAGGGAAGAAGGCCTCATGGACTATGGTGGAGGATTGTGGTGCCCTTAGGTGGATGTGATGTGGGAACAAACATCTGAAGAGGGTGACCCTGTGCCTCTGAGCACATGCAGTGTGTAAACTGATGTTGCCTCCATAGAAATAATACAGTAATGAGAGAAAAAAGAAAATGCAAGAAAGGAGTAAATTGTCCCCTTCATCCATCACTGACCTCAGGACTTTGCCTTCGCCTCCTCACTGTCATGCAGGCTGAGCTGAGGGGCTGGTTTCCCACAAGGTCAGAGGCAGGAGGTGCAGGGACACCTGGGGCTGCTCAGACACCGCTGAGTAGAGACACTGCAGAGAGGGCGGCTCTGAGGGGACCAGAGACAGAGGGTCAGAGTAACCACCAGTGCAGAGTGAGGATCTGGTTCCCAAGGAGAAGGGAGTATGTGTGTGTTTGTGTGTATGTGTGACAGGAGAGACAGGGCACACAGCATAGACAGTGGAAGGACAATTACACATCAAGCACAGCATAAATGAATTCAAATCCCACAAAGAGCAATGAATGTCAGGACAAAACCTCGATGGCAAAAGTTCCATCAAGAAGCTATTTTTGAGCAGGTCTGAGAAAGCAATGGGTATGAAGAAGAGGAAGAAGTTTAGAAATATGACTTGGTTGGACTGAGCTGGAAGGAGCTGGGCAGCACCCCACTCCAGGACCTCTGCTAGGATGTGGTAGCACCCCCACCTCTGAAACCTCTCTCCCCCAGTCCCCAATGTACACTTCAAGTTCACCTCCTTTGGGGTCACTATAGAAAACCCACTGGCCTCCAAGTCAGGGAGCTCCAGCCTGGCAGCCCCTCTGTTTCCCAGGGGGTCACTTCCTCCGTGGGCTGCAGCTACTTTCTCTCTAGACCAGAGCAGGAGGGAGTCCCACAGGGGGAGGGAAGAGTGTGTGTCCTGCTGGCCTGGCCCAGGGGCAGGATTAGCCCGGGTCACCCCAGTTCCTGAGCTGAGCCTTTGTCCACAGTCCAGGAGGGAGGGGGAGATGGAGCAGGGTCTCCCTCAGCTCTTGGAGGAAGGTGTAACGTTAGAGGGGGTGAAATTATTGTTTCTTTCTCATTTTCTCATCATCACAATCCCCTGGAAACATCCAGAGTGAGGGTTGGGTCCTCTCAGTGACCGGGGCCCACTACCTGCCCAGGCATCTCTTTTATTGTGAAGACTTACAAAAAAATTCCTCCTGACGTTGTTCTCGTGATGGCGGGAGATGAGTGGGAGAGAGGGGAGGTGACGACAGAGGCTGGGCTCCAAAACTTCTACAGAATGACCAATTTCTGACCTCTGTTCAAACAGAATAAGGACACTTTTTCACATCGGAGCCCTTGAAATGTCTGAAACTCTGTGTGCATAAGCAGGGCAAATGCCAACACAATACATGGTGGTTTGCAGCATGTTGGTTAGTGTGAGAGTCCTAACCCACCATTACCAGAAACAAGAGTCCTCTTGAGCTGCTTTTGGCATAACTGTATTAACTTCTTAACTCAAATGACATATATTGGGGTGCCACCCTCCAGGCACTGGGGCGCAGAGTGAGCCGTCCCGGGACTCTGTGTGTCTGTAACTCAGAGTCCAGCTGGAGAAAGGCCTGGGGAGCACAGAGCGAGGGGCCCCTGACCTGGGAGCTGCTGGGCCTCCTCCCTGAGGAGGTGACAGGTGACCTGAGCCCCAGGGGGAGCAGGAGGTGACAGGGAGGTGAGTCACCCCTAGGAGACAGGGTGAGGGTCCTGGGTGTTGAGCGTGGGGTGGGTTCAGGGCTGGACACGGGCAGGAGCTGAGCCGCTGCAGCAGGTGCTGAGGGCCAGAGGCCTCACCTGGGTCTGGACTCCAGCCTGTTCCTGCCCCCCCAGTACGCAGGTCGGACCTGCACAGGGAATCTCCCCCAGAGCCTCAGTGTCCTCACCTGCATGTGCTGAGGTTAGGGACGTGGGGAGTGGGAAGCTGATGCCTGTGAGTCTCAGCTCAGAGCCTGGCACATCGTGGGCGCTCAGGCCCTGTCTGCTCTCCTGGCTGCAGGGAAAGCGGGTGGGGGAGAAAGTGGAGGTGATTCCAGGCCCTGTGAGCCCTCCCTGCCTGGTGTGGGGAGCAGAGAAGGCAGGTGAGGGTCCATGTTGAGAAAGGCCTGGGACTCCATGGGAGCAGAGACTGGAGAGGGTGAGAGTGTGCGGGGCAGGGAGGAGGCTCCTGTGGCCTGACCAGGCAGGTGTGGTCACCTCCTCCCTGAGCGTCTCCTCTTCTCTCCATTTGTTACCCTTCTCACCCACCTTGCAGGACAGACATGACCTCGGGGCTGCATCATACCCTACAGCCATTTTTTTTGTTTGTTTTTTAATTAGTTAATCATTCTTGTTTTTTTTTTTTTCACAATATAGAATTTCTCCCCCCAGTTGGGGTCATACAGTTTTTCCCCCACCAAATCTCACACAGCCTCCTCCACCAGCCCCCCCATTCCCTACTCTCCCCCTTTCCTTCCCCTTCTGCTCCTGTGTGTCAGGTCTAAGGTCTGATTTCTAGGGTCAGGCTCACTGTGTGTCTTTGTCTGATCCTTTGCTTAGTTTCTCTAGATTCCACATATAAGTGACACAACCTGTATTTGCCTTTATCCTTCTGGCTCTCTTCTCTTAGAATCATCCTTTCCAGCTCCATCCATGTTGCTGCAAATGGCATGAGTTTAACTTTTTTTTGATCATTGAGTAATATTCCACTGAGTATAAATACCACATCTTCTTGAACGACCCATAAGTACTTGGGAATTTAAGTTGCTTCCATATATTGGCTATTGTAAATGGCACTGCTAGAAATAGGAGTGTACATATGCTTTCAAATTAATGTTTTTGTGCTGTTTGGATAGAGACCTAGGAGTGCAATCCCTGGAACATGTTTACGTCCATTTTTGTCTTTTGAGAAATCTCCACACTTCTTCCACAGGGGCTGGATCTGTCTACCAAGAGTGTGATAGGGTTCCTCTCCCTCCAGGCCCTCACCAGCACTCGTTTGTTGTTTTTCTTTAATATGAGCCCTTCTCACAGGAGTGAGGTGGTATCTCACTGTGGATTTGATCTGAATTTCCCTGGCTGATGATGAGCATTTTTCACATGTCCCGAGCCATCTTCACGTCTTCTCTGGAGACAGGTTCTTCTGCCCATGTTCTGATTGAGTTGTTTGTTTTCTTTTGGTTGAGCTGTGTGAGTGCCCTGTAGATCTTCTATATCAATTCCTTTTCAGATATATATGTGCTATGCAAATATTTCTCCATTCGGTAGGGTGCCTCTTTGTTTTGGTCACTGTCCCTTTCACTGTTCAGAAGCTTTTTGTTTGATGTAATCCTGGTTGTATATTTTCTCCTTTGTTTAACTTGATGCTGAAGATGAATCTATAGAGATTTCTGAGGTTTACTTCATGGAGTGTTTTGCTTGTGTTTTTATCTGTGTATTTTACGGGTTTAGGTCTTACATCATAATGGAACTGTACAAGGATAAGTATCTCTCTGATCACAGTGGTATCAAACTAGAATCAATCATAAAAAGAAACCACGGTGGGGGGAATAAATGACTACCAAATGACTCTGGGTTAAGGAGGAAAGCAACCAAGAAATTTAAGAAATTTAAAAATACCTTAGACAAATGACTACCTATTAGTGGGCACAGCACATGCAGCACTAAGAGGGGAATATAAAGCAATACAGGCCACACCTAGAGTCAAGACAGAGCCCAAGTAAAGAATCTAACCTTGCACATAAAAGAACTAGAAAGAACAAATGAAACCAAGATACAGTAGAAGGCAAAAAATTAAAGCAGAAATAAATGACACAGAAATCAAAGACCAAAAAATCAAGGAAACCAAATCTGGTTCTTGGAAAAAAAAATAAACAAAATAGACAAATATTTTACTACACTTTCAAAGAGGAAAAAAAGAAAACAAAACTCTAATAAATAGAATAAGAAACAAAAGTGGAGAAGTTACAACAGACTCTTTAGGAATAGAGAGGATTGTAAGGCAACACTAAATATATATCGATAAATGGAAAAACTGAAATAACATAGAAGAAACTGACACATTCTTAGAAGTATGCAACCTTCTGAGTCTGAATCAGGAAGATTCAGAGAAAGGCAACTACAAGCAAAGACACTAAAACATGAATCAAAAATTTCCCAAAAAACAAAGCCCAGGACCAGACATTTCAGTAACTTCTACAAAATCTTTAAAGATGAACTAATACTTGACTTCTCAACTCTTCAAAAAAAATAGAGGAAGAGGGAATGCTACAGAACACATTTCATGAGGTCAACATTTCCTTGATACCAAAAGCAGAGGACACCACACAAAAAGAAAGCTACAGACCAATCCCTGATGAACATAGATGCAAACATCCTCAACAAGACCTTAGCAACCAAATTCAATTATACATGAAAAAGGATCACACATCATGACTGAGTGGGGTTTATCTCAGCAACACAAGGATGGGTCAACATTTGAAAAAATCCTTTAGATTTCTGCTCACACCAATAACAATGTCTACTATCAAAAGTCAAGAAATAAATTTTGTGAGGATCAGGGGATAATGGACCCCTGTGCACTATTGGATGTAATTGGTGCAGCCATTTTGGAAAACAATGTGGCGGGTTCTAAAAAAAATCATAGAATTGCAATGTGATCCAGTATTTCTACTTCTAGATATCTACCTGAGGAATATGAGAAACACATTCAAAACAAGACATTGCAGCATTATTTACAGGAGCCAAAATATGGAACAACACAAGTGCTGGAGAACAGATGAATAGACTAAGAAACTGTGATATATATCTCACATTTATATATATCATATACACACACACACACACATTCATGCTCATACACACACACAATGGAATAGTACTCAGATATTTAAAAAGATGAGATCTTGTCATTTTCAACAATATGGACAGAATTTGAAAGAATTATGCTAAGTCAAATGGAGAAAGATAAATACCATGTGATTTGTGGAATATAAAGAAGAAAAAAGCAATCAGCAAACACAACAAAATGGCAGTCACCAGAGGGGAAGGAGGGTGGAGGGAATAGCTGGGTGGAGGATTGTGATTGGACTTTTGCTAGTGGGTATGAGAAGCTGTACACGTGCCTTCTATGCAGTATGTAAAATAACGTTATCTCAGTAAAAAAAAAAAATAAATAAATAAAAGAAATAGTTTCCTTCAGCCTGCTCCCTAGTCAGTGTCCTTGACCTAAGGAGGCCTGGGAAGGACAGGACTGTGCTGTCCTCAGGAGTCCCCTGCACCTCCAAAGAGCCACTTCTTACGTGTGCTGCCCTAGTTTGGCCTGAGCCCCTCCTCCCTCACCTGGAGACACACAGACTAGTCTCTCCTGCCACCCCCAGTCTGGGCCCCTTTCACCTGGGAGCTAAACCAGGTCCTGCTCAGCTCACATGTTGGCAGGGGTTCCCCAGGCCCACAGTCACTCCCAGTCCCACAGGGTCACCCTTCCCAGGCTTCTGTCACCCATTCCTGTGTCCCTCCCTCTCCCTCTGCTCCAGCTGATCCCCACACTTCCCCCCACCCCCCTCCCCCATCCTTGCACACCTGGCACCAGCCAGCTCCCCACAGGCTGTTCCCTCCATGGGGCCCTCACCCCCAACACCCCCTCCCCAGGGCTTTGCTCCAATCCCACCATCACACTGACCCCCTTGATGGACACAGCTACCCCCACACCCCTCCCTCCCTGCTGCCTGACCAGCTCCCTGCCTGTCCCTTCTCTCAGCCCCTCTACAGGTGGGGGTGGGGTAGGTTTCTTGTCTTTATTATTCAAGCATGAAAGCAGCTCTCTGAATACAGTGAATCTATATGTTCTATACATAGCACATAATATACAAATATTGGTGGAATGAAATGAATTAATAACTTACAAGTGTTTCTAATACAAATAAATCAAAAGCAAAAAATGAGGAGAAAGGTATTTTCACATTTTTGATAGTTGACTTTTCAAAACACCATGAATCCCTGACTGAGCAATTGTCATCCCTGCCCCTCATGTTACAGCTTAGTGACTGCTCTTAACTGTGTCATCATATGAGTGGTTGGGGAGCACCCCAATCTTTTTTTTTTACATCATTCTTCATTTTTTACAATGTATGCTTTCTCCTCTTGTTACAGGGCAGCCCCGATATAAAATGGGTTGCCTGATTGTGGGTCCTCACCCATGTGCTTAAAGGAGACTTAAACTGCAAGAACACACAAAAGGCTAATCAAAGGTTTATTTACAAAGAAGGAGAAATGAGGACATGAACAACTCAAGGAGAAAAGAGGGAGATAATTTAATTTAAAGGTGTCCTACCTGTTTCGCTGACCTGGAATCCCACATGACCTGCCAAGACCAAGTGCTGCCTGGCCAGGAGAGTGAGCCGAGAGAGACCCCCCCACCCCTACTCATATGGCCGATTATAAACACCAGCTGAGAAAATGGCTGCTTAACTCTGCCCTTAGGTCCTTGCAATCTGCCTTTGGGGATCATGGGATTTGTAGTTCCCAGTGTGTTGATGGAGTGGGGGTGGAGTCCACAAAGCCTGTATGTAGTTTGTGCAGGACATCCTTTTCCCCTAACAATTCCCCCTTCTCACTTTTTGCCACCATTTCCATGGCGATGAAGATCAAATGTATGGATGCTGGGGTACAGTCTCAGACGAAAAGTTTTCAGATTTCTACTATCTCCAGGTATTGTCCATTGTGGAAAGCAAAAGTCCTCCACTCCTGGAAAACAGTTCATCAGTCCAAGCCAAAGGAAAAAAAAAAAAAAAACATCTGGAGGCATTAGCCAAAACAAGACAGCAAATACATCAAATCACAGGGAAAAAAATCTTAAAACTGGTTTAACGTGTGTAAAAACAAGTTCTCTGCAGCTTGATCCCAAATTGTTTCAGCAGCATGGCAAAAATTTGCAAACTAAATCTACTTTTAAATCATTTTACCTTTTTTTGCATAAAATCACAGGGCAGAATAACTAAATAGCAATTTTAGCTGGCTTTGTTGGTATATTCCATATAGGATCAGAGCGAACTCTTGACATCCGGTCCATGTAGGCTCCAGGAACAAAGTTGGTCTCACCAGACTCCACCTGGGTTTTCCTCTTCTTGAGGGTACCAGGACTTTTTCATTTGCCAGGTTGTCCAGTCCTGCCAATGGAGGCAGCTTCCTCACCTTCTTTGGAGGTCTCTGGAACCCAATGAACAAAGCAGCAGGTTCTCCTCTTCATGGTTCAGCTCTGTTTCAACTTCCTGGAAGAACTCCACTAAAAGCCACACAATGAAACTCATGTCCAATGTTTTTTTTTTTTTTTAGTTTAAGCAGACAAAATCCCTGCGGAAGTTATGCCATAAAGGCAGAGCACACTCTGAGTGTGAAAGAACACAGTAGAGAGCTCCACAGAGAGGAAGAGTAGATGGGATAGCAGTTTCCCAACAAAACACTGAAAGTTACCTGCCCCCTCAGGGTAGAGGACCAGCCAGACTTTCTGGGGGGAGGGGCTGCAGCTACAGGATGTGCCCCACCCCCACCCCAGCTCTCAGCCCAGCCTAGCCCCTAGCTCCACCCATCCCAGGGGGAGGGGAGGAGGAGGAAAAAGGGAGTCAAAACTCCCCAGGAGGACACACCCAGAAACATCATCTCCCCCAGTGCTGCCCTTGGAGAGGAAAAAGATGGGGACGGGCTACAGAGCAGAGGGTAGGTGTCCCTGGACAACCCTGGGGGACACTGTACTCCCTGCAAGAAGATTCTTACTCCCTCACTGCCTCTCCAGCCCCTCAGGGTCTGTTCCTGCTGCTTTATCAGAGCACACTGTTCACTGTTCCCTGTTCTGTCTTCTCAGATACAAATTGTCCCGATGCTGGTGGTTAATCATTTCCTTCCTGAAGGTTCGCTGTGGTAAAGAAAAGGGGAGCCAGGCTAAATTCCTCAAAGGAAGGGAAAATTTATTGCGCCCCTGGCGGACCTCACGGACCCAAGGTGGGGGTCCGTGAAGCCACGCATGTTGTCAGGAGGAGGCAGGCTTTTGTAGGGTGAGGAGAGGTCAGGTGGGAAGCTGGGTTCCTACAGGGGGGGGTGGGGGGGGAAGTTTGCAGGGCAGGGGGAGTTTCTTTGTCTGAGAAAAGATTTGTAGGGAGGGGGAAGATTCGTTGTCTGAATCCTCTAGGCAGGCTTCTGCATTCCTGTTCCCAGGTGGTCTACCTGGTGGGTTTTTGCATTCCGGCCTCCTGCATCAACCTTTCACTTCCCTCTTTAATGGACATCCCCCTCTAACTTTTCTAATTGTTTCAAGCACTTTTGAAATAGTTTCAGGTAAATACCTGAGGTTGCCAAAAGACAGTGGAGTATGTAAAATGAATTGTGAGTTGAAAATACAACTATTGATGGGAAGAAGTAAGCCCCTTTCTCCAACGGGCCATCCAGTAAAGTTTATGTTGACAAGGTTAGGATGAGGGGGTCACAACGAAAGCCTCTTCGATAAACGGTGCTGGGGACACTGGACAGTCACCTGCAAAAGAATGAAACTAGACCACTGTCTCCCACCTCACACAAAAATCAACTCAAAATGGATAACAGGCTGGGATGTAAGACCAGAAGCCATAAAACACATGGAAGACAACAAGGACAGAACGCGCCATGACACACATGTCAGAGATATCTCTGTGGCCCCGTCCCCTGCAGCGAGGAGAACAACAGGGAATGTGACCCAGGGGCTCCAGCACACTCAGCAGCTGCTGCACAGGAAGGCGCCATAACGCAGAGAGCCCTGCGGAGAGGGAGGAAGCACTTGTACACCACACACCTGACAGCACAGACGGCAAATATCCACAACTGTTAGAGGAATAGGACTGGGCGCTGCTGCCCGACATTACCAGAAAGCCATAAGCAGAGCCAGGAATTGAATCTACAAGCACTTTCACTTTTCAGATCACTGGCCATTGATCTGAGAGAATGGGGGGCATCGCTCCCCCATCTCATCTCCAGCTGGCCTTGTTATAATCAGTTACACACAGACAGTCACAGCAAACAGCCGTCAGAACAGCCCGTCACAGTTGCTGCTCCTGGTATCCAGCACTTTCACCCCCGAACTCATTTTCAGCCCCTGGCCTCATCCCGACACTACACCACCATAGTGAGTTTGCATGAATTCAGCAAGAACAGAAATTGTTATTATGCAGAATTTTAATTTTGCTTTGTTGGAACTTCATATAGGAACCCTCAGAGTGAGAGCTCCTAAATGCCAGGAGTCAGGGCTCAGGACCACGCCAAGGTCTTACCATCAGACGTGGCCTGCGGTACCTGTATCTTCCGGGAAATCCCTCTCGAGGCTCCCGAGACATCTGGGGTTTCTGGGCCTGTCAAGGGCCTTCTTACCCTCATGGCAGACCCTTTGTACCCCTAAAACAGGTGCCAGGATATTGTTTCCTTGTAGGCTCTGAGATCAGTCTGGTTTCTGAAAACACAATATTCCACACAAAGCCTTGGTAAAATACCCGTATTTCCAACTGTCTATGAAAGGGGTGGGGCGGGGGTGGGGGAGGAACATTATTGGATTTGTTCAAACACACATTTTGAAAGCAGAAATCAGAACATTTAGTAAAAATTTTACATTTTGGGGAGAGAAAGAGAAAAGCAACTGTTTCAGCTTGCTCATAAAAAGATACAAGATTTATGAGTCAAGTTTTACAATTTTCTTTAGTTTCATGACAAACTTGTACTTTTTTCTTCATGTGAAAGAACTTTAAAAGAATTAATGTGCATGGAGAGAAAAGAGAAGAAAGAACATTGGGAATTAAACACCCCAAGTTCCCTATCCCCTCGTGTATACAGACCCAAACACACAGCCTTGGCCCAAAGCAGGACCACTGTGGCCTGAAAGGTCCCCCAAGTCTAAGTCGCCTTCAAGTGGGGACCTGGCAAGTGGATGGAAGGAGCCAGCAAGTCCGGGCCAGAAGGAGCAAAATTAAAGCACAAGGGACAGTAGAGGTTTGTCTCCCCATGGGTCTCTTCCAGGCGTCTCCTTCCATGTCTCTAAGTTCCTAGTTCAAGGCCAAAGCCAAGAAGTAAGGCGGCTTCTCCACGCGTCTCTCTCCTGTGTGTCTCCCAGTGCCCTCTGCACTGACAAACCTTTATGTCCTGAGCAAACAGCCCACCAGAACAGCCCGTCACAGCTGACACTCCTCGTGTCTGTCATGTTCAGCCCCAGAACTTGCCGTCAACCTCCTGGGTGTCCTGCCCCTGGTACATCAGAGGGCATCAGTGTCCGGCATTCTTTGGGGCATCAGCAGGGCAGGATCTCAGTTTAAACAAGAGCTTTGGTTCAAAGAAAACAGATCATGAGTCATGTAGCATGTACATGCAGCCTGTGTGTGTGCAGATTCCTGTACTAGATATGGGCCTTCCTCCCTGGCCCCCTCTCAGAAGGACAGAGCTAAGGTAGAGCACAGGGCACTGTCTGTGGGTTCTCACCCGTGTGCTCAACTGCAAGACTACTCAGGCTCAGGGAACAGCAATGAGGTTTCGTTAACAAACAGGAGAGCAGAGAAATAAAGAGTTTCTAAGACCTCAGTGGCCGGCAGTGTCACCCCAGATAGTGTCTGCAGTGTCCAATAGTCCCAAATTAAGGCTGCCTGTGTAAGGTGGTACAGTCCTGTCAGGGAGGGCCTGGAACTGGGGGCACGGCCGCAAGCACTGGGCCAGGGTCTAAGTCACAGTGACAGCTGGAGGTGCTCCCAGGGGGTTCTTCCCTCTGAGGAGATACCCCAGCAAGCACAGCCACAGTCTGAATGCAGGGCTAGACAGGAAGGAGGTCACAGCACCAGGAGGTGGGGCCAGACACTCAGCAGCAATGACAGGTGTCAAAGGTGACCTTGCTGCTGTAGCCCCATCTGATTCCTGTATTTGTGTTTCCTTGTTTGGCGCTGAGCCTTGGCATTATTAAACAAAGTGAGATTTTCTTAATGAATGTGGTGGGTTAAAGCAAAAGGATATAACCTGGTCCCCTCAATCATTTACTTTCTCTCCATTTTTTAAAAAATTATGGTTCAGATAATATAAGTTACAGATTCACTGGCTGGAAAGACACAGTCGCCTCTTAGGTCACCCCTGGTGTTTACGCAGGAGGTTGATTTCTCTTGGTCTCTCAGCATGACCATCCCTCAGCAGGGCCCTCAATTCACAATTTCAAATGCTGCCATTGCAATGTCTCCAGGCTGGGTGTAGATTATTTTCCCTCATTAAAAATATTTAATCATTGGGCAATAATCTGCTCAGTCCTTATAAACTCTCATGGAATAACTTTTCATTTTTACTATATCCAGCTGGCTGCTATGCTTTTCTTCTGTTACCTTCTTTCACAAAACTGCAGCATCAAGTACAAGATCCATCTCAGACCCAGCAAACAGCAGAGGCTGGGGACCCAGTGGTGGTGCAGGTGCAACAAGACACAATGGGGAACTCAGTAAGTGGGAGTCAGGCTTTGTGGTCAAATGAGCCTGACATCAAGCTAGAGAGGGTCAGTCCACCATTCAGCACTGCCGGGCCAGGAAGCCTGGGCTGGTCTGCAGCCTTGGTCAGCCCAGCCTGGGGGGGCTTAAGGTTTAGTTTTGAAGTTTGGCTTACTCTGGCCCTTCATTTGGTTTCTCTACATCCATACATGGGTGATATCATCAGGTGCTGTCTTTTTCCTTTTTACTTTTCCCTCTTCCATCCATGTTGCCGCAGGGGCATGAGTTGTTTTCTGACTGTGAATGCTATTTCATTACACAGGGACACAAATCACCTGTATATGCACATATACGTATACATGTAATCCCGGCTTCTTCTTGATTTGTCACCTGTCTGGGGCATGTAGGTGGCTCCCACAGCTTGGCTACTGTAAATAGTGCTGCAGTGGTGACGGGAGTGCAGGTCCTTTCACAGGAGAGTATTTATCCTCTGTGAGGAGATCCTCAGAGTAGAATTGCTGGGTCTAAGGGCAGAACCACATTTACTCTTTTAAGAAACCTCAATACTGTTTCCATAAGGGCTGGCTCAGTCTTTATCCAAACACAATGCAGGCTGCCCCCTTTTTTCCACATCCTTGCCAGCACTTGTTGTTTCTGGTCTTTTGGATATGGGCCATTCTCGCAGGTCTGGAGTAGTTTAAACTGGGGTATCATAAAGCCATAAAATGTGGGCAAAAATACATCCTATAACATTTAGGCCAACACAAGGCTGTCTCACACCGTGAAAGAAAATAATGATGAAGAAATTCAGGTGAATTACCTGATTGTTAACATTAGCAATAGTCCACTGCATTCTCAAGATGCCCTCCTGAAAGTGTCCCCCTTACCAAGGGCCAGCCTCGCTGCTTCAACTCCTACCCCCACTGCAGGCCAGCAGGGTCTCACCTTTAGGGGCTGAGACACACTTCTGAGCCCTGGGACTCTGCTGCCCAGGGTAGAACACAAAAAACTTGGTCACAATGAGACCACAGGAGGAACTGATGTGGGTGACTCCCCCATGGGCTCCATCTACACTGTCCCCAGGGTCTCAGGAATCCAAACCCTGACCCACACTTACTGCAGCCTGAGTGTAGCTTCCTCCTGCCCACCTGTGGGAAGAAACATCATGTGAGACCATGGAGCAGCCAGGTCAGAAGTCCTAAAGGAATCTTCTAATCCTGTACCACAGGGAAATTTTCAGAACTGAAACTAAAACCCAGGTTAGGACTGAGAAAAATGAAGAAAGGAGGTGAGGGGGGACTGGACCAAATGCCCTCTGGGCAACACACATGTGTGGATGGTACTTCCTATTAGCCAGGTAGGGCAAGTTCTCCCTGGGACTTGAAAGACCCCAGTGGACAATATCCCCCCACTCCCTTCCCTACCTGAGTACCTCTTCTATCTCCTCACACATGAAGCCACCTTGTGTCCAAGGCTCACACCCACAAGAAAACCGAACCAGCGAAGAGGACCATGGTGAGGATGGAAAACTTAAAAGGTGGCACTGGAACTGAAGGGAAAGTCAGACTCTGACCCTGAGGCCTTATCCTGACCCTCTGAAGGTCTCCAGAGGGGCTTCTGATGTCTCTGAGCAGAGCCTCTGTGCCCACATTCCCCTCCTTACCCCATCTTAGGACTTGGAGCTCCAGCAGGCCCTCATGCTGCACATGGCATGTGTATCTCTTCTCTCCAGAAGTCACCTCCACAGCTGCCCACTTCTGGAAAGCTCCATTCTCCCAGGCCTAGTGTCCACCAGCTCCATGTCCTGGGTCAGGTTCTTCCCATCTCACTGCCAGGTCAGAGTGATGTCTGCAGGGTAGAAGCCTAGGGCCCAGCACCTCAGGGTGACCTCATGCTCAGAGATGGGGTGGCGGGTCACATATGCCCTTTGGGGGCCTGAGTGAGAAGAATCAGAAATTTCATGCTTTGTGTTTCATCCATGGATACTGAAGCAGCCTCATGTGACCATCTTGTAGTGGACAGAACAGTATGCTTGGAGGGAGGAAGCACAAACCCCAGAAACCAGCCTGCTCTGGGAGTCTGGGAGACCAGGTGAGAGCCCAGGGTGGGATGCAGGTCCCTAAGCATGTTGTTGCTGTCTTGGGTGGAGGGTGATAACACAGACAGGCGGGAGTGAGATCTCCAAAAATGCTCTCTGACCAAAAAACAAGATCTCGAGAGAGAAACTCATTGTTCCAACGATGGCTGCTGGTGAAAAGGATCCTGTGACGGGTGATTTCAGGGGTGGTCTCCCCTCTTTCTCAGGAGGAACTGGATTCCTTAACTGCCCTTCAGAAAAAGTAGGAGCCTCTGGGCCAGTCTCCATCCCAGAGCTGGAAAACGTGGCCGACAGCTCCCTCTCTGGCCAGAAGGGGGCGCTTCCTCACCATGATTCCATTTCCCTGCGGGGTGCGCGCCTCAGGGAGATCAAAGGCCGCAGCCCTCTCACCTCTGAGCTGCGGCGCCTCCTTCCCCATCCCCAGGAGTCTGGGGGCCCCTCCCCGCACCCGCCCCCCAGGCTGCTCCCGTCCTGCTCTGCCCGACCTTCCCCCTCCCCCTCGCGCCGGGGAGCTGAGCCGCGGGCCCGCCGGGTCCAGGCGCGCAGGTCCCCGCCCAGGGCGCGTCCCCGGCGCCGTCGTGGGGAGCTGGTCGTGCCCGCGGGGGAGGCGCCGTCGGGCCCCGCGGCGCAGCCCAGAGTCCTCTGGACCGTGGGAGACCCTGAGCCCGCCCTTCAGTCACCCCGTGGTCTCCCGCCCGCACCCGATCTCCCTCCCTGAATAATCCCAAACTTAAATAAAACCTAAAGGGTGAAAGTCCCGCGGGCTCCTCCCTGGTCAAGGGGCCTGGCAGGGGCCACGGCCTCGGGGGTCACGGGACCCCGAGAGTCGGGGCGGGGGGTGGGGGGGAGCGGTGACCCGCCCCGGCCCGCGCTGCTCCCCGGCCCAGCTCTGGCTGCGGCGGCCGCGCGGGGCCTCCAGGAGCGCTTGGAGCCTCCGCGCCGAGTGTCTGTCTGCGGAGCCGCGTCTCCTCGCCAGACCCTCCCGCCCGCCCGGGGCCCGCGGCTCCGCGCTCTGGCCCGGGGAGTCGCCGTCGAACCCCGAACTGCGTGTCGTCCACGTAGCCCCCGCGATGTACCGGGGCTCCCCGAGGCCGGGCGGGACATCACCATTTCTAACTCCCTCAGAGAGGGGGAGCCTGGGGGCTGGGAGGGGTGAGAGCCGGGCGGACCCTCCTCCCTGGGCAGGTCCTGAGTCCCGGGGAGATAGGGCAGGGAGAAAGTGTCCAGGAGGGAGGGAGCTCCAGAGACTGAACATGGGCAGCGGGTGCAGAAGGGGCAAGACTCAGGGGACAAAAGGAGGAGGCAGGGTGGGGGGACAGAAAGGGACCAGGACTGAGGGGGACACGGGGGTGACAGAGGGCCCTAAGGCAGCAGCTTCCTCTGCAGAAGACTTTTCCCTCCACCCTGCACTCACCAGCCCAGGAGTCTGTCTGGGCCAGAGCCCTGGAGAGAAGCAGCAGGAGGAGGGTTGGGGGCCCCAAGACCAGCACTGCTGGGGTCTGGGGAGCTTCTGACTCTAGGCTGGTGGACAGAGAC
The DNA here is from genome assembly GCF_014898055.3 of Talpa occidentalis. Classification (NCBI taxonomy): domain Eukaryota; kingdom Metazoa; phylum Chordata; class Mammalia; order Eulipotyphla; family Talpidae; genus Talpa; species Talpa occidentalis. Next base: position 35,880,755 of record NW_023602073.1, read on the forward strand.
TTACCTGGGCAGGCAGTGATGCTGACTGGTTCTCTGGGAACCTCCAGGCACTGGGGACTGAGAACTGGGGAGGAGTCACAAGTGTCCAGGGCCCAGCACAGGTGGTGGAGACAGAAGGGAGGCTAAGGGGGCAGTGGGGTGTCCCCAACAGTAACCTTCCTGCCCTAGACACAGCCCTGGGGCCTGGAATTATGAGAACCAGACTGGGGCCTGGGGCTTTGCTCTGGCCCCTCCTCTCCTCACCCAAAGCTTCCTCACCCTGTCTCTGTGACCCCAGCACTGGGTCTGCGATTCTCAGTCATTTTCCATTCCGGATCCGTGTCCAGACTGACAAATTAGGGAGGACGCCAAGCATAATCTTGTTTAGGAGGTATTGGTCCCCATACTTACCACACTGGGAATAAAGCGAGTTTGATCATGTAGTTGTTTCATTTAGAATTATAGTAATAATCCAATGTCTGTTAATAGATAATCAATAACCAATGCCTGTTAAATAACTTCTTTTAATCAGGGCAATGGGAAGAGTGGATCTTTCACGTGTTTTATGTTTGCAGTTGTCTTTCTTGTCTGTCTCATTGTTTTTTCTTGTCTGTCTCATTAGAAGACAGTAGGATTTTCAAGTTTCCTTCTGCATTGAGCTGTGGTTCTGGTTGAAGTCTATGAAAAAATGTCTACAGCCTCACACAAATATGTTGGAGTAGTGTTTTCACATTATTGTGAATATTTCACTTTGATACTAAATTAAATCTATACAGCTGGCATTTTCTCCCAGGTTATTTGCAAAGTGAAACCTGAAACAATATCATTAAATATTTCTTATTCAGTTACATTTCCATAGTTCTCTCTTGCATAAAACTAACTGCAGTTAGTTTTAATGTGTGATTTTTTTAAAGTAATATATTGTTCCACAAATTATAAAGCTCTTCAATGTTCATTACACTGGAATCAAACTATTTAAAAAAAATTATTTTATTTTTCACCACAAATCCAAAAAGTAAAAGTAGTACTGGAAGTTGTCAAGTTAGTGATAGGACACAATTTTCCATGGTTCTGGTTTTTTCTGAGCACTTATATTTGGTCAAGGAGAAGTGACTGTCAGTTATCAATTGTCAGTTGATTTTCTTAAAGGAGCACACACTCATTTTCAGGACAATGTCTGTCTAATTAACCGAATCAAATAGCCACAGATTTTGTCATTCATTCCTTCATGTGCAGATGGAATTACCTACAAAAAAGAAAAACTGTCTAATTCATCTCATGCAAATATTTTCCTTGGCACATTATAGCTGGGAACGCAGCAGGAGTGTTGTGTGTGCACTTGCGTGTCCTCGCATCAGGTGCTGTAAAATGTGGATTTGAGGATGACAGAATAATGAAGATAATTTTTAATGCTTCAACCAAGACACTTTGAAAGACACTGCCTTTGAGTTGTGTTTCTGAGGTAAGTAGTTGTGAAGAATAACTGCAGTTAGTAATGTAAGCTCCATTTTTAGTAAGTTTCATCTCAGCAGATGTCAAAATAGTGAAAAAGCCAATGGTGTCTAAGTGGCGTTTTGAAAATAGTTTTGACCTCGTGGCTCCTGTGACAGGCTCTGGGTGACTTCAAGGATTCCACAACCACACTTTGAGAAATGCTTTTCTCAGTGAACCAGGGAGCATCTCCCACGGGTTCTCTGCCTTTGCCTCCTCTTCACTTGCCAGCATCCCTCTCCCTGGCTGGCTCCTGCCTCCCCAAGCTGCCTCCCCTGCAGATACAATGGGGAGCAGAGAGAGGACCCTGGAGACATGGAGCTTGCACTGTCGTGAGAGATGGACACTGAGTAAAGGTGACAAAGACACGTGTAAACCTGACCTGAGCCAAGGGCTGGAGCGTGTTTATTATGAAAGTAGAGCAGTAGGAGTGCTTCTATTATTTTAAATAATATCAAAAGATGTAAAAAATAATAATAAAAACAGGGCCTCTGTGGGGACATAAGGTTTAAGTCTGAGTGCTATCACTTCTTAGACCTGAGTTTGATTGCTGACCAGGGAGCAACCCACATGGGGCAGCAGACATCTCCTGTCTCACCCACCACTCCCCTCAGCAGTGGATTTCAGTGGATTGGCCTATTCTAATTCCTACTCTGTGTCTGGTGAATCCTCTCACCCTCTGCACCTCTGGCCTGTACCCCAGTTCTCGTATGCATAAATAAATTAAAAATGCATCTAAAAACAAAGAAATAAAAAATTACATGCAGCATCAAGTACAAGATCCATCTCAGACCCAGTAAACAGCAGAGGCTGGGGACCCAGTGGTGGTGTAGGTGAAACAAGACAATGGGGCACTCAGTCAGCAGGAGTCAGGCTTTGTCATCAAATGAGTTTGATGTCAAACTAGAGAGGGTCAGTCCACCATCCAGTGCTGCCAGGCCAAGAAGTCTAGGCTGGTCTGCAGCCCCAGCCAGTAGTCAGGCACCACCTGGGAGACTCAAGGGATAGTTTAATCTAGCCCTTTGTTTAATTTCTCTATATCCATATCTAAGTGACGTTTTTGTCTTTCTCCTTTGGGCTTATTTCTATTAGCTCTGTCCATGTTGCCCCAGATGGCATGAGTTTTTGTTTCTTGATGAGTCGTATTCTATTATCTATGTACAACCCCTTCCACAGCTTGGCTACTGTAAATTGTGCTGCAGTGATCAGGGGGTGCCAGTTTCCTTTGAAGTAGTGTAAGGTCCTCTGCTGGTGTGCTGGCGCCTGCCACCCTAAAGGGAGCTGGAGTCTCTGAGAGCACCTGCTTACTCTGCACAGGGGTTGCAGGAGGTTAGAAGTTCTGCAAATAGAACTTTTTTCTTTTTTTTATTTATATAAGCGCTGGGTAAAGTCAGAAGCGCGGGAAGGTGAGAGAATTCACCAGAGCCAGAGCAGGAAGCAGAACAGGCAGAAGGACCCAAGTACATTGCTGAGGGGAGCAGCGGGTGGCAGGAGAGGTCTGTCCCGCCATGTGGGACCCTCACTGGTGGCCAGGGATTGAGCCGGGGAACCGGCACTGCAGAGGCTGCAGGCAGCAGAGGCAGCAGCTTCACAGCCCAGCACTCAACTGCTGCGCCACCAGGGGAGGCCCCGAAGGTGGTTGTTCCCAGACTGAAGTCTCTTGCAATTGTGCACATGGTTGAGAACCACAGTGATGAGTCCCCTACCGGGCACTATCCTTCCATTGGCTCCAGCCTGTAGGCCCCTATCGTATGGGTACTGTAATGCTCCAGCCCTTGGTTTTGGCTTTGGGGCTTTTTGGCGGCTCTCTTGTCTTAGAGCCCGGGCAGGTGGGTGCCACTGCGGCCTATCCTGGCATCCCATCCTCATGCCCTGTGACTACCCTTTTCAGTTGGGATCCCAGCCTGTGTCAGAGACACCAAGTGTTAAAAGCTCTTTATGAGTTGCTGGACAACACCAACAACAAACAGCTCTTTCAGACATGAGGCCCGGAGCCTTTGTTCCTTTCCGGTGATGTCAGACTGAGGACTGGAGGCCCAGTCTCTGACAGAGGTCTTCATCCTCTCTTCCTCCCACAGAGGTTGGCTCCTGGTGCTGCTTTTCTTTTTTCAGCTTCTGGTTCTCCTTTCTTCAGAGGCCAGGAACAGAGTCTTCCCCTTCTTTCTTTGGAGGTTGGAACAGAGCCCCTCAGCTCCCTCTAACCCTGGCTTATATCACTCTTCAGGGTGTCCCAACATCAAGTCTGGTTGGACTATTTTTCCTTTTTTTGTGCAGAAGAACTGAGGTATTGGCCAAAGGTGTAGAGTGAGCAGAACAGGCAGACTGACTGAAACACACTGCTGAGGGGAGCAGCTGGCAAGGCAGGAGAGGTCTGCTGTGCCTTGTGGGTCAGCTCCTGACCAGGGATCAAACTGAGGCAGTAGTGGTGATGGTGCCGAGACTTAACATCTAGGCCACCAGGGAGGCCCTGGACCATCTTCATCCTTGGCTGACTGGACCACTTAGCACCAATCAGCTCAGAACTTGCACCTCATTGGTCCTGCCCATAACCCAGGAAGCATGCAGAAAAGGGCAGTTCTGAGGAGCAACTGCTACAACAGACTTGTGGTGGAGCAGCAGAGTGGAGACCACCGCTGCTGCTGGCTCCTGCCGCCAAGTCATCTCACAGATCTGCGCCCATAGATGCGGGGGACAGGCACGGGCCCCTCTTCCTGAGGCAGGCACTGTGGGACTTTGCCACCTGCCCAGGCCCCTTCCTTCACCGCAGCAGAACTGCTTTCTAGTGCTCTCTGAAGTGAAGGATGCTGAGGCTCAGCCCTGTTCAGTGAAGCGCAACCCGGGCCAAGTCTGGAACCAGGATGTCTCCACGTCTCCTCGTCTCTCCCCTCCTGGCTCATGCCTTCAGCAGGGAGGTGACCTGCAGTCCCGAGGAACCCACCACTCCATGTCAGAGCCTAGGGCACAGGTGGTCAAAGACCTGGCAGGACTTCAGGGTCATCAGTGCCCCCCAGCCCTGAGTTGGAGCTACCTCTGTCCTGGCCTAAGGACCTCCCTCCCGGAGGCCTCCGAGCCCTTCCCAGCTAGCGCAGGCCTTACCAGCTCCTTCAGCTCTGCCAGCTTCTCCCGTACCTGGCCGAGTTTCATGGCCAGCTCGCTCTTGGTGTGTTGCTCTGTTTGGAGCGAGCCGGTCACCTCCATATTCTGATGGGCCAGGACAGACAGAAGTAACAATGAGACGCCACCCAATACAGCTGGAGACCCAAAGCTCAGTGTCCCCTTCCACATCAGGACGAGGTCATCCCCCAGCCCAGGGCACCCCAGCCTCCTTACCTTCTTGCCAAGCGCTCTCTGGGCTCCGAAATCTGATCATCTCCTGCACCCACCCTCTGCCCGGGACTCTCACATCACCCGCTCTCCACGTGGATGAACACTGCCCACCTCTACACATCAGTCTCAAAAGCCACCCCTCCAGCCTCCAGACCCTTCAGAGCCAACTGCTCCCTCAGTTGCCACATCCCACCTTGCCACCTAACAAAGGTCTGCTGCCAAGGGCCCATGGGAGATGGGTAAGTGTCCAGTTGATTTTTAATAGACAGTGGGGGAGGATGTCCTAGTCACTCATCTCTGGTGAACCTCACGCACTTGCAGTTCTGCTACAAAACTCACCTTAGTCCTTGCACCTGTAACAAAAGCCCCTTTTCTCCTAATCTTGCATTTCCTACTCCTAAGCTAAAATGAATTCATCACTTTGAAAAATCAACTGCAGTGTGGACTGTTGGTCTTTGCAGGACATGCCCAGATGGCAAGCCCTGTGTTTGGGGCGGGGGTTTATTGAGGCTCTCCCAGTAGGACGGGCCCCTGAGCATTCACACTGGAGGCTTGGAAGGCCCAAATCTCACACCCCTGCTCTGGAAGCTCTTCCCAAATGACCTTCACCCTTCACGGTGTATTGTATCTTCTCCAAGATGATAAAGATGTGCGGAAGGAAAACAACGATCAACCAAGCAGGTGAAATAGCAGACGTGGACACACCGAGGGTTAATGATGGCAACATAAAATCAGCCAGAGGCCAAGTACCCCAAGCAGACAAGCCTCGGGCATGCACGCTGGGAGAGGCCAAGCCAGAGAGGGGGTCTCGGCACGGCCTCACCTTCCTCCTGTCCAATGGGGGGAGCGCTACCCCATTGGAGCGGTTAAGGTCGGACACCAGCACCTGCAGAATGTCCTGAATCTACAGGAGGTGAAAAGAGAAAAACAAGAGCATGGGGAGGAAGAGAAAAGTGGCTTAGAGAAGACATGAAGGTCAGAGAAGGAAAGAGAGAGCAGCTCTGGACGATGGATGCTAGAGACAAGGGTGACGGATCCATACCACGGCCTGCGCCATCTTTCTAAACGGCCACTCACCACCTCCCCGAGGCAGGAAGCAACATGAACCAAGAGATGATCAAAGCTACCAAATCAGTCTGGAGGACACTGATCTGGCCAACAACTTCATCTTCCAGGTGAGGAAACTGAGGCCCGGGAGGACTTGAGTTTCCCTGGGATCACCCAGCAAGCAGGTGGCAAAGACGGACTCCACCTCAGAGGTCACCTAATCCCAAGCACCGGGTTCATCTGTGCCGCCCTAAAGGGAGAGGGTGTCCTCACTGACTGGCTTCCCCTTGAGGCTGGGGATGAGGGAAATTGCCAGAGCAAGAAAGTCCATAGCGACGCCCTGTACTGAAGGCTCACTGCGCACCAGGCCCCGCACGAAGGGATGAATGCACAATCCTCTCACGGATGCTGCCTAGATTTAAGTAGAGATGTAGCACCTGACTCACAGGTGTACAAAGAGCTTAAACAGTGTTGCCCCAAATCAGATCCCAGCAGAGCTATGGAGAGGCCGCACTCAGACCAGGGTTCTTACCCACTTCTTCCATGCTCTTCACCTCTCACTCAGCTGCCCCTGGAGCACCCCTCTCCCAGGAAGCCTGGCTGAGCAAGACTTACATCTTCAGATGACTTACAACCACTGGAAGTGGTTGTCTCTGGCCTACTGCCATGTTTCTTCTTTTTTTCTTAACTCCTGCAGGAGACCCAAGATGTTTTCCTTTGTAGTCTCTCAACTGCAGAGAGGAAAAAGAGAGTTGAGGCTCACGAGAACGGCAAGCCCCTGTACTCACACCCCACGTTACAAGTTAGATTTGCCATCTGACGTCATGCCACCAACATCTCCACCAGGTGCTGTGAGTAGTCCCCCCATCCCATCCTCCAATGACAGAAGAAAGGACTGATAACATGGTTTAAAGAAAAAATGTTTAGGAATTTTCACTCAGTCTTCAGACTCGAACTTCCGGGATGCCATGACTCAGTAGCTGCCAGCAGGCAGCGCTGCTCAAGCTCCTGCACCCAGTGGATGCTGATGGCAGGAGGCAGTGAGGGACAGCCAGGGGCACAGCCAGGCACATTTCAGAGCAATCTGTTACAATCTCACATATGTCTGCATACATACATTAACACAGAAGGCTTTTTTTTTCTCAGGAGACTCAAGCAGAATTGATGCTTCAGTCGCCTGTTTTATCCTGTGGTGAGCTGAGCACCCATGTTGAGACGACTGGGGAAGATTCCCAACTGGGAAGGTCAGTTTGCTGGGATCTGATCCACAGAGGATAAACAGATCACTCCAAAGAGCACTGATTGGGGGCACTCTGGCCCCAGGGTCATAAGGAATTACAATGTGAGATGGAGGAGTCGGACAAAATTGGAAAGTCTCTGCGGAGAAGTAGAAACCCCGCAGAAAACGAAAACTAAACAATTCTTCCCAGTGTCTCCCAGAGCAGTTGCCAGCATTTCAAGATTACTAGGGAAGCGTAGGCTTTGTAGGTGCTCAGTGTTTAAAGGTGGGGTACAGTACAGAGCAGCGAGCCTGAACCCTCTCCCAGGGTCGTGTCCCATGGTCTCAGTCCCTTCAAGTTGGTAATCTGAGGCCACAAGGGAAACCTGAAAGGGAGTTAGTCCTGGGGGCTGGGGCAACAAATCAAGCACCCAGCTCTTGATGTGGACATAAGGATGGTTCCCAGGGATTGTGAGGGAACTACATTCACCCCTTGCCCCGCCACGCAATTCGCGCTCCTCTTTGTCCTGCCAGCCCGTTTATGAGAACCCCTTCTCTAGGTGCTGCTCCCTCATTACTGCTCTCTGGTCTGCAGAGTGCCAAGGGGTGGCTCAGGCCTGGTTATGAGGGTCTTCTGCAGGGATGCGAGAATGTGGGTGGAGAAGGAGTTGGTTAAGTGGTAGGGACATTTCCTGAATGTGAGCCTGTGTGAATTTTAGGAGGCAAGGAGCAAAAAGAAAAAAAAATAAGTTATCTTAGTATTGGCCCCAAGAGTGGGAGGAGCCAGGAGACTATAGGATTTTGAAACCATGTCAGCGGGTTTTGGAGCCCCCCACTTTCCCTGTCCATGTCTTTGCGTAGTTTCATGAAGGCTTCCACATTTTGTTCTACAATCTTGATTCATGATACAATAACAAAGTTCTTCCCTAGGAACAGGCAGGTGCCCCCCTTGTTAGCCGTTCACAGTCCAGAGCCCCCGGTTTTTGAGTGGCCTGTGCCAGGAGGGGAGCTGTCTTTGTGATGATGCTAAAGACACAGAGGTTTTTTCTAAGGAGGTATCTATCCTCTAACCGAATGGTTAGAAGTGCAGGAATGAAAGCGAGAGGGCGTCAGTTGGATAGCAGGGGTAGCTGTGATTGGAGTCCCATGGGGGACTGAGAGTTGGGGAGTCTGGCAAGCAGCGTCTGTAATCTTGGTCATAGTGGTATTGAGATGAATTGGAGCTGCCGCCAGTAGAGGCCTCTGAAGGGAAGCACAGAGGAAACAAGAGGAGGGATTAGTCCCAAAAGAGTCAGTCAGGAAGGGAGAGTGTTTTGGATTATTATGAACCCAGGTTGAGGTGTCTTCCATCTTTTCTGATGGCGTTAGCTGATTTTGTAGGACTGCTCCGAGTGGAGGATGCCCCGGAGACTTGGACTGTGGCATTTTGTGTCGGGACATATTCCCTTGAGAAGGACAATGTTGGGTTCCTTGGTAGGAATGCCAGCCAGTGTACCCTGTGGCTTGGATCCCTGTACCCAGCGTAGGTCCCAAGGAGTCTGAAAAAGATAGTTAACTTGATTCGTATTGAAACCCGTATTATGACAGATGGAGAAACATTCGGCCTTTGTCTGGAGGCGCACTGTACATGACGGGCAAGGGCACCCCCCATATTTCTTTGTAGTATTCTGCAATGATCTAAGGTTGTGATGGTAAAAGAAAGAAAACATGGTGTTCATAGTGTTGTTAATTGATGAAAGAGTTAGGTGAGAGTGATGGGTGCTGTGCATCCGGCCTGTGGCACTTGCAGTACCCACCAAGTGGTAGTCTCCGTGGATCCTGAGACAAAAGTCTCCCTAACTTTGAATTTCCACACATAGGACACTGAGC